>NW_018128014.1:1570607-1630827 GCF_001952655.1 Monopterus albus | reverse complement strand
ATGGTATGTACCACCGTCAAATAGAAGAAGTGGCTGATATCGAAAAATCCTACCAGTGGCTGGACAAAGCTGGACTGAAAGACAGCACAAAGGCACTAATCCTGGCAGCACAGGAACAGGCTCTAAGTACAAGATCAATAGAGGCCAGGGTCTACCATACCAGACAGGACCCCAGGTGCAGGCTGTTAGGTCCGCTTGGACACGGGAGTGAGCGGCTCAAAAATGACGGACCCAGGTAGCTGACTTCGGTACAAGTAGTGCTCAGTTTATTTACAGTGAAGATAACAGATATGTGAATAGACAGGTGAAGGATCATGGAGCGTAACTGGGCGTCAAGCAGCAGTAGAGGAAAACAGTCAGTGGTGCAATGAATGTTGGTAGACCGGGCTGTGGACGCTGGGGGGTCACTCCTGAACTGGTCGTGGCTTGCAGTAATGGTGGCTGAAACAAACGTACGTATAGACAGTTAACTGATGACTGTACATCGACCTGTGTGGTGGAGACTGGCAGGGTAGAGTAGGTCCAAGATCCGGAAGAGAGGTCCGTGGAGGAGGAGGTGTAGCAGGGATGGAAAACAAGGCTAACGAGATGAAGGGAAAAACAGGGCTGGACAGGAGCTAGGAACAAAAAGACGTAAATACTAGAATAATGCAACTAGACAAAAATTATAAATAAGGAAGGGCCTGAAAATCTAGATATATATATATATATATATATATACATGTAGTTCAAACTACCTAACATTTATTTGAACATGTAAACACCACAGCAGCAGAAAACACAGTAAGTGTCTGAAGTATTTATGAGTGTTTTATGCCATTAAAGCTACACTGATGAAGCTACAGTATGTGAAAAGGTATGTGGAATTTATATGAATATACACAACACATATTGCATCACAAGTTCAGTGAAAAACACTGAGTACCCACAAACAAAATTCCTGCATAATTAATTAAAAGAAATTCAGATGTGTAGAAGAAAGAAATCTTAACTGTACAGGGAAATTGAAAGCCTTTTCCTAAATTGCAGCCAGCTAGTCCTCCAATGAGAAATTCAGACACTCTAACAATGACAGAACTTATGGCAAAAATATGTTTTTCACAATCTCCACTCTTGCCAGCAATAAAGAGAGAGTTATATGGTTTGGGGGTAATTCAAATCCACACAATTGGCTTCAATTTGAGCTGACAAAGTGCAAAATAGCCAAGTGGAGCTTTTACATTAATTTTGCTTTCTGGGTCTAACAGAAGGAAAACATTTGTTCTGAGAAAATCCCCCCCCCCCCAAAAAAAAACATTTTCCATCTGCAGTGGCAAATTACTGATGTCTGTTGATTTGGAATAGCTTTGTCAGACACAAAAAATCATGGAACTGCATGTGTAAATGTATTTGGGAGGTTGGTGGTCGTCGATCATGTATCAAATTCAAGACATTTCACATACTGTACTATAGTAAATGAGGTATGTGTTCTGCACTTAGACCTAAATCAGAGCTTTTGTTGCAACTTGGGAATATGCACTCTTCAGGGGCAGGAATTAGTTTTTTTTACCATTTATACTCATATGTACTGTACGGTATACTGTATATATACTGCAGAACTGTACTGTATATATACAGCTTGAGATATATACAGCTCAAAAAATTTAAAAACATACCACATAATATTTGAACCATGTACCTAAATTATTAACACTGTAAAAATAAAAATGATAAAATAAGTTATTTGAAATTCACCTTCAACCTTAAATAATGGCTAATATTTTTAAATGTATAATGGCAAATGGCTGAAATGAACAGTTGAAATCAAATATGCTCTTTTAACAGTGGAAATATTCTGTGCAAGTCAGAGCTTCACTGGACCACATTATGCAACTTATCTTTATAAAATAGAGTCTGTGTTTATAATAGTAGGAAGCCTGAATCAAAGTTAGGTTGAGGTGTTTATGAAAAAAAGACAGAGAGAGGAAAAGCTTTTGTCAACAATCCTCCACGGTCTCTTTGGCCATTTTGATGCACCTTTGACAAGGTTTCTAACTTCAGCTGTTTCTGTCAAGGCACCAATATGCCAGATTATATATCCAATCATCAGGTAAATAAGATCAATCAACCTGCACTGGCCAAATCTGATGGAAACAGATGAATCGTTATTGAGGATGAACTGATCTGAATGTCTGAACATTGTAACTGTAATGTAATTTATAATGTATATGAAATTCCAGTTACAATGCCAGTCAGAAGTGTGGACACACCTTCTGTTGTTTTTCTTTGTTTCTGTATTGTAGGTTAATATTGAAGACACTGAATTATGAAAATATATATGAAGTTATGTGGGAAACAAAAAAAGTCCCAAAAGTAAAATATGTTTTAAATTTTAAATTCTTCAGTTGCCACTTTTTGCTTTGACTAAGCTTTGCACACTATCAGCGCTCTCTCACTTCATGAGTGAAACCTTTTCCAACCATCTCAGCTGGCTGTAGGTTGGGTGACTGCAGAGACCAGGTCAACTGATGCAGCTCTCCGTCACTTTTTTGGCCGTGATTGTAGAGGCCTGGTCCAATAGCTCTTACACAGCCTGGAGGTGTGTTTTAGATCAGTGTCCTGATGGCCCCACTAAGCACAAACCAGATGGGATGGTGTGGTCACAGAATGTTGTGGTGCTGGTTAAGTGTGTCTGAATGAATTCTGATTAAATTGGCAACCAGCAAAGCACCCACACACCATCACATCTCCTCCTCCATGCTTCATGGTGGGAACCAACCATGCAGATACATCTGTTCACCTTCTCTAACCCACAGAAAGATACAGTGATCAGAACAAAAAACCTTTGGAGTTGTTAGACCAAAGTACAGATTGCCATTTAATGCCAACTCCTTGTGTGTCTTGTTCCATGATGGCCCAGAATGAAGGTCAGCAGAGGGAATTCTTGGTCCTGGGGTGGTCCTCACATGAGAAAGTTTCATCACAGCATTTGATGGCTCATGTGACTGCACTGGAAGAATCTTTCAGAGTTTTTGAATTGATTGATAGACTTTCATATCTTAAAGTAACAAGAGACTATCATTTCTCCTTGCCTGAGCTGTTCTTACCATAATCTGGATTGCTATTACTGCAGTAGTTAAACATGATGGACTGCCTCAAATGCATTAAGAAAACATGAAATTCTGCATATTAACTTTAGACAAGGCACACCTGTTGACTGAAAACCATTCCAGGTCACTACCTCATGAAGCTGACTAAGATATTGCCACAAGTGTGCAAAGCTGTCATCAAGGGAAACGACGATGGAATCTAAAATAGGAAATGTATCTTTCTTTGTTTCACACTTTTTTGCTTAGTACATGCTTCCATGTGTTATTTTATAGTGTTCATGTCTTCAGTATCAATCAAGAATGTTGAAAACAACTGAAATAAAAATTGAATGAGAAAGTGTGTCCACACCTTTGACTGGTACTGTACATTAATTTTAAGAGTCTAAAAGAAAACACAGGGCCACGCAGCTGTTGGTTTTTCTCATCCCTAGTTCTCTGAAGTCAGCTTGGTGAGTCAGAGCTCTAAAGAGCAGAGCAGTGAGTAAACCAAATAACATGAAGGGAAGATGTCAAACACTGACTGAAATGTAGCCTTTAAATGTGATGCAATGCAGTGTCAGAGTAGACCACTGCATGACTAGTCTAGATTAGTATTTCTCATTCTTCACCAACATGAATGTGCTATAAATGATTTACCTTGACACTTGCATCACAGAATCCTCCATAATGAAGGCTGAAAAAACATTGCTGGAATGAAAACTGGCACAAGGGCTCTGATCCAAACGCAGAGCTTAACAGCTGCCATATAGAAGATGAACTTAATTTAAAATTTGGTCTGGAGCAGAATGTTTAGATTTCATTCTTTCTGATTTTCAGACAGCTGAAAAGCAAGGAGCAGTTCTGGACTGAAAAGTCCAATCTTTCCTTTTGTTCTACCATTCTTATGTATATACGTAACCAGATTATTTGGCATGTTTGATCCTGACAACTAGAAGGTCCAGGGCTGTCAACCAAGGGAATATTCAAAATGTAAAAAAAAAAAAACTCATGAAAAGATACACACAATGAAGAATGTATTGATAATGTGTTTTTGTGAGTACCTGTCCACAACTCATCTGTATTTGTGATGCTTCCCAGCACCACAGTAAAAGCCTTTTCTCTGTTTGGCTATTGTAAAACTGGCAGATTCTCTGCACAGTGAAAGGAAAAAGATTGGGTTTCTAGTAGAACCTTCTCCAAAGCAGAACAACTTTGTAATTGTCAGCAATATAGATTCAAAAACATAATCAAGTTTTGAATACATCCTGGCACTGCTGAGCTGTCCTAACACACAATAGCTTCCTTTCCGTAGACTGAATGTAAACATGCACAAACACAAAGATCCTTTTAAGTACAAGCATATACACATCGCACACACCCACACCCACAATCATTCATCGTTCACATTCCTGCCCTAACACCTAATACCTAACCCTGGAGACTTACCCTAACCCTAATACCTAACTTTCACACTAGCACTTAACCTAACCCTGAAGTTACCCTAAACCTAAATCAAGTTGCACAAAAGTTCAGTGATATATATGGAGGTGTCCAGCATCAGGTTCCCATGAGCAAGGCTGAGTTTACACAGTGTGACTGTGTAAATAGGTTTCAGTCCCCACAATGTGAGTAATACCAGGTGCAACACACACACACAAATTGTACCTGCCCTGCAAAAGTAATTCAGTTGTCCCAAATCTGCAAACTAACATCCAGTTTTCCTTTAATTACAAGCCAGACTATAATAAAGGATAGAATAAATACATCCTTGTCCCATGGGCAATCTGGAAGGCTGCAAATTGAAGCCGATTTCTAGACACGGTCTAGATTCTGCCTGCAGTCAAATTTCCCTCTGTTCTGTATAATAGCTTATCATTGTGCAATAAGAGAAAATAGTGAAAATAGTGTGCCTGACTCTCAGCCCTCCTCTTCCCCCACATTTTTGCTATCTATTATAATTTTGTATTATCAACACCTGGATGGGCGGGTATGACTAAAAATCCTTGCCATGTACTCAGCCTAAAAATCTTCACTGACGTGTTGAACGGTGGCTTGACAAAAGGATATACTTAACCTATCTTTAAATGGAATAATAAGAATTCTGCAGCAACCCTTCACTTCTCAGTAAAATCTGTTCAGCTTTGCTGTGGGATTTTGGGAGCAACTCCTCCTCTGGGCTCAGTTAATGTTTGGATTAGGGGCTGCTGTTGAGTTCGCCATGTGTGAGGCTCAGTGTGTTCAGCATCTGGAAGGAGACTTGTCAGTCACTTTTTATATTCATTTCCCTTTGCTCAGGGAAAGAAAAATATTAATTTTTGATGCTGCACACATAGCATGATGGTGTCTTTCCAATGATCTTCAGATTACCACGATAGTATACAGAACTTGTGTGCCTTGCTCTCTGAAATAATGATAGCTATTGCAGCATTTCTGAAGTATATTAAGTATCAGAAATTATGCAGACCTCTCCACTATGAAAGGTTCTTATTGCACTTAAATAAAAGTCATTAGTCTGCTGATGAGCTGTTGACCCCATACTTGATCTCTGATGCAGACACAAGGAAGAATAAAACAGCTCCTAGCTACACATCCTGTAAACTGTCAACACATCCAAAGCAAAACTGCTTCAAAGAAAAGAGAGCAGGAGAAAGACACTGCAAAATTTGGTAAGGCAGTGAGCTAAAGGCGAAAGGCCGTCATTCCTACCACCTGTGCATTCTGCCAGTCTGCCTCTGTCACCTCCCTGAGAACTTATCCTCTGCTCAATCAAAGGCCCATTCAACCTTGGAGTATAAGTTAATACCAGGCCTGGCACTTCAGCTCTCGCCATCACACAGATAACACAGAGATGCATCTTTTTGTGGGTTGTGGGTGGGCCTGAAAATGCTGTTTATTCTGTCACTGAGTGGACATCATGCCTGCTGTTCTATTTAAGCTGTCAAGCATCACAGTCTGAAAACAGGCCCAGCTGGCTCCCTACGAGCCTTCCACAGTAAGATTGATGAGGGGAAGCCTGGCAGAGTGAGGCCAATACAGCCGAGCCTTTGTGTCATTCTGTATGTACACATCATTTTCTCTCATTCCACTGGAGGATCAGCAACAGCAGATTAAATGACAAAATGAATTTCCATCAGACCATATACACTCACTCAAGTGAATTTGTGTAACCATTCAATGTAACCTGGAATTAATTAGACACGCTTGTATTCCATCACTGTAATGTTATCCTTGTACTGTAGACTAAAACATAATTGCTATCTTCATGCAGTAATATCATATTTTACCATACCAGAAGATAGCAAGCATACTATGTTTTTATTGCTATTTTATATATACAAGCACATAACTGCAACTCAAAGCATCCTTTTATCCTTTAAGTCTATTCTCTTTTTCTGTCACAAAATCTGATTTTCATGACATGGAATAACTTTATAATTATGCAAGTCCTGTCCACCCCCAACTCAATAAAATCTGTTTCAGTCACTGTACACAGGCTGTACATTGTACATTCCAAATTGATAATAATTTCATATTTAAGATGTTCTTGTTAAACTGTAAAATGACTGTGTTTGTCTTTTTGACACTGTCTGTAGCCTCCTTCAGCTGCTTTTTCACAGTCACTGTACACTGATGGTTGACAGTTGCATAACCTCTATAAACACATTTATAGCACATATTATAGAGTTAACATCATTAAGCCCAAATTATAACAGCTAGAGTGACATAGTCACAAGGGTCTCTGAGGGCCCATGTGACATACATTTTGTTAGCCCATTTGCTCTGACAAATGTTAATGTGGACACTAAATGCAGGATAAAGCTGCATGCCTGTCCTGTTTCTGGACTCATGCCGCCATACATCTCATCCCAACCTATAGGCAGAAACTTAAAGCTGCAAAGTCTGTGGTCAAAACAGTGAAGAGATGGACCAAGCAGGCAAAGTCAGAGCTACAGACCTGCTCAGACTGCACAGAGTAGAGGGTCTTTGAAGCAACATCTACAGACCTGGATGAACTCACTGACACTGTGACATCATACAGCAGCTGTTGTGAGGATGTGTGTGCCCACCAAGACCTCCTGCACATACAACAATGATGACAACAATAAGTCCTTCATCGTACCAAAGAGGGGGCCAACAGAAGTGGGGACAGGATCCTGTACAGACAGGCCAGAAGTATATCAGAGTAGCAAAGAGGAGCTACTCTGAAAAGCTGAAAAGCCAGTTTTCAGCCAATGACCCCTCATCTATGAGTAGAAGCCTGAAAATGGTTTCCTGTAGCTGGTGATGACCAGCTACAGGAAACCATCCCCCCTACTGTGGAAGACCTGAATGAGTTTTACTGTAGGTTTGAAAGGCAGAACTCCACACCCCTCACCCACCTCACCTCACCTCAGACCCAGCAGCTGCTCCCAAAACAAATGATCAGAAGGGTACCAGGCCAAGACAGTGTGACCCCCCTCCTGCCTGAAAACCTGTGCTGATCAGCTGGCCTCCATCTTCACACTTATCTTCAACAGGTCACTGGAGCTGTGTGATGTCCCCTCCTGCTTCAAATGCTCCACTATCATCCAGGTCCCCAAGAAACCCTCCAACAATGGACTGAACGACTACAGACCTGTCACCCTGAGATCTGTAGCTATGAAGTCCTTTGAGAGACTGGCATTGGCCCACCTGAAGGACTTCGTAGACCCCTGCTAGACCCCCTGCTGGACCCCCTGCAGTTTGTCAATGGGGCAAACAGGATGATGCAGTCAACATGGCACTGCATTACATCCTGCAACACCTCGACTCCCCGGGGACCTATGCATGTGTCCTCTTTGTGGACTTCGTTCAGCACCATCTTCCCAGACATCCTCCACTCTAAACTGGCCCAGCTCACTGTGCCTGCCCCCACCTGTCAGTGGATCATACCATGACTGTATTACAGAATGACAACCCTCAGTGCATATATATTTCTATATTTAAAAGTACTTTATATTCTTTTTTGCACATTTTTCTTTTCTTGTTGTCTCAGTTTTGTCTTGTTTACTTTTTACTTTACAGAAAAACACTGTACATACACACTGAGAGCCACTGTACCAGAGTCAAATTTCTCATGTGTCCAACACACCTGGCCAATAAAGCTGATTCTGTTTAGCACTGACCTGTTACTGAAACAGTGAGGCAGATCCTCAGTACTTATAGTACTTATTAATAAAGGAATTAAATGAAAGGATTTGTACACCTATTTCCCCATTATATAGTAGTTGTGCCTCACAAGAGATAAATTGGCCAAGGACAATAAAACATCTGTTTCTTTCCAATATATTTTTATCAGAACTGAAAAATATTCTAGCAGAAGATTGTGAATACTTGCTGTTGTTTACCTCACTGTATTTAACCACTATTGCATATTCAATTAGATTACCCACCAAGTGAACCCAGTTCATTACAGCATCACCCAGACATGCTTTTGTGTGGCACCAAAGACGTAATATTACATCAATTATTTATTGGTAGTGAAGTCATGTATCTCCTTTCCATTATAGCTGTGCCATCATGAATAAGTGACCTCAGAATCAGAAGACTGAGCAAACGTATTCCCCTGGACTTTATAGTAAACTCCCAGACTTATGTCCTAAGAGATCTCCTTCCCAAATTAAGAAATCTGCACACTGTCAGCAGCAACGCTGTGAATTGGGCTATTCTGTCTCACAGATGACAAGCAAGGAAGCACATATTAACTAAATCTTAGGTTTGAGCTGGAGGTCACATTTATTTTAATGTTTACAGACAAGTTTATGTAGTTTAAGTTCTGTAGTTCTGCCAGTAAACATTGCTTATTAAGTGTTGGTGTGTAGACAGAGATAAGTAATCATTCATTTTAAAACAGTTTACAGTGACTATACTGGAAAAGAACAAAACATGTTAGATATAACTTTTAAAACATAATTTAAAATAACTTTTCCCACTGCATGTCAGACAAAATGTTTCTAGTTTTAAAATGTTCCTTACATCAATTGCAAAATGATTAACAACAGCATTTGCTCTATTTTTATAGCAGTGATTGTGATGTGATTCACACCAAATTATATCCTATTCGTGCAAGCGTTCTGCTTTCATGCTGTTCTAAAGAGCTGGTCTCTGGTAGAGCTGTGTTATGTTACATCTGTGGTTTGTTTGAAATAAAGACAAGAATTGCATCATTAGCATGAGCAGTGACAGCCACTGTAACTGAACAGAAAGACCGCCTACATAGACTCATACTTCACCAGAAGATCAAGTGAAAACTGTTACATTTGACTGACAGGTAATTACTGGGAAAAGCAGCGCAAATGCACCACAACAACATTTTCCATTTAAAAAAAAGACTTAAATAGGCAAAGGAAACTAAATACAAAAAAATATATCAATGTATTACTGGCAATTTTATTATTATTTATTAGCAGCTTTATTATTTATTGTAATTAGCAATTTGTTTCTACTTTTAAGAGACACATTAACATTAAAAGGTCTTGTGTACATGATGTTCAGATATTTCATGACAAGAGATAGGAGCATGAGGACTTTGTAATGTTATTGTGATGTTGATGTAAATTAACATAGCAATGAGATGTGTGGCACACATAATGAGAGAATTAGGTGGTCAGCACATTAAGTGTGACACACAGCAGTGCTGTGACACACTAGAGCTGACAGATAGTTGCTCGTGGGTTTCCTTTTGAATAACCAAGTAATAGAAAGAGAGCGAAACAATGTAATGTGAAGCATTCATGTTTTTCTCTCCCCCTAACTGCCTTACATCACCAGCTACCAGCGGTTGTGTGGGAGGACTAAAGGAGTGTGTGCAGTAACACCTTAACACTTTTTACCAAACCCACCCTGCAATTACAGCAGTTATTGGCTTTTCACATATGCTGTAGCATCCCCCAACACCTAGGAACAGACACTGATATGTACAGGGTAGGATTCCTCTTTAAGTAGCTGCGGCTGGCATGGGTAACTGATGTGTGCCTTTCTTAATATGAAACTTCTAATGATTATATTGCTGGCTAGACATCCCTGTCCTAATAACTTCCCCTTCTGCTTCCTTCTAAAACACAACAGTAATCAAAACACCAACGTATTTTTAACGACACGAACCGCAAGGAAGCAGGTGGGAAATAACAAAGGTGCTATACAATGTCAACCTGCAACTATTGTAAATGTTTCAACAAAAATGCATGAAGTATATGCTTTTCTATTTTGTCAGCTTCATCAGCAGCCTTCCCGTGTGCTTCCTGTAGATTTGTCACCAGCACCTATTACAAAGGCAAAGACCAGTGGTAACTTTTTGCAGGTAGGTGCATCAGACTTGCAGGTTGGATTAAGGGCCATGCTGAGTCCTTATAGAGTAATAAGTGATCACACTGACACACACTGACCACAGCTACCAATGACATCATGTTAACACTGTGATTACATGTCTAAACCTCTGCCATAATGTAGAACGTCAAGCACAACAGAAAAAAGGACATTTTTCAGCTGGCTTGGTTTCTTTTAAAGAATAACTAAAAACTGTCTTCAGTTGGACCTGTTTCCACACCCAGCGATGACGTCACAGTGTACTGACACATGTGAATACACTGCTATCTTTGCAGTAAAATGAGAAGTTAAATCCTTGGAGGTCAACATAAGAGTTTTAGCTGCCAAGCTACACTGGAGTTAACATGTCCTCCAAATTAAATTGCAGTATATGCTGTTTTTCCATGCCCTCTAGAAAAATGCTAAATATTTTCTCATCTGTCAATCTACAACAGTATTGCACTACTTCCTTTGCTCCCATATTTATAATGGCCATGAAAGGTCTTTCACTTGAACTTAAACATGTTGTTTTGGGACACCAAAATGCTGGCCACATAACCACAACACTCACAGTTAAGTTCTGGCTGGGGACCTTTGTAGCATGTCATACTTCTCCCCAATTTTCCCATGCTTCCCCATGCCTGTCTGCAACTCTGCAATTTACTGTTAATAAAGGCAAATGATAACAACAAATCAACTGTCAATTTATGCAGCAAGTCAGATGGACTAAGCACATAAATTTTGGTTAGTTTGGATATCATATCAATGTAGTGGTTTTAAAAAAAAATAGCCACTTCAATGGGTGGATGCAGCCAAACCCAGGACTTTAAAATGGGGGACAGCTGCTCATTGGCACCTCAATGTGGTTACTATTGTAAAAGGTTATTTTAACACACATTATTAAGATAATCAGTGCACTTGTTCAGTTGATTTCCTGTGTAGGAGTACCAGAGTAGATCTGGAAACCTAATTTATATCCAACCTGATGAAGTACCTGCAAAAGGAAGATTCAGCAAGAGCATCCACAACACACTACACACTATACTGTATTACCCAAAGACTGATAGGCTGGTGGAGCAATTCAACCAACTCATTGTTAGTTGCTTAAATTGTTGCATATGCTTGTCTCTGCTACTGGGCATGACTGGTTACCCATTCTCTTGTTTGCATATTTGGAGGTGCCCCGAGCTTCAACAGGCTGTTCACCATTTGAGCTCCTATAAGTGACCAGTCCTGGGGTAACTGGATCCTGTAAGAAAGGAGTGGGAGGCAAACAAAAAGCCAGCACCAGAGGGGATCCTGTGTTGTGTACTTCAATGCAGACCTCAAAGTATCATGGACAGGCCAAAGTCAACATGGCAAAAGCACAGAAAGATCAGAAATACTGGTGTAACAAGAAAGCAAGCCAGTGGGAGCTGAAACCTGTTCAAAATGTTCTCATCCTTCTGTCCTCAAGTGCAAACCAATTCCTGGCAAAATTACAGGGTTCTTTGGAAATGGTGAGCAAGATGGGACCACTGGCATATAAAATAGCTCACCCATTTGAACTTACTGATGTAAGGTGTGACCTACAATGACCATGAATTTAACCCTGGCTGAACTTCTCCCATCAAAAGCACTTTTTATGAAGCCTGTCTGACCCCAGCAGTAGTGCTTTCGGGATCTTCTGGAAGGGATGTCAAGTTTATTTTGGGATGGACCAGGATTAAACACGTCATCCACCTGAAAGACACAGCTCTTATTTGTCAAAGACCATACAACATCTCAGAACACCTGGGGAGTCCCCAGTAAGGTGACCACAAAGAAAGAAAAAAGATTAAGTGGGTGATTGAGTCTTCTGAGACTGAGTGGGCTTGTCCAGTGTTGTTGGTGCCTAAGAAAGATGGAACTCAGTGTCCCTGTTTCCTGTATGGGGCTCTTGTTTTGTTGCCACTTTCTGTCTAGCTCTACCTGACCTGCTGCAGCTTCACACACTGCATCAGCCACCTGATTCATTTCACCTGTGCCTCACAAGCTGAGATATACTTAACCTGCTCTGTTTTTTTTTTTTTATTTCAGTTAGTGTGCAGTTCTTTCTATCCTCTCTGAACTTCTTTGCTAGACCAGAGGTTTTTTTTTTTATTAGTTTCTGCCCCAGTTGGTTCTGTTCTGCCTGCCCTGACCTCTGGTCAAGTTAAAATTTGAATTTGGATCTGTTCAGTGTTCCCGCCTGTTCTGATCTGTGCCTAAGCCTGTCACTCCTATTATTGATTCATATCTGTTTGCCAGCATGCTTTGCCCTCTGACCACTTCTGCTCACGTGGATTTTCCCAATCTCTGAACCAACCAACCAACTGTCAATTGGGGACTAGGAGTTACCCTGAGTCTTTAATACTGGGCATTGTCATGTGTTTTGCCACTACCTGTAAAGTGTTGGAGAGCTCTCTCTGTTCACAAAACAGTGCTAACTCTTGGACTCCGGCAGTATCCTGCTCATGCCATCTGTTAAGGAGTACGCCACTAGTTACCTGCCCGCATGGTCCACCATCTGGGAACCCCACCCACTCCTTCCTGGATTCCTTACTGCATTCAAGTCTCTACTCCTACTTCTTCACCTTTATATCTGCACAAAATGCATTCATAACTAATGGATGAAGATTCTCTGACCACCCACGTTACTTCTGATTTGCTGTTGGTGAAGCTTCCCTCCTACTGCTATCAGTCCCTCACCCTGCTCCCCTCTGAGCAGCATTGCCCCTTTCATATCTCCCACAGTAAAACCTTTCATTCTCTTAGTAAATAGGTGTCGTGCTTTTGGGTCCAGTTCTTGCTACAAACCTGATACTGTGCCTCTGTGATGACCTGGTTGAATGCACTGGACATGTGCAGTTCCTAACCACACCAGACCTCTGCAAAAGGCTACTGGCAAATTCCACTAGATGACGCTTTCAAACAGCACACCGCCTTCTACACCCTTTCTATCATTTTACAGTGATCCATTTGAATTGGATGGAACACCTGACACCGTCCAGTGGTGGACACCACTGAAAATGTACTTTGGTGACGTGGTCATCTTTAGTTTTGGATGGGAAGACCCGTTTGAGATAGACTTTGGGACACGCCAAGAAAGCAGAACTCTCTCAATTTTCAAATGACAGTTTTCAAAACAATATTGGTTTCTACACAACATCAACACAAGTAACTGCTCATGTCATCACACGGACATTAGATCATCCAGTTGTCAAAATGTTATAAATTATACATGCACATTTTGAGAATCTTGACTTCCACAAAGGTAATGGAACATTTATTCTGACTGGATTGACTTAATCACTGACATAAGGACAAAAGGTTTGGGTAAGGTATATCCATCTGGTGATGTACTATAGTGTTGTTGTATATATAAATTGCTTTCACAAATGTATATTAAGCTTTGAGAATGATAGTGATGTTTCAAGAAATATGCCAAAACTACTGAAAAAACTAATAACAGGGTTCAGATCAATAAATTCCTTTTGTTTATAAAACAGGAAGAAGGCAGACTGCACCTTTTAAACTGACTTCCCTTAAGTTTCCACAGTATCAGCTGTAGGTTATATAAGAAACTGCTGTTTCCAAAACATCTCAGTGCAATGACCACTGTCTGCGTGGTGGGAAGTGCATGGTTCCTCTTTGTCTGGCTTCTAATATCCATCCATTATCTGTACTGCTTGTTCCTGAATAGGGTCGCTTGAGCCAATCCCAGCTGACATTGGGCGAGAGGCGGGGTCCACCCTGGGCAGGTCGCCAGTCTATTACAGGGCTGACATGTAGACACACTCACACTCACACTCACTCTTACGGGCAATTTAGGGTCATCAATCAACCTAAGCTGCATGTCTTTGGACTGTGGGAGGAAGCCAGAGTAACCAAAGAAAATGCAGACTCTACACAGAAATGCCCCAGGTTGGCCAGGGCTCGAACCTAAAACTGTCTTATTGTGAAGCAATGGCACTAACCACTGGGCTGTTGTGCCGCCTTTGGGCCCTACTATGACGAACTAAAAGTCCACTTCAGTAAATTACTCTCTTGCAACTGAAACAGTACCTTTGGTCATGAACAGGTTGGGTTGGGCCAAAGGGCCCTGTCAATCTTTCAGTGCTTTATGCCAATAGTTCCCAAAGTGGGTAGCGTAATATCCTTCGGTGTTATGGGAACATGACACGTGTGTTTTTAATAATGTCACCATATTAAGGCAACTTTTACAACAATTTTTCAATCTCATGAAGGGGGAACCAAAAATTAGTTAATTTAATTTGTTTCAGGAGGAGCAAGTGATGGAACGATCTGATGCAGAAAACAGAGCTCAAAGAAATGCTAATACATGGTGGAGAATCTAAGCCCACCAACAGAACTAAAATCAGGCTCAGCACTACCAGTAAGCACAGGCGCCCCCCAGGGATATGTGCTCTCTCCTCTGCTGTTTTCACTCTACACCAATGACTGCATCTCGAAGGACCCCTCTGTCAAGCTCCTAAAGTTTGCACAAAGTTTACGGTCATTGGTCTCATCCATGGTGATGACGAGTCAGCCTACAGACGGGAGGTTGAGCAGCTGGTCCTGTAGTGTAGCCGCAACAACCTGGAGCTGAACACGCTCAAAACAGTGGAGATGACAGTGGACTTCAGGAAGAGCCCTCCCACCTTGCCCCCTACTCACCATACTTGGCAACACTGTATCAGCAGTAAAGTCCTTTAAGTTCCTGGGCTCCACTATCTCCCAGGACCTGAAGTGGACATCCAACATCAGGACCATCACCAAGAAGGCACAGCAGAGGATGTACTTCCTGCGCCAGCTCAGGAAGTTCGACCTGCCCCAGGAGGTGCTGATACAGTTCTACAGAGGAATCATCAAGTCTATTCTCTGCACCTCCATCACTGTCTGGTTTTGGCTCAGCAACCAAACAGGACAAGTACAGACTTCAGTGGACAGTCAGGACTGCAGAAAAGATCATTGGTGTGAACCTGCCCTCCATGGAGGACCTGTACACTGCACGGGTCAAAAGGAGGGCGGAGAAGATCACTGCAGACCCCTCACACCCTGGACACAATTGAACTCCTCCCCTCTGGACAGCATTACAGGTCACTGTACACCAAGACAACCAGGCACAGGGACAGTTTCTTCTCCCTGGCTGTCACTCTGATGAACAGTTAATCTATGACTGTATAAAACAATGACAACCCTCAGTGCAGTACCTGTAAATATGCCTTTGTATATATCTATCTGTAAAAATTTACCTAAACTGCGTCTAGATATATTTCTATAAGTACTTTATATTTATTTTCCATAGGCACATTCCTTTTTCTTTCTTTTTTGTTCTCTTGTTTACCCATCTACATTGTATATAGACATTGAGAGCCACTGTACCTGAGTCAGATTCCTCATATGTCCAACACACCTGCCCCATAGAGCTGATTCTGATGTATATGTACAGTGTATCCAACCCATGGTAAGACACAACAAAAAATAACTACACACACTTTAAAAAGAACTGCATGTGCAGTATGACTGATGTGATCATGTGTTTTTACTGTTTTTGCTTGATGTATTTTTGTGTTTTGTTGCAGTTCTGGTTGGAACTATCATTGTTTTGGTGAATTCTGCAGTGCGTTTTATGTGTGTAGCTCCAAAAAAAATTGACTTCAGGTTGTGGCTACAAATGTGACATGCCAGCTGACACACGGGCAGTATAGGCAGCTGGACTGATTAATAGCTATTGAAGGGTAGTGGTTGCATGACACAAGCCTCTCAAAAACATGACAGGAAAACTCTAATAATATATAACATAACATAATATAACATCGCATTGCATTGCATAATATAGTATAATACTGCACTGTGGTGTGTTGGGGATTGGGTACCTTGGGGTGCCATGCTCCATATGTGTTCTATTTTGTTCTCACACTTGTAGCACGTCTGGCAAAATGACCCGAGCACAGATAAATGTGCCTGAGTGGGGCACAAATGTATGAGCAATCAGACTTGCTTTCCTGGTTATTTAGGGGTCTTGTCTTGAATGTATTGGTTGTGATGATTGTGTTAAATTGGTTTATGTGTTTTCATTGTATTTTGAACAGCAATAGCCACATTATGCTTGTTATGAAATAAAGTGGTAAATGTGTTAATGTAATCCAGTAGGAGGAGATCATGTATGCAGACTCCAACCAGAGCAGGGGATGATTTGGATGATTTGGGGATGTTGCTGACATATTCAATTAAATTTTATTTGTACAGCGCAAAAACATAACAAAAGTCATCTCAAGAAGCTTTACAAAGTAAGGTCTAGATCTTATTATTATTATTGAACTAAAACCCAACAAACTCCCTGAGCAGCACTTGGTGACAGCGGCAAGGAAAAACTTCCTTTAACAGAAGAAACCTCCGACAGACCCCGGCTCTTGGTGGGCGGCCTTCTGCCTCGACCGGTTGGGGTGAGTGGACAGAGGAGAGAGAAAAGAAGAAAAGCAAACAATCAAACACTGGGCAGGCTGATGTGGCCGAACACATTGCTTGTAACAGCAGGGTCAGTTTTCTGATGTCGTTGGTGTAAACCACCTTTTTTTTTTCCTTTTAGGAACACAACAAGACACAAATTGACTAGTAGACATTGTCTTGGCTTTTTATTATTATTTTGTTTTTTTTGTAATTTTTTCAAATGAGTTTTTTTGTCAAACTACACACACTCAAGGACAAAGTGTTACAACACTGGTGAAAGTTTTACACAGTTTTGTTTTTAATTCTTTCTTTGTGCTAACTTGCCTACACCCTTGTTATACTAGCTAAAACAGGAGCTCATCTGTAAGGTCCACACATCCCTGAGGGGCCTCTTGCAGACCTATTACTGTAGGTGGTTTGTGTGTTTGAGTAGCAAAAAAAGGCTGTGAAGATGTAGGAAATCGATGCTTCAGTGCCTATTGAGCTGTGTCCTTACTTGAAAGTTGACTCACTGAGAAACTCACTGTTGTTGTGTAATGCAGAAATCTGGAGTCAGAATTATGGGCAAAGTAGCCACTTGGTAGTTCAGAAGCCAAACTTTTAATGCAACAAAAACTTGTTAATTTACCAAGTAAAGTCACCCCTTTCTAGGTAAAAATGTGTTTTTTGAGGCCGCATGACAGATACTGAGATCTTACAACAAATATGGTGTCTCAGTGTCTTCCTTCATCAATTAACTTTGATGTCTCCATGTGCTACAGTGGCATCACTCTGTGTATCTCTATTTACAGTCACTTTGTTGCCATACTTTCTGCAGCCAAATTGGCTAGATACTCTGGGGCTTCTTTAATGAGGAGATTTCTCACTGAAATCTCACTCCCTCACAGTAAGTGGCTTCTTCAATTATTCTAGAAGTTGTTAATCCAGAGGATATACTGCAGGTGGGCAGAATAGCACTCAGAGCTTGATATTCTCTATCCAGTGGCAAATATAAACATACAGATGAACAATACCCAGGTAATCTTTTATTCCATCGCAATATTATCAATACAATTATTGTTAAATGTAATGGTGGAGACTTTTTGAAGTGTGACTCACAATGCAAATGCAGGGGTGCCAATATTTTTGGCCATGACTGTATATATTTTAATTTAACCAATAGTTTACCAGGGGGACTTTCCATTTAGTGCCCTGGCCAAGACTGCAGCATAGCAAGTTCCAGACAAGAATAAAACATATGACAGATAATAATGTAAAAAAAAAAAATCTATAAAAGCTGAGAATGGAATAACTATAAAACTACTAATCTTTTAAATAATGCCTAGCTACTAGCTATGTCTATTCTATTTATCTCTGTTCAACATAAATAGTGTTGACTCACTTTTGAGTACTGTGTGCCAAAGTTTAGCTTTAAGCAGTGCAGCAGGAGATGCATGTCTTACCCAGAGGTGTAGTGCTACAGTATTTGATAAAGTACTGGAGAGCACCTATTATGTGTGCGCATGTATGTGCATGGTTAAGTTGTGGCTTGTTTCAAGGGCCACGTAAACACTTTTTCTATAATGGCAACTGTAATTGCCCACACAATCGAATGCTAGACTGACTTTATTCTCTGGTGTGGGAGAATAACAATGTGAATAAGTATCCATTTGTCACAGGGTGAATGTTAGAGCCATAGATAATCTTAGTTCTAGGCTGTAATCTCCACAGGGGACCAGCTAGATTACACCCTGGTTTGTCAGTCTGGATGATCTGAGTTTCCTTCTGTCACTTGTCTTTTGTAAATAGGGTAGTCAACACTAAACTGTGTCGCTGTGGACCATCCACATTATGTGTTTGGACAAAACACACAAACACTCATGGGTGCCAATTCTGCATTCAAGTGCGCACTGGCTGAGTCGACACTGCGAATCAATCAGACCTTAAATTTTATTATCACAACTTAGAGCATTCCATTTTGCAGGACATACACTTTACTGATGATTGGATCTTCAAGCACTCACAGTAATGCTACGTTATGAATTTCAACCAGATTATGCAAATAGGCCTATTTTTTTCCTCTGCTGAAGAAAGAAAAAGTGGCAGCGTGTCCTTCTGATACATTCTGGCAGCACTACACCTGTGGTTTTACCCTTGGGCCTTCCTGTAGGTGTACATGCTGCTGCTGCTAGCACCATTCAGTACATCAGTATCAGTATAATTCATTCAAAGTCATTCAAACTCGCTCTGTTCGATGCTGGTCTCACAACTTCATGGGGCTATTGTTTACCCTTTGTGATTACTGTAACATTAACTGCTACAGACACTGGTCAGTACTAATCCCATACAATACACACAGTTTATGATATAATCAGTGGATTTAAAAAAATACATGCATATGATCTGTTATATCATAAAATTAAATATGATATGCTACTATTGTACAACATAGGCTATACATGTGCTGGTGACCTGCAGCTTATTCACTTGAAAAAAAACAAAAACAAATAAAAATCAACAATATCAGACAATAAACCATTCTATGATGCTGTGAAGGATCAGCTAAATAAAGCCTATAGCAGTTAGGGGGATTTTAAAAAAATGCTCTATATCCGCTTGATGCCAATCAGTCGACTGAGCTGGAGTGGCCATATGGGCACATGTACTGTATACTGAAAAACTCAAAAGCTTGGACTCATTTTGACTAGTAACCCATACATATGCCAGGTAACCAACCATAAGAATCAAACTTCCCAGCACTAGACAACACGTGGACAACACTGAGAGTGAGTGAGAGGAGGACTGTAGCAGTGAGTGTGTTTGTAAACTCGCAGAGAGAAGAGTGAGTGAGAAAGTGCAGCTGTTATCATGTATCAATACTATGTAAAATGAGTACTGAACCTTTTTAAATATTCAGAATCAATATGTATTGAACAGTGATACTGTTGACACCACTGGGGTGCACCATTCTAAAAAGTTATTTGTATCAATCAAAGTGCAGCCCTTACCCTACAGACAAGCAAATGCAACATCATCTAAATGTCATACATCCAAATTAGGAACAGCTAACTCTCAAAGCAAACTCCCAGCTCATCTCACAGCAGCAGCACTGTTACACCAAAAATGATGATCTCCACCCCATGAGGACAGGAGCAAGGACAGGTACGTAGATCAGAAGCTCGGACTCATGAGCTTCAGTGCCTGTAGCCTCAGCCTGGAGGCTGGATTACCCCAGCCTGGTATAAGACAGGATATGGGTATAAACTGATCACCAACCCTGGACAGAAATGCCTCAGCCTTGGCGGCACAAGAGACAGGCTGAATCAATGGCACAGTGGGTCGGGAGGTGATCATAAGTGGTGTCATGTTATAATAGTGAGTCTGGCAACTCAAAATACCCAAAATAGGTAGCAGGTAGTTTGAAATGAAGTAAAAATAAAGTATAAGAACATTAATATTACTAAAAGAGAGAGAGAGACTACAGACTACACTGATATGTCAGTACAATAACAACTTTTCAAGCCCTGACATCAAACAGCTCAAACAGTATAAACCATCTCTTATCTAAAACCCAAGAATCACACTCTTATAGGAGGTCAGACAGTAATGTAACATTATCCCTGTAAAGGTTAGATGATTCTGTGACCATTAGATCAATCCCCAATAATCCAATAAATGCTTCCTTCTGACAACTGGCTGTACTTACTGTATATCTAAATTGTGTGTGTGTGTGTGTATATATAGTATATTTATAAAAACTTTCTTTTTATTTTCTTAATGCGCATTCTTTTTCTTTTCTTGTTCTCTCAGTCTTGTCTTGTTTACTTGTCTGCTGTTTGCTTTATGAAAGCATACACACTGAGAGCCGCTGTACCGGAGTTAAATGTGTGTGTTCCACACCTGGCCAATAAAGCTGATTCTGGTTCTGATATAAAGTAGCCTTTAGAGACCAGTCATTTATTTCACATCACAGTTTCAACACAGTGAACATTAACTAATACTGTATGCGACTTGCCTTTTATTTTAATATGTGACAAATATAAAATGTGTTTGGATCATGTTAAAACAGATGCACAAAATGAACTTGCATTACAGCAGGCCAAAGTAGCATAAGCACCATTACATGTGGTATATTGGACTATTGAATCCCAATTGATTAAAGGGCTATAAACCATCTGCCACATTTGAAGGCTGTACAAAGAGATTGATGATGTTTATCATGTTTCTATAAAACTCCAGAGGTGGCTTCAGAGCCAGCTCATAACTGGTCCGTAAATCAATATCTGTACAACAGACAAGGCAAAGCTGATGGAGGCATGATTTCAGTCCAACATGTGTGTGTGTGTGTGTGTGTGTGTGTATTCATGCTCAGCCTGAAATTGAAGCATCTGCTATCAAACATGCCCATTCCAAGTGTGGAAATAGGTTTCAAACAAACCAATAATTTAGCTGAAAATGAACTAGCTCAGCTCTTCAAATTCAAGATAAAAACATGAATAAGGAGGAATTTGGGTGTGGTTGACACATCTGAAGGCTTAGTCATGGTTACAGATGGTATACAAAATATATACAATTGCTTACAACCTGGGGAATATGTATACAATATGTATACATGTTTAAGACTGGCTCAAATGTATAATTCACAAACACTGACTGACTCTGGAGTACTTTAATTCTGAATTGATTTAGACTAATTCTAATTGCTTACTGAACTGTTCACCTCATCAGCACACCATTTATCCCCATTAAATCTGCACCATTTCATGCAGATAAAGCCCTTTAATTTTACTCACAGTGAATAACTGTTGATTACTCTAAAACCCTGCATTGCATAGATAAGAAACACACCGTCCCACTATATATGCTATAAATCTTGTCCTTATCCATTGCTCTTATCTGTCTTATTTATCAAACCTTTATCTATTCCTATCTCTCTTATCATTGCCTTTTATAAAATACAATTAATACACTAATTAATTAACTTTTCTCAGCAGCTACCAATGTGCAAGAAGTAATAAAAAAGTGAATTCAGAAAGGGACAAACCAAAGCCACTCTGCATTATCAGGCTGCACTTGCCTTGTTGCCAGTGTTATCATCAAACATCTAAACGGATGCGCTGGTTGGAAATTATATTGTACACACAAGTTGTTTTTAATTAAAAGATTCAGTGATACCAAAAATATCAGTTTGGAATCATTATTTATTTGCTGGTATATCCATGGAAAAAAATGTACTTAGCTGAAAATTAGAGATTCAGAACACTGCATTTCAACCTATTTCCAAGTAAACACTTTAAGGTTTTTAGCAAGAAAGCATACCAAAGCTGGGTTCCACTTGTATAAATCTTGTGAATATACAATGTATAGCAGCTGATTGTGTTTTTTGTGTTGATTTATACTTTGCATATTTGGCTACAGCTTTAATATGCTCCTGGAAATGCTGTATAGCATGTGACTGAAAGAATTAGAACCATCCTTGATCCACTTTGAAATTTGCAGACCAGTCAAAGGATTTTAGTCTGTGAAACTGACCCCTTCTCTCGTTTTGATAAAGAGATTGTGTATATGGCATCAGATTTTCTGATGTTCTCAAACACAAAGTAATCTCTTGTAGCCTCCACTCCAATCCCTACTCAGACTGAATAACTCTCCAATCAATCAGAGCTTGCACGATTTGGATATGCATCTCTCTCTGTCAAGGCATCATGCTTTGAAAATGGTGACCTATCAGCACACACAGTCTGAAGTCAGCTAAGGGGTTGTTAAAAGAATTGATCCATTCTGTCTGGTCATTTTATTAAAAATTTGTCTTTTTATGTCTTTCAAAACTACTATGTGTTGTTCAGATATTATGTTTGACCTCCTAATGACCCATTAAAAGTAAATTGTTTCATCTTCCAGAATAAAATAAGCAGTGGATTAAAAGTAATCTAATCAGGAATTGGTCACGTGTAAACTAACATAACTCTTTCTACTCTCTACAAACCTTGTGAAGTAGTGTGTTTGCTGCTTTCTAACTTGAGGCTGATAGCCCTGCACAGATCCAAAGTGACACAGCTCATTTCACTTAAGACAAGCATATGGATTTAGAGCAGGGCACAGAGTGTCCCAGAAAGTTTCAAAGTGCACTGGAAAGACAGACCACTATCGAGGCTCCAAAGGTGACACTGCCCTTGTTCAAGAGCTAATTTTATCAGATGTACTACCATGGTCAGGAAGCATTCTATTTTATTTGCGGGGCAAATGTGCCACCTGTGAGGCAGATAAATGTGTGCAATACACTTCCTGGAGAACAACAGCATTGACCCTGTGATCCCTCACAGCTATAGATTTCCTCTAATGTGAGCTCTATATCCATGAGGGCATAAACAAGGCCAGGCCAATGATTAATTTAAGCACTTTTGTACCTGTTTAAGTATTAATCTATTGGGGTACCTTGCTAGAGTGCGTCATATGTCAGAAAATTATCAGACTATTTGTGCCTCACACCAAAATTGAAATATTATAGATTATTTATAAAAGCCAGCAGTTCCCTGTATTTCCTGTGTGGCTACAGCGTACAAGACAAAAACATTTCTGAACAAAACTTTTCTTTCCCTGTTTGTGTGTTTCTCCAATATGTCTTTGGAATGGATTTTTGAAAGATAGAAACACCACCAGGTGAAGAAATAAAACTCAAACGCTACACTGTGTAATATAAGGGCAGCACACAGAGGGGCTGACTCCAGTAATGGTTTATGCCGATACACACAAGCAGGGGATGGTCTCTTAAAAGTTCACCCCCGTGGCACTTTATAACAAATGATGTTGGGCTGCTTGCTTATGAAATTGCTCATTGCTGTTCTTGGGTTCAATAAAACTGAAAACTGCTACAGAGAAACACAGTTTTTTCATTACATCCATGCAAGCTAAGCATGTTTAGTCTAAAATTATCCCATATATATGATGTATCTACTCTGAATATATGTGGATATGTGGGCATGCTGTCATACATATTACATGATATCACGTGACAAGACAAGTGAACACACTCATCTACTGAGTACTGAAGACTCTTTTTTGGTAAAGCATGTACTACAACTCATGGACTGACTGGGCTAATCCATTAAGTGCTGTGTACTGATTCATTCAGTTTAGAAACATGCTAATGCAATAAACCGAGTCACCTAGCATGAACAATAGTATGCAGAACAAAGACCAAGGTAACCTAAGAAAGATGTTTACCAAAAGCCCAACATAAAGCCATGAACCTACTGTTTATTCCCAGATACTTTTTAGTAGATAGATAAATAGATACTGTAGATAGTTCAGTTCCTTCCTTCCACAGTTTGGGGTCACAGTTTTTAGTTGGCCTCAGTATGTTTTTGGTAAAGCTGGGGGAGGGCGTTGCCCATTTCAACTTGGTTTCTGTAAACGTTTGCCTTAAAATTCTAGCCTAGACCTTTAGGAACATTAGGAACATAAACATTTCTTCACTGTCAACATAAAGTGTGGCATACACCAAACGCACACTGTACACTCTATTTTCATGTTCCTTTGCAAGATGTTGTGTTTGTTCACATTCTGGGGTGAAAGACAAGATCTATTTGGAGAAATAATGTACCCTGCTGCAGAGGTAACATTGTTTTATCCACCATTTTAGACTTTTTTTATGCACATCACACAATAGATAGGACTCCATTCTATCAAAGGTGTCAGCTGACACCGTGTGTTAAACCCCTGTGTGCTCAAGTCTCAGGTCTATTCTTTTTTCCTCTGGTGCATTTAGTGAAACATAATCTCCAGAGACAGCTGTTTAAATTACCCAAATTCCCAGTTATTTTCCGCTACAAACTTATTACTGGTATCTGTTATGATTGATCGTGTAGCTCTGAACATTTTGGTTTCTCTTTCCTACACTCTTTGTAAGACAGACAGTGAAAATCAATACAATTAATAAATTCATTCACAAAATTGTGCTGTTTTTTTTTTTTTTTTTTTTTTTTTTTTTACCAATGAGCTTATATGAAAGCTATTTTTGTCCAGCAGATTTCTACTGTTAGTCAGCCTGGTGAAGACAGTTTGTCCGGCCACTGTCCTGCTGACAGACAGACAGCTGAGTTCATGGAATGCACCGCTCACATCTCGCTTTCAGAGGTGAGTTCTCAGTAAATCCGTAGCAGACTGAAACATAGCTGCTGGATCTGTATTTTGTCTTGTCCAATTGCCTTGTATAACACTGACAGCTGCAATCAACATTTCATCTGTGCCAACAAGTTTTAATAAGTTACTGGTGCAAGGGTTCTTTGCCTAACAACTTTAGATGCTTTATGTGCATGCCTGAACCTATTTCAAATAAACTGGACAATACATTCATGCTCTGAACAGGGCAGGAGACAAACAGGCTGGATTTTTAACTAGAACTGTTGCACCCCTAAAAAATTCAGTATTTTAAGCACACACATGCACATATCTATCTATCTGTCTGTCTACCTATATGTGTGTGTGGTATAGATTAAGTATATTATATTGGTGAATGGACTTGTATATTGCTTTTTTACACCCTGACATGTACTCAGAGCACTTTTTTCCTGTTTACCCATTTGCATGCACAAACATTCATACCCTTACACACCAGTGATATCACCAGGAGCAGCTTGGGTTTCAGTCTTCCACAAAGACTTCAACATGTGGACAGGAGAAGCCAGGGATTGAACCTCCACCCCTACTGTTAGGGGCCAACCTGCTGGTACTTCCTGAGCCACAGCCACCCAAATTGCTTTTGAAATATTAACAAAAATCAATCTAGCGGTCCAGAATTGTAGAAAAATGTTTTAACCCAGCAATTGCCAGTTTTATATGCAACTCATCCAGCACCATAAAATGCCTTTTAATGCAGCATTCATTCTACTTTGTGACATAAATTAGCCAGTAGAATGGAGTTAAGCTGAGCTTAGTATATCTAAAAAGGCAAATGTTAGGGCGTTTATTATTTACAGGTAAAATAGGGAAATAAGAGTTGTTAAAACATTTCAACAGTAATGTACTGTATTTAAAGCTTCTTGATTCAAGCACCAATGTTAATGAGCTTTCATCCTGCTAAAGACAAAATCAAAACTGTGATGTACTCCACTGCAGCTTGTATTATCTGCCAATTAAAATCTATATACGCTCAGTAAAAATATTAACTAAATGCACTGTATTGCATGGCTCCATGTTCTGAAACTGTACTGAACCATAACCAGGCACGACAATGCATAACAGTGTGCACCGGTCAGGTCCCAGCCCTGTAATTAAACCTTTCTGGCCATGATAGCTTTGACCCCTACAAAAGCCAAGTGTGCCATCTCCACTTGATGGCTATAAATTTAGTCCAGAGTCAAAGGGGTCACTGTCAACAGTCTGCTTTTCATGGTTCTCATTATTCTCAATGCCAAGTAAGGGACACCAGACACACAGTCAAAGGTTAAATGTCCATAGCCTTAATATTCATGCCATGAAGTCCTGATATTGAGATTGGACTCATCCTGTGTGAGATATGCTACTATATTTTTTTGCAAGATTGAGGCAAGTGCTATTCAGATGCTGCTACAGCGATATCCTGCAGTTTCATTTTGAATGTTTAACACATAGCTGTCTGAGATAAGTGGGCCATGTGTCATAATTATCCCCTCCCGGTGAGTATACTGTTAGAGGCATACACATTGGTTTTTTCCCTGAAAGGAACAAATAATAATGGTAGAATAATGATAGTGAAGTTCAATGCTTAAATATATTTTGTCTTTCCAAAAGTCTGGAGGACCATTAAGTACTTTGTACATCAGCCCATTTCTAAAGTTAGGTTAAAAGCAGGGCTTGCTTAGTTTTCCATAAATATTTGTATCATAGCTAACATATTTGTTTGATTTATCCCTGCCTCTTAAAACAGGCACACAAGGGTTGTTTCCTCATTGACATGATGGATGGAAATTGCTAATTACTGCTCTTTCATCTCTGATTCTTTACAGTTGGATTCAAAACCAATCAGAAGCTCCATACAGAACTTTTCAGACACATGTAAATACATTCAGTATGCTCATCAATTTAAGTAAGAGTACCATATTATATGACTTTTAACTCTATGATGAAAATGCTGATAAAACATCTCATAAAAAACTGTTAACTGTTGCTTGATGTACTGATATTTTAGAGTCCCGTTTGTGTGTGTGTGTGTGTGTTGGGGGGGGGCAGTTATACATTTACTATTGATATATTTATTTTCATGACCCAAGATTAATCTTGCATTGCATTTTATGGTTGTCATAGTTTAAAAACCTCAGAAACAGACAACCAACTGCACTTGCTCATTTTAAATGATGAATATTTCACTGAAGAAGCTCAAATAAAAAACATTCAGCAACTGAAGAAAAGTGTGGAGTAAAAAAAGATCTGTAGGGTTTAGACTTTTCATGTCCCTCTATGTACTGGGAAATGACTACATCACACTGGCAGTGGACAATACTGGCCAGCCAATCATCATCATTGGCAGCATGGTGGCTTGCTTGAAGCCTAATACAAAGCAGATATTGGGTTTGAGTCAGACAAACTAGAGAAGATGTTTTCCAAAGCAAACCATAGGTTTTCAGAGTGATTGCTGTGGGGCATTCATTTATTCATGGGAAAGTATGAAAAATGCCTCAAACTATCACTGAAAAGGCCCCTGACTGACTATATTACAACAGAAACATAGGGATACATGCTGTTCATTTTGATGGTCAAAGCAAATGTAAAAGTACAGTATGACAGTTAGATTTATGTTCTACTGAAGTGAATGATGACTACACATGTGCCATCAACTTAAGCTTTTAACCTCTTGTTCTGTGAACACTAATTTAACCTAGGCCTTCTGACAAATGATTTCAATCACCTAATTTCAAGGTGCAGCTGAGGCTTTTATGGTTTTTCATGATACTTATCTCTGGAAGTTTTATGCTGTTCAATATAAAAACGAACCACAGTAAAACAAAACCAAAAGTTTTCTATTGCCAGTTGTAACAGCAGAACACCACATCTGCAAAGTGCAGTACATGATAATAATCATATTAAGTTTCTCTAGGTTACCTTAGGAATTGTCTGCAAGGCTATCACTCCTGCTATCGTCATCAAATACTGACAGATGCTAATAAGTTACTGTACAGTCATACCCTTTTTCAACCAACACAAACTAAGTGCTAGTTCTGAGCTGGTGCCAGAGCCAGTTTGTTGCTGGTTCAGCTTGCGAACCTTCTAAGAACTGGTTTGCTTTTCTATGGGCTAGAGAGCCACCACAAACCCACGTAATTTTGTCACTGTATAAGTCTTGAATATGCCTGTGCTTTGCCAGGAGTGCTAGTGCCAAGCACAATAACAACAATGGTGGACTTTAGTGTTTCCCTATGCAACTGAATTGCGTGTGCCAAAGTCTGGCCATCGTGTACTCTCCTTCTGCCATGTAGGCCAGCAGTTGTACACAGGTAAAACAATCAGTTTAAACTGCACTAAGTTTGTTCAAAATGTATTATGTTAATGATGAATCACTGAAATTCATGGAGCTCCACACGGTTCTGTGCTAGGTCCAATTCTCTTCACTTTGTACATGCTTTCCTTAGGCATTATCATTAGGAAACACGGTAGAACTTTCCACTGTTTCACAGATGATACTCACTTATAGTTATCTATGAACCCAAACCTCAAGCATGTCTTAAAGACACAAAGGCCTGCATCACCTGTAATTCCTGACTTCTAAACACTGACAAAACAGAAGTTATTGTGCTTGGGCGTGAAAACCTTAAATATCTGCTGTTTAACCATATAGTTACTCTAGATGACATAGTTCTGGCCTCCAGTCCTGCTATGAGGAACCTTGGAGTCATTTTTGACCAGGATATGTCATTTAAATCACACATAAACCAAGTCTCTAGAACTGCCTTCTTTCACCTGCGCAATATAGCCAAAATCAGGAATATCCTGTCTCAAAATGATGCTGAAACACTGATCTATGCATTTGTTCCTTCCAGACTGGACTACTGTAACTCTCTAGTATCAAGATGTCCCAATAATTTCATAAAAAGCCTCCAGTTATTCCAAATGCTGCAGCCAGAGTACTGACAGGAACTAGCAAGAGAGATCATTAATGACAAGGCTGCATTGTATCTTAAAGACCTCGTAGAGCCTTATCAGCCTAACAGAGCACTTCGCTCTCAGAGTGCAGGTTTACTTGTGGTTCCTAGAGTCCACAGAAGTAGAATGGGAGGCAGAGCCTTTAGTTATCAAGCTCCTCTCCTATGGAACCAACTCCCAGTCTCAGTTCAGGAGGCGGACACCCTCTCTACCTTTAAGATTAGACTTAAGACGTTCCTTTTTGATAAAGCTTATAGTTAGGACTGGATCGGGTGATCCTGAGCCTTCCCTTAGTTATGCTGCTATAGGCCTAGACTTGCCTGGGATCCTCCCATTATGAGCTCCCCTCCTCGCTCTCCATGCTTATATATGCCACCATTACATGTCATTAACTTTGTATCTCTTCTCTCCCTCTACCTTTCTGCAGGTATCCCTCGCTCCAGGGCTCTACATTCTGTGCATCAGAGCATGCATTGAGTCAACATTAATCAATAACCAAACTTTAAATTATAACATCACAACTTAGACCATTCCATTTTGCAGGCGATATGCTTTATTGATGATTGGATCATCAAGTGCTCACAAAAATATAATTTTATAAATTTCAAGCAGATTATGAAATAATTATTTTTCCTCTTGTGGGAAAAAAGTGGTGGAGCATTGTTCCAGTGTACTACCACATCATTATAACTATAGACACCAGAAAAATGCAGTGGAAAAGCAAAGTAGAATGGGCCACATCAGCCCCCCACATTACAGGTATGGGAAGCTCCAGGTTACCTATTGTAAAGTTCCTGTGATAAAAAAAATAACACTCAAGTAGGTTGGGCCATCATGTTAGCCCACATTTCTGTTCTATTTCTGTTATTCTTGACAGAATAATTGTACTACCCACCATGGGCATCACACTTCCTAATATGATTGCCATATGACCTTTAATTGGTTCTGAGGGGGCATCTTGTAACTTTGGTTTGGTGCAGGGAGTGAAGTGTTTTTGTAACTGCCTATCAGAGATGGCTGCTCTGGGAAGAAGTAGCCTGACAGAGCCTTTGATACGCAGACACTGGGCATTTTTAGAGGCTATTACAAAAAAAAAAAAAAAAAACCCACTGGGAAGGTGATAAGGGTAACCAAGCTAATGTCTCAAGTATGTGGGTGTTGTATACCTAACTGAAACAAGCAATTAAATGGTGTCCATCAATAATGAAGAAATCTCCTCCTGAGCAACCTTAGCCACCATGAGGAGGCTGATTTTCTCCTGAGGTGAGCCCCACTGCAAAACCTCAAAGTGAAACTCCTGATTTATAATGATGCACAAAGAAAAGGCCATAACAGTGAAAGCTGTATTTAAAAATGAATGAAAGAAAATATTTTAGCAACTGATTTTTGATTTGATTTATTCTTTCAAGCATGTAAAGACAGTTATGTCAACACACATAATTTTACACATATCCAACAAATGCTAATCCAATATCAATTTGCTTATACCTAGTACATGACTTACCCAGTCCTACCCCATGACATCATCTTACCATCATTGGTTTGCAAGCAGTATCTCTACATAAATAATGTTCTTCTACACCACACAAGTAATATACTAAAAAAATTATAAGTGTTAACATTCTTACATAATTACATTCTTAAATAATTATCTTCTACACCACACAAGTAATATACTAAAGAATTATTACAAAGTGTTAACATTCATACACCACACCCACAATGTTCCATCTTCATTGAGCCTGTTCTTGCATATATCTTGATTGACACATACCTTTATATTTATGTTTAAACTCGTCAATTCTATTACTATTTTTTATGTCCACACTTAAATTATTCCATAGTTTTACCCCACTTATGGAAATACAAAATCTTTTTTTGGTTGTACGTATAGCATGAATTTTTAAATTTAACTGTCCCCTTAAATTGTATCCCCCTTCCCTTTCATTAAATAGTTTTTGAATTCCACCAGGTAATAAATTGTTCCTGGCTTTATACATAAACACTGCAGTCTTATATCCCACTAACATTTTAACAATTTAGACTGTATGAAAGCTACATTGGTCCAAATGGATCCATTTCAGAACCATTCCTCTGATCCCATATTTTTCTAACTTATCCATTAATAACTCATGATTGATTGTGTCAAATGCTGTTTTTAGGTCAATAAATATTCCCATCGTGTATTTCTTCTCATCCATAGCACTTGTAATGTCCTCCATCAGGTCGGTAATGGCCAAAGATGTCGATCGGTTCGACCTAAAACCATATTGGCAATCAGAGAGGATTTTGTGTCTATCAATAAATGTGTCTAATCTGTTATTAAAGAGTTTTTCCAGAATTTTTGAAAATTGTGACAACAGAGAAACCGGTCTATAATTTGTGAAGTTGTGCTTATCACCAGATTTATACAGTGGAATAACCTTTGCTATTTTCATATTATTGGGGAACTGCCCAAGTCGAAACGACATGTTAAAAACATGGGTGAGTCATTTGGCTGAAAAGGATCAAACTTTGATTTAATATTCAGCAGCATGCTTGCATGCTCAGTGGCTTTTGAAAATGTAGCAAATACTGTACTGTGTGTATACAAGCAAAACAAATTTGACACTATACATGGAAGGGAAAAGTGTATATATGGAGTGTGTTGAGGTTTTGTATCCATATTTCTCTGTGTAGGTACATGTAAAACACAACTTTTGCCAGAAGTATTTTATGATCTTTTTAGATTAAAAAATATAGGATCTGGCAGTCACATGCTTTTCATGAGTAGTAACAGGGTTGAAGCATCAAAGAACATGCAACTACTGTATAATCTAATAATAAACTTAACAACATTTGATTGCTTTACAAAACCTATGGATTGGTCTTAATTGCTGTCATTTTTTTTCTTTCTGGGATTGCAGATAGCACCCTTTTCATGAAATGCTCAATCAGTGTAACCTTTCTCCTTTTTATCACATCTGGGTGAAAAGTGCACTTTTTATAGCTTGTCTTTAACCCTCAACTTCACATTTTCTACCACTTTCTACTGTGTGGTCATTATAGTCTATATCTTCTTTGTGACTCAGCCATTAGCCAGCCATTAGGCTTTGGTCTGATTTCCAAGCCTGTAAGACTGTGAATGGTAAAGGTTATTAGCAGCCTACATAGAGAAATGAATTAGATCCTGTCAGGTTTACAGTCTTATTATTTAGACCAGGTTATTGTCCTCCCACTTGCTGAGAAAATAGTAAAGGTTAACCACATGAAAATGCATCAGGATGTGTTGGTAGGCAGAAGGTAACTGAAAGAATGATGACATTCAACACTGTGGTGAAAAAGGGATAAATTCAAGAGCTAACTCTTTGGCCCTGTTTAGACTTGGTATTAAAATGTCTCTCTGTGATCCAAACACAAGTGGACAGCTGTGACACATCACCATTCACACCTTTCAATATACATGCGTGTCCAAGGTATCCAGCTGACCACTTGTGTTCAGGTTTCACTACTGCTGTGACACTACTGATTAAATATCAGGTGACTAGGGGAAAAATTATTACATCACTCTGTTACCAGACAAGTGCCAGTACTCTGCTTAACCAAAGAAGAAGAAGACAAATATCAGATTTGTACATGGATGTATTATGAAAGCTTTCGCAATACATTGATGGATTTCCATCAGACATTTCTTTCCATGTTTTCCACATCCTGTACTGATGATGTATTTTCCACAAATGTCCTTGTCAGAGATGCATCAGGACACATTAGTGTTTACACTGCAAAAGATACTGTATGTTGTCAAATGCGTCCTAGACCACCTCAGCAAGTGGTCTCAGTGATCGGATCACAATCTGTTTTGGTGGGTGTTTACATTTGTAATTAGCATTGCCCACTTTTTATCCAATTGCCCAGTATAAATTTTAAAACCAAGCCTAAACAAGGTCTTTGACAGATGACATCTCACCAATCTTCTGATTTAAATTTTTTCAGCAAAATGGTTAGAATATATGTTGCTAGTTATCCATATTAATGATGAACATAACTCAACTATGCATTCTTTAAAGGTGTTTTCATCTAAAAAGAGCATGTTTTATGGCAACCACACTAGTCTGTATCCAGTTCTGGTATCTTTATATTTCAGTTCAATTTCATGGCCACAATTTATTACTGGACCCAACTCTTGTTGTGAATCTCAGACCTCCATCAGCAGTGTCAGGGTGAGGCTAGGTGGGGCTATAGCCCCACCAACAAATTATCTGATTATGCATCATCTTTTTCTTATTTCACACGTAGAACAGCCTCAGTGAATAGAGTGAGTAGTGCAGGCATAACTGTCTGCAGGCAATGTATAAATTGTCCCATTGATGTAATGCACTCATGAATAATGTACTAATCAGAACAGTTATGCACAAAAATTGTTCTTTTTTAATGCACATATTCATAGTGTAATCATGTAATGATTAACACAATATATCCTGTATATTATACTGTACAGAGTATCATAACATATAGAAATGTTTTTTTGGGGCAAAACTACAGTTAGCCACCCCCTAATCAGTCAGAAACTGTTGCTGCAAGGCTGACTCTAACTGCCCAATTTAATGGTATAATATTGTTGATATTTTATGTCATTTTAACTATTGTAAGTGGGCACAAAATGTTCAAAGACCTCTCTGGTGGTGAAGATGCTACTGAGGCTATGATCCATCTCTAACTTCCTGGCCGAGGCTCTTTCTCTTTAAGGAACTTCCTGTTTTGCCCTGTGATACTCGCTCTAACTTTGCTCAGTCTAATCTGCAGCTGATTGGTTCCACCTGCACCTTGTTTACTGGCTACCTATTTAACCTGTTAATGTTCTATTCCTCAGGTAGAGATGGTCTCTTGCTGTTTGCAGAGCTCTCAATCTACCTTCCTCTAATGTATCACATGGTAAATACCTTTGATTAAAGTTACAATGTTATGACTTCGGTTACAGTATAGCAGCAAAAAAGCATTACCTGTGTCATGGTTTATGGCCCAAACAGCCAATTGCCTGGCAAGATCAACTATTTGCATTAGACTGAAACAACTTTCCAGTGTGCCAGCCAAAGGAAAATGATTGTGGGTACTGTGGAGAATGCTCATAGGTTTTACTATTATGAGTTAACATTCTCCCAAAAGAAAGACAGTAAGAGAAACAGGCCTTGTTCATGTGGACCATTTCTGATAAACAAGAAAAACCTTCTGCTAAATTGGTGTTATTGATTTTCCAGCATTAAATAGTGTATGTCAGAAATGTTTTACAGTAGTTTCTTGTTTTCTGCTCCTGTCAGACCTCCATTTATTATCTTGGCAATCACTCAAGAGAATTTCTTTGGTGACAAAGTAGTGGTATTCCACAAGTTAGAAAGGCGGCTTGTGATGGTTGCACACTGACTAGAAAAACCCTAGGTGCATTTATATAGATCATTCAGCAGCTGCCACTTTTAAAGACGGTTTACTTTATAACCAATTAAGTAGATTTATTGTAGATATCTTTCGTTAGCACTCTGAACAAATTAACTTATCTAGTCTAGCCTGTTAACAATTACAATAGGATTTCGTATGAAATGGTGCTTTAAAATGTATTGCGCTACTGGAAAAGTAAAGGTATTCTCAGTTCACTTTCCTTTGGATTAAAAATAAATAAACATACCAGAACATGCTTTCATAGTTAACATTTGAGAATTCATCAGGGGTGTTGCTAGACACAAAGCTGTACACAGGCCCCCCATTACGCAGATCACACATTTTTCTTGAACGTCTGCTGCATGAATAAAATGTGCTCTACACTGTGCTATGTGACCTTCCCTTGCTCAGCCCACTGTTCTACTCTCATACTGCTGCTACTGATACAGCTACTGGTAACAGGAAAACGTAGAAATATTCATCTTTATGAATATATATATTTCAACATACATTGAGAACATTCTCAACATGTTTTATTCATGTAAAGTCTGGCCCTATAATGCACATTTCTTTGCCTTTTTCTGCATTTCACAATAATATAATTTGGTTGTCAAGCAGCCCCAGTTTGATTTGTTACGTTTAAACTTTCAAAAGTTAATCTATCAACACATTATAAAAAAAAAACAATAATAATTTTTTGTAGCTCATAAGGCTCCATAACATATCGATGGTCCAACTACTTCATCATTGTATTGCGCAGTGGATGGCTGGTGGTCGCACACCTGTCTCCCTGCACAGACGGCTTCCTCCACACTCTCCCTTCCTGTTATTATCTATATAATCTTTAATGTGTGGCAAATCAATTCATTACAGGCAGCAGTGGTTTCAGTCACTTATTTGTCTAATGTGGTATAACATTCTTATGATGATTACTACTCAGTTTTATCCATATTAATAATGAGCACCATCAGCTGGCAGACTGAGACGAATTCCCTCCTTCCTTCCTTGTCCTTAGACAGCAAAATCTGGTTGCAATAACAAATCAAGGGCATTATCATTTTCAATGTTTCAATGTTCCTGTGCCAGCCACACAAATGATTTGCATTAAAATGTGATATCAATCAGAGAGGCAGGGAGCATGAACCTAAATTACAATGCACAGTATCCAAGACTGATGTCTTTGAAGACTGACATCTCTGTTTAAATGGATTTTTTAAGTTTTAACATTAATAGACATTTGACAGTCTCCTATCAGGACCTAAAAGCTAATAAAAATGCCTTTTACATGTCACAGAGCAAGAAAGTGACTTCTGTTCAGTCTGTCCAGTTTCCGGTATGCCTATCGATATATTGTAGAGAAAAAAGTCTGTTTCAGGCAGTTTTCAACGGCCTCTGATTAATACTGGAGCCACCACAAATAGATTCGGATAGCAATAAAAAAGTTGCTAATGTGAACATAATCGCTGTAATACAGTCTTGTACATGACAGACATATTTGTGGGATACCTTTCACATTGGGATTAGTTTGTAAGCCGAGGCTGGCAGCCAAGTCCCGTTTATCGGCCATATTTACTGCATTCTCCTCTTAAATGACTGCTGTAGCTGCTTGGTTTATGTTGAAATTGCTTCGTCAGGATGAGTTAAGCCTCATCATCACACTGCCCTTATAGAGCATTTTGAACACAATAAATGAACAAAATATTACGTCAGCGCCAGCCTTGATTCTAAGTATAGCTCAGTTGCACTATCCTTGAGGCAGCATTGGCCAGGGAACAAAATCAATGGAAGGCACTTTTCCCTGCCATATTCTTCCATTAGGGGAATCTGTTTCGTTAAAGGACTGAAGGCTGAGATCCAGGACCAGAGCAGAGGCAGGAGAATTAGGAATGAATTGTCTGGTCATGGGAGGGCTGTACTTTGTGTTGACAGATGGTCGGAGGCATCTGAAATGAGGGACATCTCAAGTGGAAAACACACAAAGCAGCAAGATTTCAAATGGTGTTTTAATGTCCACTAACAGTGCATCAACACATACGGCAGTACTTACATTTGAAAGACCGCCATGATGAAAGTGTTACTCCTATGTTTCTGTAACAAGTAACAGCGCCCTAAAATGGGGGCAAAACGGCTGTTCTCTAGTGCAGAGGGTCCCAAACTTAATTTTCAAAGGTCTGAATCAGATTTCTATTCAAGGTCAAAAGTCCGAAACAATTAGTGGCAAGCAAATGACTTTTATTAAACTTGCTTATAAATTACAATTTAGTAATGTTCACTCGCGGGCCACTTTATTAGGTACACCTGTACAACTGTATGCAATTCAATGCAACACTTCTACAGACCTACCTAATAAAGTGGAAGGGTGAGTGTACATTCAAGTTTAAGGCAGTCTGAGACAAAATACATCCAGGCCTAGTGGAAAAATGCCATTGTTTGACTGTCTGAGGCTTCAGTAGTAGCTCTCTCTTGGTGTGTCATAGATCTCACAAACAACTTGTTTGTTGATTCATAGGAAGATTTTAACTATCGAAGTTTTGCTGTCCTCACCTCTTTAATCTCAGTATCTGCAAATCAAGTACAAGGACCTCGTGCTAGATTGGGGCAAAATGAACGCATATTTCTCTGTCCATTTGTTTTTGAAAACTCAGTTCAGTTGGTCAACTTTTCTTTTCTTTTCACATTTGGATAGTGGCATCGTCACCGCATTGGCAACTTAATGTACACTGACAGAAGATGTCAAAGTCTCACTTTCTCATGACTGAAGAACAAACAAGCTAAAAATTAGGAAATAAAAACAAATAAGATGACCAAACTAGTATCCTCAAGGCCAGTGATGCTTAGGGTTGCCACGTAAATGTGAAAAAAATAAGGGACAACCCTCCACCATTGATTCTCCTCCATAACTCTAACAATGCATGATGTAGAAAGAAACACCTACAAGCAAATTCAATTTATATAATTTGTTGTAATTATTATATCACATTTTTTGACTGAGATATGTTGTTTTTTTTTCTGGAGAGGTAGGGTATGGCCCACAGAGCAATCTATTAGTTTTGATGCTGATCTGGCTCATCATCCAGATCCAGGAATGTTTTTTAAGGATTCTTCACCATTGGGACATAGGACCAATAGGGCTCATGGAAAACTTCTGCCTGATCCCGACCTCAGCCCAAGAGTGGTGATGCAATAAAAATGACAAATTGCATCTTGTATTCATTCACAACATTTTATTTATCAAAACAGACAATCCCCTATTACTGTATTACTGTAGAAGGGACGGGTGGCAAGTGTAGATTTTTCAAATGTTGGAGGAGATTTATGGTGTTACATGGTTGCTACCTTAGCCAGGCACATTACCTGTTCCTACCATGCTTCCTTTATTCTAAAACCAAATTAGGTTGAGAAGATAGACATACTGTTTCACTTTGACACTTGGGTTTGCTTCTGCTGAGGCTATTTTCAGTACAGCTAGCAGCATCCAAGTAAAAATTATTGGTGTGTCTTTTTTCACTCACTCTCATTTACTCTGCAGGTTTCACGTGAAGCCTGTGGAGGATGGTAGAGTGTGTGCGTCTGGAGCCTTCTGGGATGCCTCTTGGATTGTTTATAATCTGCAGCATTTAAAAAACTTGTTTTCACCACAGCCTAAACCTCCTGCTATGCAATTTGAAAATTGCATTCTGTTAAATGCCAATATCAATTTGAAAACAAGCCCTATTAGTGACTCCAGTAAATAGTTATTTTCTTTATTTTTATTTCCATCTCTGATGTGCCCTGCCCTCTCTGACCTCTAAGGTTTTTGTTTTGTTTATATTTTTTGGTTTGTCTCTGGTGTTGTTGTTTTGAAATATAAAACTCATGGATCCTCGTGGTAGCAGGCATAGAGGGTGTCCTGATGCAAAGTGCACAACCTTCCCATGAGTACCATCACCTCTACAGATGATGTCCTGTTTTTTCAGCATCTGATAGCAACAATCTTAAAACAGAAAGAACTGTGGCAGCAAACAGACAAATAACCATTACAACAAGAAATAAGAGCATATGTGCTCCTTCATGTACCACCACAATCACAGTGTTATTTTAAACATAACCATTTATGTATTATGCCAGAGAGGTCAGTAATTAAACTAAGTTAGTCATTAATTAACTGATCTCAGCATACTTATCTTCACACAACACATGGGAAATATTAAAATTAACTTCCACTTTTACAGCCTTAAGGATATTTAAAAAAAAAAAAAAATCACTTTTGTTCATTATTTTGCAAATATATTCAGGTCAACGTTCCAAAGTCTAAGCAGACATTTTACTTAGTGTGTGGAGGGTGGGAGTGTGGTGGTGGGGGATCCTCATTCAGTCATGGTTCAGAGGTCAAATGTAAAAGTCTAAAGAATTCCCATACTGATATCAATACAGTATTTCTAAAGAGCAGGCTGGATAAGGGAATGGTGATATTATGCCAGAGATATGTTGCCAGAAAAAAGAAATAAGTATTCTAAATGCAATCTAATTTTAAGATCACATAGAAACTATGCACTATTTAGGTTTAATATTCCTTAACACCTCTGTATTTGCATAGTGCATTTGATTAAATGTCTACTTCTTGTTTGCTTTTCTTTCTTTAACTTGCTTGTTGCCTGATGTTCATCAGAATGCCTTGTGCTCTGAACATGTAAGCTATCCACCACAAAGAATATTGAGAGTCACATTGTAAACATTACTGGAAATCCCACAAGAATTTTTTACATGCATCAAAATAAAGTTTCCCAAATTATGCTGCACTTTGTGTAGAAAGGGCAAAGGAAGGGAAGAGAAATGTTACATCTGATGAGCAACTGCAGAAAGCCTGGAAGAAAAATGGGAAGGTGATTAAACCAAGAGCAAGGTGAACTTCAGATTAGTTGTTCTTCTGCACTGAAACCTGATGAAGAGAATTATCAAATAACAGACTCTCATTCACAGCACACCACACTGATTTATGGTTTTCTTCTATTTATACTAATAGTAGTAATAGCAGTAGTAGTATTAACAATAACATTTTAGGCACACCAGACAGCCATTCGGCTCAGACAAAAAAAAAAAACAATTAGTATACCAAAAGTATTTTTATATCTCCACTGTTAATACTCGGACCAGGCTTTAACAGACTCAAACCTTCTTGTCAGCCCTCATGCCAGAAGTAGGCCTACAGCATAACTGGCTCTACAGCCATGGAAAGGCCTTGCTTTAGGAAAACTTTGGGGCTACTTTTTGTCCATAGTGATGGGCAAGTGATGGGCTACAGGCACAACGGTAGAATATCCAAAAAAAAAAAAAAGCAAGGAGAAAAGTAGGTAGGAAAGTGGTAGGTAGTAGAGCGTGAATTGCCTGGCAGAATGTGTGGCATGAATGGACAGTGCTGCTGATGAGTATTAATGATATCAGAAAAGTGCAGCCAAATATGCACAGAGTGGGGACAGCAAAGACAGGCTGTAATAGATGTGGCTGGCTCTCAGAAGTGAAGGTTCTAGCTGGACTCCAGCACAGCGCATAGGTTTCTGGATATTAAAAATTAATGACTATCTCAGTGATTTATGACAACAAAAAGATGCTGAAACCCAACCTGCATAAGATGGATGTCTAGGGAATGGTGGACTACTGGAGAATGGGACATGGGAACCAGACCCCCATCCTCAGGTCTACCAGATGGAGTGTGCTACTGTATTTTATTGTGTCAGTAATGTTGCGATTCATAAGTCATTTGAATGTACTGTGATCATTAGGCTAGACAGACCTGAAAGTCCCTCCTTTTAATGCATATCACATTTAACCACTGCGCTCAGTGCTGGGGTAGTAAACAGTGATAAAGAAACGGCTTCCACTTCTGCTGAACTCAATGATGTGGGGTAATTTTCTCTATACAGGTACATGGCACAGATACTAGAAATTGGTAGTAATGATACTTTTTTAGAATCTATTTTGTCAACAATAACAAATATGTACCTTTGAAATATTTACATGAAGCACACTAGGGCAGTTTCAGTCCACATACTACTGAGACCATACAGACCAAACCTAGCAGTTGCTGCACAGAAAATAAAAACAGGAGGGTTGATGCCACAATGAATAAATAAAAAGTATGGGGCTGTATAAGGATTTTTACAGTGGAGTTGTTGTGCTGGCAGGCAAGAAGATATCTGAGGCCCTTGCATTACCGCAAAATATTTTATTAAAACCTAGAAGAACCATGTTTTCAGGATAAAATATACGTCTAAGACCTGTGACAAGGATAAGTCAGATACGTTTTTTTTTCTCCTTGTAATTAGAGTAATTAGAGTTAGACTCATTTTAGTGATACTACTGGAAACACTCATTCACATTTTTTAGTAAGCAAGAAAGTTATTGTTTATCCTTGGGTCTCTGGATTTTGTTTTCACAGCATTAGGGAAGGTTTCTTAAATGTATGATACATCACTGTAAGATCAAGATCAAAGAAACTAAGCTCGCTCTGTCCATTCCCATAATCCTCCCTTAAGGCTTTCCTTTGCAAAATGCCCTTGTCTGCCATGATCCAGATATCATTTTTAGTTCTAAATAACTGCCTATCATTGTGGTGGGGGTTGCATTGCAGTGTTTTTGGTGAATGTCTGAAGCACAAATAAGAACAAACACAGGAGCTAGTTAGTGGCTTACAGTCACGGTCAACTGATCCAAACCAGAACACCACTGTTTCCTCAAGTAAAGGTTGCACTGAGACTGAGGCAATGTAGTATGCAACATAAAAAAATAAAATAAAAAGCTAAACTAAATACTCGGCCCAGTTTTAAGTAATTTGCACCATTTAGCTGATGTTTCTGAAAACTCTATTCATGTTGCAGAGAAGTCATGTCCGTTTGAAGCCTAACATTAAAACTCTCCAGACAATCTATACAGACCTGTGAAAGTCCAGTCACTGAATTATTTAATGTGGTGCATATACTCTAAAACATCTATCTTAAAGCCCCAATGCTGTGTGTGAGCTCTGATCTGAATGAAAACAAGGGGGAAAGTTTCTTATGGCTCACATATTTCTTGTTTCAGGTTGATAGTCTCCAAACTTAAGTTATAAGCAAAATGTTGTGTGGTAAAAGCAACATAAAACACTTATCCTTGGTTTCTTGTTGGGGATCAGTGAAAACCTTGCAGATTTAATGACACTGATATTTGACAACAGACAGCATTATAGCTCTTCACAGTTATCTGAGAAGGCTGCAACTAAGGGTAGGCTTTTGTTTCTTTTGATTTGAAACAAGCCATTCAGGCAGAATACCCAGCATATCTCCACTGAATATTTCAACACCGCGTGTAATAAGTGCTGAGTGAAGATACAATAAAACGAGAGCTTTCTCAGTGAATGCAAGCACTTCTCATTACTTCTGAGTGAGAAGTGAAAAACACTAGGCTCAGAATTGTTAAGATGTGAATCAAAGTGACATGGTTTTTAAAGGTTTCATTGACCTCAAATTAAATGTGTTAACTGGTAATGTAATATAACAGTCTTCACTACATAACCAAAACTACAACAGTGTCCTAACATATTCACAATTTTGATAAAGTCAATAATAGAAGAAAACATGACATGTATACATGTTTGTCAGTTGTCTATGTAAAGGACTTGAGGCATTTTGTTAAGTCAAAATACTCATAGATTACAGTACATTTTTTCATATAGGGAGAAAATGCCAAAGCAGCAACAAGAAATAAAAACACATTTTGCAGCAACAAGCACTTTTAGACAATTCAATTCTGTTCTTGCATTTCTTAGTGTGTGAGGCTGTATATGATCAATTCTTTTTGTCAGCTCTACATTAAAAATAAAGGTATCACGATGCACTACTTGAACAATAGCTAATACTCACCAGGCTTCTGGCCAACAACTGCAGTAATCAGTGTGCAAAACAATGAAATGTTTAACTTTATTACATTTAGAAAAAAGCCGCTTCAAGCCTGGACTGGTTCTTATTCAGGTAAAACAGCAAATTTGTCAAATTCTTGATTGTGCAGTGTGTGTTTGAAATCTCTATGAAAATTGTTATTTAGAAAAAAAACTGTCTATCAGATTCCTAGAGCCCAAGATGACATGTTCAAATGTCTTATTTAAAAAAAAAAGCTTTTTTAAGTAAAAGATGATAAATATTTGACAATTATTTTTCTGTCAATCAACTAATCAATCAATTTGATTAATCAACTAAGTTTCAGCCATTAAAGGCTGTAGTTATTTATCATTTAATTTGGTAACTCAACTGATTTCCATTTCATTTTTCAGTATATCAAGTTAAATATCTGAAAGAGGTCATTCAAAAAAATGTATGCAGCCACTGTATTATTTCAGTGTGAAACTGATAAGGGGAAATGGTGCTGACTGGAACATTCTCACACTTCTCCATTTCCTTCTCAAAAAAAGAGCTATATTGGCACAGCAGACAATTAAACCCATGCCCTTCTTCAAGAATGGGCTGTGAATTCTGGTGTAACTGCATCTTTACTCAGACAGGTGCCATGTGACTCTACGCACTCTGTTTACAAGGCTAAGACATAGACTCTCCCAAGGGTCAGATGCACATTGACTCAGCCATCTCTGCTTCTGATCTGTCCACCTGAGAGAAGGACTGTCAGTGACGCAGCAGTGGAGCCATAGGCCCCGAGGGAAGCCACCAGTTGATATTTTCAGTGACATACTGTAGACTTGTGTACTACTCATCACTGAAAGGAGGGGGACCTTGTAGTCACTAAGCCTGAGTAGTAGGTTTTGATCAACTTAAGGCTACTCTAGCTAATTTTCTTTCAGCTTCTAGAGGGTCTATAGTGAAATTCAAAATAAACTGACACCATAAGCTGCCCTTTGCCCATCCTATCACGTCCTGTTTCCTAGCAATGATGCAAAATGCACCATCCAGTCTGAAGACAGCATTAACTGACTAACAAGTAATTTGGCAAGCCAGTAGAACACTCTGGTTACTGCTAATGTGACACAAAGCACACAAATCAAAGCAATTTACTACAAAATTAAAATGATATTAAATCGTTACAAAGGCCATGACTATGCCAGGTTGCTAATGTTACAAAAAAGTGTTACCTTTGGATGCTAATGCATCCAGAAGTAAGAACCCCACAGTCAAATATGTTTTCCTTTGGCTGCTTTTAACACTGTCCATCTCAAAACATCCAACCAATGTTAAACCTGGTTTTTGCTCTTTCTTTGCCCCACTGTCTCTGTACAAAATGACCTCTTCGGTGTGATAGACACTGTTTCGAATAAGAGGTCTTCCATGGCTGGCTGTCTGAAATGACTGCTCACAGTTTGAAAAACACTTCTTAGAACTAGGGATGCTCTGATACTGATACCAGCATCGGGTCTGATACCACCCTCTAGTACTTGCACTCATACTTGTAAAAGTTGTCTGATACACACCAATACTATTTAACAGCAGCTTTACATTAGCATCATGCTGGATGAGCCAGTCATTAGGCAGCGACAACGAACTTAAAGCTGACTTCTCTGTCTCTGTCTCCCTGTGACAAGGAAGGAGCAGGACACACATGGCAGACGAGATGCCTAGGTACTGTAGTCAGTATTGTACTGTGACAACACTCAATATGTGCAACAAAATCCAGCCGCAATGAAGAGGACACATATTGAAACACCTGTTGAACACACTGAACACAACAGCAAACTTGCAGAAATGCGACGTCTTCACTACCCCGGGGTCAAAATGCCCGGTCCCATTCACCCACTAAACCCACATGGTCCTCGTTTTGCTGACTGTAGTGAATTGTCAAGGACAAAAAAAAAACCCAAACATTCATTTTATGTAGTTAAAAGTGGAGTCTAATGAGCTCTTTGTTTGAAAATGGGTTGAATTCTTGTTGACTTGGAGGCTGATGCAGCAGAGCAGGTGTGTGTGTCCAGCAGAGAGGACAGGACGGAGTCAGAGACAGTAGCCAGTTTAACATAAAAACATGCAGCCTTGTTAAATTAAATATTTAAATTGCTGACTGTGATATGTGCTCCAAACCTACCTTTCTGAAGGGGGCTTCTGAAATAATTTTGTCCTAACAGAATGTAGAACTCCTACAAAGGCTAAAACCCACTGTATTACAGTGTGTTATGTAGTAATGTACGTACCCTCAGTCAGTTACACATTAACTTCAGTAGGGATGGTGGCAGTGCTGTGTTTATCATAGTTTTCAAATTTACACAGCCTCCTGTTATATTTTCTCACAGTCAGAAGGTACAGTATATCTCATGAAAACAAAAAGTATCTAAATTCTTTTGTCATTTTTATAGTAGAAACACTACATTATAATTAAGTACTTTTCTTGCTACTTGATATTAGCGAGCACTCAAATGTAAGTATTTGTAGTTGGTCTGAAAAAAGTGCTATCGGTGCATCCCTACTTATAGCCTTTGCTATGAGGCAGGTGGGGCTTATTAATTTATTTATATGTATCATTTTTGCACATATCAGTAAATAGCAGACAGTCCCTTACTTCACCACACTCACACACCAACAGGCACAAACACATCTTCAGGTTGCAGCAGTTTTGGATTATTTATAGAAAAATACATCAGGCTGAAGTTTTAACAGTCGAAGATTTTTCATCCATCTAATAAAGATTTAAACATCTCACTCTGTGGATGTCGTTTGTGAACTTTTGGAATTTAGGTTTCTGGTGGATTATATTTTAGAGATTGGTTTAGCTTTTTGTCAGCAGTTCTCAAATCATGAATCTGTCTTAAAGTTTTAAAGGCTGTGTTGTATTGAAGAAAAAATGAGAGAGAGATTATACCTTTGGGTTGTATCTTGGTCAAGCTCACACAAAGTGTGTGTTTTTATGATTATAGATATATTATTAATATTATTATTCTATAGATACTGGCCAGCTTGTGGCCAGATAATAAATCATCACCATTGGTAAACCTGCTCTCTGTGAGTATTGGCCCACTGCACTGGCTGCGAGGGTCCCCAGAGCCTACTGTAGCCTACTATTTATAGTTAAGATAAACTGCCATCAGAGAAATTTGTCATTTAAAATACATGTCTGCTTACCTGAATATGAGAACGTGCTGGCTGGACTGCGAGACACACCCTTCTCTCCTGCCTGTGCAGCGTTTGGCGACTGTTTGGTCAATTCACTGTAACAGTTCATTCACCACACACATCTTTGTAACATAATAAGGGCTGAGGGCCAATCAAGGCATTCCTAGTCAAAGGGCCAAAGTCCAAATGGGGTCACGAGTTCCTGATCTCATTAAAATTCAAGTCGGGTCTAAAGTATCAAGTTCATGAGTCCAGTCTGACTGGCATCCAAGTCACATGACTTGAGTCCCCACCTCTGGTGGCGAGACATTTTTACTTGATTTATCAGACAATGTGTAAAATCTTAGTTGATAGACTTTTGAAGACAACGATTATAGAGAGAGAAAAAAGAAAACCATTTGCCACCTGCTTCCAACCAGCGTTGAGTCACAAAACAATACAGGATGCAAGCTGGATCAGCATCAACTAAAGCTGAATGAAGATTTTAGATTTTTGTCTGGGTCTGGTGCCACTCCCCCACACACTATTAGTGGCTCATGGAAATGAAGATACTGCTGGTGAGGGCTGATTGTGGCTACCAAGCAGAGCACATCAGTCCTACACAACCCATTCATGACTGTCAAACTGTCAATGCAGGCAAGGATAAAGTAGAAGTGGTATGATAACTAACTCCTATATATAGACAGCTCCCATAGTGTTGAAGTGCTTAAACACAGCACATGCCACCAAATTGTTAGCACTAAAATAACATCCCCCCATGTACAGTTTACAGTATGGGTCCAAACAAAATGACATTACAAGATGGCCCAGAGGCTTCCACTGTTCCAGTAAACACAATTGGTCATGATTTTGGCGTAGTCAGAGCCACCGCTGTGTGTATGGCGACCAGCATGGGTCGCCATACATACAGCAGTGGCTCTGACTGGTTGGGGCACCTGCACGGTGGGGGCTGGAACTGGGAGAGGACTGTGTCACGAAGGTAAATCAAATGAAATCAAAGAATCACAATATACTGTAGCTCTGCAAAAAAATCTTTATATGAATGCACTTCTTTTAAAGACAGAAAATTGCCTTGTATTCAGCTTTAACATTAATTGTTTGGTGAATACTTTGGAAACAATCACACATTTTTCCTTTTCCCCCAGATCAAACACAAATTCATCTTCATTTAAAACTCTAAACAGAACAGTTTTAACTGGAAGGAATTGACAGTGGCAAGAAGAAAAAAATGTTGGTTTATCATCATAAAATAGAAGAGCATGGTTTCTATTCCATGTATATTTCTATTATTGTATAAAAAAATTTCACTGAAATAACACTTTGCATGCTGATAATGAAAGCTACTCGTGTGTTTCTTTAGTAATTTCACATTACAGGTTGCTCATTTAATCAGCATTACTATTTAAAGCCTTACTAGGCACATTAGTAGAAAAACAGCATGACTAATGCCACTGTACATTAATAGATAGTGTTTGAGAGACCCATAGAACCTCCATGTGCTCAAGCTACCATGCCACTGAACAGCATGAATGCCTGCTGTAAAGTGTTTGTTTGGCTGCTCCAAACCATCACAGGTTGTTACCTGTTCAGGTTTAAACAAAAAAAGTGGGTGCTTCCATGTTGCTTAATTTAATATCACAAACAACTGAAGTCTTGCTCTTCCCTCCCTACACTGCCCACACGGCCATTAAGAATATGGCATCCCATTCACTGACAACTTGAATCAAGGCTCCATGGCTTCATACCTGGTAATAAAACAGTTCACATTCTGACAGTTACCAGCAATTGGTGCTAATTGTCACAAGTCATTTAATGAAACACACTTGGACGTAAACATGTGTTAGGTATGTCACCCACCCTCTCCCCTTTCAGCTAATTAGAGTCATTTCATTATTAGAGCTGCCATTTTGATGCAAGTAATGGCAATTACAATCAATTATTCACAAAGGATCATAAATGATCACAATATAAATAACTTCACTAGTACCTGAAAATTCCATTTTAAAGACAGGTCCATGACCCATATACAGACATGTATAATATAGTCGCTAGGAAAAGTAATGGTACTGTCTGCAATTTCCTGGTTTCCTGCATAAATTGGTCATGAAATGTGAGCTGATCTTCAACAAAGTCACAAATATCAACAAACACAATATTTCTAAGCTCATAAAAGAAAAACAGTTATGCTCTTTCATGTATTTACTGAACACAACCATTAAACATACAAAGTGATGGTGAAAGTAATGGCAACGCCAGGCTTCTGATGTCACAAAATGTCAACTAGAATCAGGTGTTGGCAAACCTGGAGTCCTGTCAATGAAACAAGAATGGAGGTGTCGTTTGGAACTACTTGGACTTATAAAAACACTCAAGCAGTGTCAGTGTGCTATCCACAAGCAGCATCAGCTGATGTGAGCCAGGACTCACAAAAAAAGAGATCTCAGAAGACCTACAATCAGGAGTTGTTGATTTGCATGTAGCTGGAAAGGGTTGCAGAGTCATCTCAAAGACTTCAGATATTCACCAGTCCACAGTTAGACATGCTCTCTACAAATGGAGACGATTTGGTTCTGTGGCTATTCTTCATAAAAGTGGGCATCTGGCCGAGATCACTCCAAAAGGTACAACACAGAACACTCAGTGAGGTAAAAAAGAACCCTAGAGTAACAGCTAAAGACTTGAAGGATTTGTTTGAGTTGGTTAACATCTCTGTTGATGAGTCAACCACATGCTAAATATTGAACAGGCGTGGTATCCAATGCAGGACACCACAGAGGAAACCACTGCTCTCCAAAAACAACATTGCAGCAGGCTTGAAGTTTACCAAAGACCGCCTTGACATTGCACAACAGCACTGAGTAAACGTCTTGTGGATAGATGAAACAAAGTCTGGGCTACGTATGGCATAAAAAGAGAACTGTGTACCAACATGAAAACATCATCCCATCATCCAAAGGCTTTGCTGCCTCTGGCCCTCTTCCCACTGTGGAGAGAAAATTAATTTCCAAGTTTATCCAGGTGTCCTACAGGATGATGTCAGGGTAGCTGTCTGAAGGCTGAAGCTCTGAACAAGCTGGGTGATGCAGCAGCACAATGACCCTAAACACTGAAGTAAATCTACTACAGAATGTCTTCAGAGACACAAACACTGCCTTTTGGAATGGCCCAGTTAGAGCCCAGACCTCAACCCAATAGAGAGGCTGTTACGTCCGTGACCCGGGCCGCCCCATGTACCTCGGTAGCAGGCACAGGTAGTTCCAGCAGCTCCGCCCCCGCACAGGTGAGGGTGCATTCCAGGCGACAAGGCACACCTGCTCTCCATTATCAGAGCAGTATATAGGGTCAGCGTTGGTGCGTCCTCGTCGCCAGATTATTATGTGTTATCCTGTTGGTGACTATGTTTCATGTTCATGTCAAGGCCTCAAGTTTATGGACCATTGTTTGATCTGCGCTCCTTTCACAACATTGTGAACTGTTATTGCGCCTTGTTCTGTTGTATCGGTTTTCGTGCCCTTCTCACGTTTAAAGGAGTTTTTGGTTTTTGGACTGCTTTTTGTGAATTGCTCCTCCTCTCAGAGCTCCAAGGCAATCCTGGGACAGCGCCACCATCTTACGTCGCACCGCTCAGCTACCAGTGCTGCCTCATCAGGGGACCCACACACCGAACCCGAGATCTCTGGCACCAGTCTCCCCCTCCCTGGACTACTCCCTGGGCCTGCAGCGCGCTCAGCTGTTCAGGTCCCCAGAGTGACTACCGGAAACAATCTATACCATACCTGCTGCTTGTTCTTAAACTCTCTCTCTGTTCTTATTTAGCGAGCAACGCCTCTCATTCACCCCGGGAGACAGTAGTCCAGTCAACTCAGTGTGCCCAGCTGCCCCAAGATCAGCGGACGAGACCGGCTCTGTTTTGTTTGTTTTCGTGGAGCATTAAATACGTTTTTCTTGTCTAGCCTGGGTTCGACTCTGCATATTTACTGGGTCCTAAACAACTCACACACAGCTCGATGTAACAGATGCTGTGGAATGACCTCAAGACATTTACACCAGATGTCCTAAGAATATGGCTGAGCCGATGTAGTTCTATCAGGAAGAATGGTCCAAAATTCCTCCTGAACATTGTGCAGGTCTAATCCAGAGCTACAGGAAGTGCTGGCTTGAGGTTGTTGCTGCCTGTGTTTGTTATGGTCTGATGTGAACTAAATTCAGGAAAAATATCCCAATGATTATTTATTATTACAATACTTCTGAACAGTTAAATAAATTGTAGGACAATTCAACAATCTGAAAGAGAGGGGACAATCACCACTTCGGCATAAAAAATCAACAATAGTATTAGATATGAGAATTGTGAAAGAATTTCATTCTGGAATTTCATTCATTCAGTCATTGTTGGCCCTACAGTACAGTCAGTAAGAGTCAAGGGTCCAGATTCAGGTTGGCTCCGTTCCCCTCTCCACCCGGCCAGGTGCAAACACACACTCACCACTGCAGCACCACCATACTACCTAACCCACAGCTATTCTAACTTTTATCTTCTCCCTGTCACACATCCTGTACACTGCCCTCCTACTACTTAAGCCAGAGTCACAGTTTTATGCCAGCTCTACACCCTTTCTTGCAGGAATTGTCTGAGATGTCCAGTACATGAACTTCTAGGTCGCACTGACCCAACACACATTTCCTTTTTTAAACGTGAACTTAAAAGTGAGCACACGAACAGTGCGCACAAGACTGAAGTTATGCCCAATTTTAAGCTTTCCATTTAAGGGAGGCTGCTCTCTAGATGTTTATTCACAAGATGAACCCATAAATTAAACAAAGAGGACACAAGCCAGGATATTCTTGCTTGAACGAGCTATCGGTGCATAGTTCCCATGGTCTCCATGCATAAACACCCTCAAATATTTCAGAGAAGAGAAACAGATGTCTCCCAAGATTATATAAACACTTAGCTCACCCTTACATGACTATCAGCTATTACCTACTGCAAATAATATCTATATGTAATCTACACACTCCTACTATATTCTATTACATATTACATTTTAACTGGTAACCTGTTTTTGACCACTACCCCATGATGTGAGAGAAATCCTTCCAGAGGTGTGAGTTGAGGACCTCTTGGACAGGGGATTTAGCCAGGTGTTCCCAGCACACCCACACTACATGTTTGGGTTTGCCAGGTCTGCCCAGCTGTCTCCACCACCAATTTGATCCAACTTACCACCAGGTGGTGATCAGTTGACAGCTCTGCTCCTCTCTTTACCCGAGTGTACAAGACATGTAGCCTTAAATCAAAGTTGATCATTGATCTGAGGCCTATGGTGTTCTAGTACCAAGTACACTTATGAAAAACAATCTATACCATACCTGCTGCTTGTTCTTAAACTCTCTCTCTGTTCTTATTTAGCGAGCAACGCCTCTCATTCACCCCGGGAGACAGTAGTCCAGTCAACTCAGTGTGCCCAGCTGCCCCAAGATCAGCGGACGAGACCGGCTCTGTTTTGTTTGTTTTCGTGGAGCATTAAATACGTTTTTCTTGTCTAGCCTGGGTTCGACTCTGCATATTTACTGGGTCCTAAACAACTCACACACAGCTCGATGTAACAGATGCTGTGGAATGACCTCAAGACATTTACACCAGATGTCCTAAGAATATGGCTGAGCCGATGTAGTTCTATCAGGAAGAATGGTCCAAAATTCCTCCTGAACATTGTGCAGGTCTAATCCAGAGCTACAGGAAGTGCTGGCTTGAGGTTGTTGCTGCCTGTGTTTGTTATGGTCTGATGTGAACTAAATTCAGGAAAAATATCCCAATGATTATTTATTATTACAATACTTCTGAACAGTTAAATAAATTGTAGGACAATTCAACAATCTGAAAGAGAGGGGACAATCACCACTTCGGCATAAAAAATCAACAATAGTATTAGATATGAGAATTGTGAAAGAATTTCATTCTGGAATTTCATTCATTCAGTCATTGTTGGCCCTACAGTACAGTCAGTAAGAGTCAAGGGTCCAGATTCAGGTTGGCTCCGTTCCCCTCTCCACCCGGCCAGGTGCAAACACACACTCACCACTGCAGCACCACCATACTACCTAACCCACAGCTATTCTAACTTTTATCTTCTCCCTGTCACACATCCTGTACACTGCCCTCCTACTACTTAAGCCAGAGTCACAGTTTTATGCCAGCTCTACACCCTTTCTTGCAGGAATTGTCTGAGATGTCCAGTACATGAACTTCTAGGTCGCACTGACCCAACACACATTTCCTTTTTTAAACGTGAACTTAAAAGTGAGCACACGAACAGTGCGCACAAGACTGAAGTTATGCCCAATTTTAAGCTTTCCATTTAAGGGAGGCTGCTCTCTAGATGTTTATTCACAAGATGAACCCATAAATTAAACAAAGAGGACACAAGCCAGGATATTCTTGCTTGAGCAAGCTATCAGTACACAGTTCCCATGGTCTCCATGCACAAACACCCTCAAACATTCCAAAGCAGAGAAACAGATCTCTCCAAAATTATATAAACACTTAGCTCACACGTACATGACTATCAACTATTACCTACTACAGATAATAACTATATGTAATCTACGCAATCAAGGTCAAAGTGTTTATTTGTCATATGCACAGTTGGGAAACGTGTTTCCCTGTACAATGATATACTTACTTTGCCATCCACATGAATGCCACATAATACAAATGAAATATAAAGTAGATGAGCAATAACACAAATCTAAATAGGCAGTAACACAAATCTAAGGCACTTTAAAGCAGCAAGTGAAGGGAGCAAATAAAAATACAACAAGAAGCAATATAAGGCAGAGAGAATATATGCTACGTGGGAGCCGTGGAGTGCAAATGCTCATCAGTCAATGTACAACTATGCATGTGCAAAATAAGTATGTAAACAGTACAGATGGATTTACATGAGGTAGATCCTGAGTCAGCTGTTTAGGAGTCTGATGGCAAGAAACAGTTTTTCAGTCTAGAGGTCCTGCATTTCATACCCCTGAGCCACCGGACAGAGGGCATTAGTATGAACAGTCCGTGCTGAGGGTGGGTGGGATCTTTGAGGATGGAGGCAGCTTTCCTCCGCACCCTGTGGTGGTAAATGCTCTGCAGAGAGGGCAGTGGAATCCTGGTGATCTTCTCCGCAGTCTTTACCACTCTGTGCAGGCTCTAATCTGTGTGTGGTCAGAGTGAGCTGGGTCTGAAGCAGCTGGAGGTTGACGGTGAGGCTGTGGAGGTATTTGGGGTGGAGAGGACTGTTCACTCTGTGGAGGACAGCCCCACCACCTGGCAGTGCTACTTCTTGGATGATGGGTAAGATAAATGACTATATACATCTCTAGGCTCTTAGACAAGTTCACTGCCACCACTGTGGATGAAACAGGCTGTTTGAGTGCATTTGGTTTGTTTATCATGAGTCGTGCAGCACTGCCCCCTGTGGGTTATATGGCAGCAGTAGTCTTGTCCGTGTTGAGGCTGAGATTATTGTCCTTGCACCATGACACCAGACCGGCCGCCTCCCTCCTGTAGGCTGCTTCGTCACCACCAGTAATACGACCTATCACTGTGGTGTTGTCCGCGAACTCTAGGATGATGTTGTCTTTGTGGGAGGCGACACAGTCGTGGGTGAACAGGGTGTAGAGGATGGGACTGAGGACACATCCCTGTGGGGTGCCGATGTTCGTGATAATGCTGTGTTCTGCCCTCTGTTTGAGTGCATTTGGTTTGTTTATCATGAGTCGTGCAGCACTGCCCCCTGTGGGTTATATGGCAGCAGTAATCTTGAGAGACGATGCAAAGTTAAGTCAGATATTGTAGCCTGCAAGGTTTTGTGTTGTGAAAATCTGTTAATTCTCAGCATTGTGTCTCGGACACGATTCGTCTGTAAGTATTGTTTTGTTGTCCTCTAGATATTATGAGGAGGAAGCGTACTGAGGTTTGTTGGAGCTAACATAGTTATGAGCTTATTATTAGCGCTGCTAGCTGTATGATTTGGTAGCCTATGTTGAGCAGTGAAACTGTGTTGTGCTAATTTCTGTTTGTCATTTGTGCTTTGTTACAGTTTACAAAAAACAAATAAAGAAGTAATTCATCATTGAATAACAAAAAACATCACGCCTTGTTTTTATTGGGGAATTACATCCTGTAAGCCGACCGTCTAGCTTGAACGGATTAATCATGGTGAGGACAGTCAAGGTTTTGTGTTGTGAAAATCTGTTAATTCTCAGCATTGTGTCTCGGACACGATTCGTCTGTAAGTATTGTTTTGTTGTCCTCTAGATATTATGAGGAGGAAGCGTACTGAGGTTTGTTGGAGCTAACATAGTTATGAGCTTATTATTAGCGCTGCTAGCTGTATGATTTGGTAGCCTATGTTGAGCAGTGAAACTGTGTTGTGCTAATTTCTGTTTGTCATTTGTGCTTTGTTACAGTTTACAAAAAACAAATAAAGAAGTAATTCATCATTGAATAACAAAAAACATCACGCCTTGTTTTTATTGGGGAATTACATCCTGTAAGCCGACCGTCTAGCTTGAACGGATTAATCATGGTGAGGACAGTACATGCTGGCTGAAATCCTATTGCCAATCCTGACAGTCTGGGGCCTGCCGGTCAGAAAGTCAAGGAGCCAGTCACAGAGGGTGGGGTGCAGACCCAGTGTGGACAGTTTGTGGGTGAGTTTGTGGAGGACAACTGTGTTGAAGGTGGAGCTGTAGTCAATGAAGAGTATCCTGATGTAATCCTACTATATTCTATTACATATTACATTTTAACTGGTATCTTGTTTGTTTTTAACCACTATATGCCAAAGATGGTTCAACCAGTCATTAAAACACAGTTCCCTGTGTCTCACTGTATCACTGTGTACACTACTAACTACACACACAAAGTTATCTTACTTTGTATATATTCTTTATTTCTATTACTATTAATCTATTGAGAACTTAAACATATTTTAGCTTTTTCTATTTGATTTTTATTAGTCAGGTAAAGTTTATTTATACCACTCCTTTCATACACAATGGCAGCTCAAGGTACCTCACATACACTATACTGTGTGAGCATAGATAAAAGCCATACAAAGTTAACATCAAAAAGATAATAAAAATAATATAACAATAAAAAAACAGCAAATCCCAACACATAATCTCTCTCACACACACACACACACCCATATCAATCCCTTGTACAAAACAATTCAGTACAAGCATATTTATAGGCACAGGAAACAGACATATTTTAAGTATATTTTTAAGAATACTGATGCTGGTGATTGAATGCAAGTCATCTGGCAAATTGTTCCAGAGAGTGGGACCTAGGTAAGAAAAAGCACCGTCAGAAGACTTTACATATAATTTTGGCACAGTTTCAAAATGACTGACGACATAAGGTGTCTAGAAGGATCAGTGAGCGAGTCATTCATATACCGAGGAGCCATTGGTTGGTACTGGCAGTACTGGGAATATTGTGTACAGGATAGAGCCTTGTTTATTAGTGATGGGCTGATCCACATTTTTTCCAATCCAGTTCCTATCTGATTCAGATACACAAACATAGCTTTGGTTTACTATGATTTCACATTTATCATTCAAAATGTAGCCAAAATTAGAGTATTATTAATTTATTATTAATAAAAAAAAATCTGTCCCACCTGTCTTTGTATTGAGGATCCAGTAAAGGGGCAACTGAACAGAGGGGATCATCTACGATCCCTCTTACATATGAGGTCCAAATATAAGTTGTGTAGCTTGTGGCTTTAACATCTTCTAACTGCCGCTAACTGTGATGACACTCGATTTTGTAGTTGGGGTATAGCAGTCTCTGAAATGTATTTTCTGGATGGCAGATTAAACCTGGGCTCTAAGTGCTCCAACAGGCTGTGAAATCTGACAATCAGGCAGTGGTTGCTCATCGAGTATAATGAAATTGAGCAACTTCTCTGTAATTCCTTTAGCCTTTGGGTTGTCTGCTGGAGGTTTTCGTGTTTTTGGAAAGCATCAGTGAGAGTGCCTGGTGGTGTCTTCTCTGCTGGCTAGCATGAACACCTGGTACTCTTTCACGTGAAACCTCTCTATGTGCTTAACTAAATTGGTTGTACTGTACGATGCAGGTGTGCTTTCACCCCTCGGCACACTGGCTTTACACACATTACAAGTAGTTCTCTTGATTTTCGGCATTTCCAGACTAAAATATCTCCAAACAAATTACATTTTAGTCAAAACAACTGCTGATGTTATTTGCTCACTGGGTTACAGACTAAAGTTGCCGCAGATTTATGGAAAGATGTGGAATGGAATCTGGATTGGTACGTGGACTGGCCCGATCTGTCTGATATCCAGTGAGTGAACGATGTCAATATCGGACCTGATATCAATATAGGATCAGATCAGGCCTATCTCTACTATCAAATCCTATCCCTAGCTGTTGGAAAACCTAAATTTCCCCTATGTGGGATCAATACATTATTATTGTTGTTGTTATTTGAATCCAATTGTTATTTTAGAAACTGGTAATTTTACCCTCGGCTGAATGCTACGTATGGCACTGTGATATACTGTCTTTCAAATTGCAGTACTGGAAATATTGTGTACAGAATAGAGCCTTGTTTATGTGGCAAAATGGAGGATACAACCACTACAATGTATTTGGAAATACAGGAGTATATTGGTTGAAATACATTCTATCAATGCTACAATTCAATTCATATCATGTGTCCATAAAAACACTGTCAATACCAATTTCAGCTTTTCTAGCTTTCCCGTTATACTGATCAAATCAAATGTCAACACTGCTGTTGCCCTCCTCTCTAAGGCTCCCTTTCCAGCCCTCTGGGTTACTGCCACATGGGTGATGAGGGAGTTACAGAGGCTCTGCATAAGCAGGGTCCTCTCAGTGTCATTCTCTGGGTTCTCCAGGCACTTAGCAGTTAGCCATAAAATGTGGGGACAATGCTATCATATACCAGCGTCACAGGTCTTATTCCCACCTGCAGAAGTTGGGAGGTAGAATGACAATGATGTTGATTGATTTGTCTGGTGCTTTTAATACCATCCAGCTCTTCAAGCTTAGGGAGAAGCTCAAAGTGATGCAGGGTGGACAGCAAAGCGTTCTGGATTTTGGACTGTCTAGCTCACAAACATGTTACACCCCCACCCTGTCCCCACCCACATCATGAGTTATTTAGGTTTGGGAAAGGAAAGAACGACATGAGGCTGCCAAAGGAGTCCTCTAGGCTGTTACAGGGGCCACCATATAAAGCTTAGCATCAGTTTGGCAAAGAGCCAATGAGTGGATTTCAGTCTGACACCATCCAAGATGAGGAGAGTGAAAAGGATGGTTTTAGTGGACTCAACAGTCTACTTAACAAGATCTACTAATCAGAGGAGGCCAGCACACATTTGTAATGGCTGAGAAAGTAGACAGGACTAACATAATGGTGAGGGAGAACAGCTTTTTATTTTCTCAAAAGCTGTAAGATGAGGACTAAACTAACCACTTTCCACCACCACAGTGGTGAGCTTGTGCAGCTATGGCACATAATTGCCTTCCACCTCATCTAACACAGGTGAAACAGAAAGATATTTAGCTGCTCATCTGTGCCTATAGTCATCAAACTGTACAGTAACTCTTGTCTGAATACATCCCAGCCAGCCTAGAGCCAACTGAGCTCTACTGCCCTGTCCTGACAGCTTGAGGTACTGAGCACACCTTTTTTCCATTGACATGGTTATGTGATTATATTATCAAATTCACATCAATACTAGAAATTAACATGTCTGCTCACATAATTTGTATATCATATCATAACAATGCAGCACCATGCAGATAATGTTTAGCATAGGTTGAAAATCATGGCTTCACATGTTTATGTAACCACAACTGTGGTGTATATGTTTACTGTCTGTAAGGCTTATTTTCTTTTTAAATCCCATTTGTCTTTTTTAATTGCCTATCATTACCTTTGTTACTGCAACAACCTCATTCCAATGATCTCAGCAGGTTCATCTTAATTTAAACAATGCACCTTATATATAAATATAATTTTGTTAACAAATTTTGCCTTTGAAACATTTTTATAATATTTCAAAATCAAATGAAATGGAAAAGACATGTGTAAGGAAGTCTATTTTTTTGTATGCAGATGCAGTTGTGTGTGGGTATGGGTGTAGGTAGGTGTGTGTGGATGCGTGGGTGCGTGCAATGGGGCCCTATCTCATATCCTTTCACGGGGATTCAAAACTTCTAGCACCACACCTGGCCTATTTTCTAATATAAAAACATCACATATGCCATAGATGCACACTAAAACCCTATGCAGAGAAAAGCGCGTCCCTGTAGGACTACCACAGAAATACTGTAATATGATGAGTGGGTGCTCTGGTGTGAACTCTTATCAAATATTTCAAAACATTTCATGAAAAGTGTAATGAATAATGCCTCCCTGAAAATTTGTCATAACTCCATAAGTATCACACAGCTAATCAAATGAGTAGGTACACAACCCCTGTAATGCTGAATGTGAGTATCTTGGCTCTGTGCCTCCTCAACAATATTAACCATCAGGATCAATAACATTCAAGGGCAACGAACAGCAGAGGCTTCATGTCGAGTTGGGCACGTTATAATACAGCATGCAAATGACACCCATGCAGTTATGACCTACATAAAAACAAGCATGTGTGGGTTTTTATATACAGTGTGTTGACCTTTAGTAACTCCGCTGTTTGGACCAACACATGGTGTCGGCTAAAACAGAGTCAATCCCCATGGCGCACAAAAGGAGACAGCCTAATATCAGTCATGTGATAATGAAATACAATTCAAGACTTACTTTAAAACGGCGCTCTCCCCCTGCCTGACGGTGATGTTGTCCTTTAATACTGAATCCCCGCTTCTGGCTGGAACTCCTGCAGGTACAAGGAATAACAATTTAAGTCCGAGGACGACAAAGCATTTCCCAGGTACTCCTAAATAGCCACAAATTCCCATGTTTGCTTTCTGTCGCTGCGCAACTTCCAGAAAAACTTGAACCGTCGGATATTCCTTTTGCGTCTTGAGCTACGGACCGCAAATTCCACTCCGCAAACAAGATGCAGTGTAGCCTGCTGGAACTGCGATCGACCTGTAAATGGGCTTGTTATGAAATACTGTCAGTGTCCATCAACGCAGAAAAAAAGTGTCTTCCGCCCGCCAGCCGCTCCAGGAAACTGACTTCGGAGGAGAGAGAAGCACCGTGTTTCTCACAGATATGCGCACAGTCTCCCTGGCTTCAAACTGTGATCGCCGTGAAATGGATGCTCGCGCAGACATGCATCGGCCAAGTCTCCTTGTATGCTTTTCTTTCTCTGCCCTCGGTGAGCTGTTTTCTTTCTGTCTTTAACACTCAAAGCAAAAGGCTGAATTCGTTTCAGTGTCTTTTTGTTAAGTAGGCTACAGCTCCTGAAGAGTCTCTCTCTCTCTCTCTGTCTCTCTCTCACTCTCTCTCTCTCTCCTCTCTCTCTCTCTCTCGCTCCCCCCCAATCGCCAGGTAGCATCTTTTGCCTGTACCATGTGCACCATATGGCGTGCAGTCTGTGTTCCAACATTGGCAGAGGATACAGGGATCCCAAATTTTGATCCAAGGTTATGGAGTGTGTCCTTAAGGGGGGTTACAGGGAACACCACTATTTAGTAATATGACTACTAAATAATTTCTTGTAACATACCCACATTTAACATGATTTGCTCATATTTAGCACCCATGCATATGATAGGATCATAGATAGGCAGTTGATTATCTTTGTCAACAATATTCACTCTCCTACTAATTGAGATCACTTAGAGCAGTGACTGTCAGTGGGTGATGAGCAGAGGCACCCAGGGACCTGGAGATTACTAAACAAATGAGGAATTGTTACGTTTCACAATAATTTAATTGATCGGAGATGGCTGCATTCAGAGAATGAATAAAAAATATATCCTAACAATAGCTTTCACACTCTTACCTCAGTAAGTGCTGTACTTAAGCATTTGAAACATGAGTTTTGTTACTGTGCTTTTGTATGATTTGTGATAGAGGTCCTTGGGACAAAATCTCTCCAGATGGGATTCAAGCATGTATTTATTTGGCAACCATGACATGAAACAGATAAGGAGCCCTTATTGAGGATTAAATTATAAGAAAAATATTCATCTTCCTCAAGAATGTTACTCAAAGACGAATACAATTATTTTGCTTTGGTTCCATGTATTACAACAGATTTGGTCTGTGGGCTCATGTGTTCCCACTGTAACATCACCTGGGGTACAGCTGAGGGTGCCTTGCAAACCAGGCAAAGCAAGCACCTGCTCCACAGCCCTGGGTACTCCATGAAAAAGTGCATGTGGAATATGTTAAAAATAAACATTTATTGAGTTTTGTATTTATTATGAACATTCATAAATGTATTTTTATGATATTACAGCAAAGTAATCTTTGGGACACATTGCATTCCAGTGTAGCATAACTGGAGAGTAAGTAATTTTGTCTGGATTCCCTAATAGGTCCATCCAGACAAGGGTACCCCTCCATGTTGTCACATTATCATCCCCAGTTCCCCATAAAGTTGAAAATCACGTGACCGCTGTGCAGCAGATCATTGCAGATTTGAGTCAAGCAAAGAATTGGCCTACAGAAAGGTGTGTCCTGTACTGTAACTGTATGTTTTCTGTTTGAACTTATGAACGCAATTGGTCCTCACACACGTTAACCACATGGTCCCTGGACACTGTAGACCCCCTCCCCAACAGATGGGTGGACGACGCTC
>NW_018128014.1:1558363-1570416 GCF_001952655.1 Monopterus albus | reverse complement strand
GAGTGTGAGGGCTGGTGTCGGCTGAGCTCACAATCAGCACAGGCTCACCGCAGGGCTGCTGTCTCAGCCCCCAACTCTTCACCCTATACACCCACGACGATGTCTCCCACCAGGACAACACAACCATTAAATTACACATACTGATGCAAGGTGGGGGGGCCTGACAGCCACAAGTTCCTGGGCCTGCAGGTGACATCTGACCTGCGCTGGTCACTGAACACAGCTACCACAGTGAAGAAAGCCCAGCAGTGGCTATACTTCATCAGGCGGCTCAGAAAAGCTGGGTTGAACTGTTACCCTCTCACCCAGGTTTATAGAGGACTGGTAGAGAGCATCCTCACTACTGGCATCAGTCTGGTATGGTAACACCACACAGGCAGAGAGGAAGGCTCTTCAAATGGTCATAAAGACTGCAGAGAGGATCACTGGGACTGAACTGCCTGCTATGGACACATCCCACTGTACACACAGTGCTGTCTGACATGTAGGAAGGTGGCCACATCCAGGTAGTTGGGGAGGGTGGCTGATAGTCCCAGGATCCTGATCATACTCTGGGTTGACTCCACCTAACCATCAGACAACACAGTGTCACATTTACACCAAACTGTATCCTATGAATCTACCCATGCAGAATAGGAGGTAGCAATATCAGGGCATCTGCTGTTTCCTGAGATGACCTTGATGAAGTGACTGTGACTTGCAGTAAGAGCATCTCATCAACAGTGTTCTCTTGTGGGACCTGAATAATAGCAGGACATTCTCTACCAAGCAATGGAAACAGGCCTGAATATAAACTGTGTTTTAGTATGTTATAACCCCTCACTACCTCACCAAGCGTAATGACATATCCAACTCCACCATGTGAATTAATAAGTGCGATGTTTGAAGTTCACTGGGGAAAATACTATTACCCTATTTTTGTGTATTGTGTTTTAATGCTTTGTTGCCTTTATGTAACTTTTTATTTTAAGACTAAGTGTTCTTTCTGGCTTTTGACTCCTTACCTGAGTCCAGAGGAGAGCAGCACAAGAATTCCTATATGCCTAGACTGTCTGTTTATGCATAAATGGCAAATAAAAATCTTGAATCTTGAAAAGAAGTGAGACATGTTGCAACCTAAAATTAAATTCACCTATTTAAAATATTCTACCACAGTGGTCTTTTTAAGTCAAGATCCTTCAAAACAAGCAAAAGTAGTTCAACTAACTACTTAAACAACTTAAACGAAAATTAGCTACTTCTGGTCATTTTGAGGGCCCCTTGTGACTTAAGGCAGCTGCACCCTTTGTCCCCTCCCCGTTCCACTACAGATTTTAGTCAAATATTGTCCCACTGACATCTGCCTCAAAAGATCTGTATTGCTGTCTTTAATTAAAATCAGCATAAATATTTTGTAGACTTAAATACAGCAGAAGCAAAACCTTTAATCTGGAAAGTCTTTTGTTGATTACATAATTGGACTAAGTTGCAGTAAAAATTTAATATCTGTGTCTATTACTAACTGTTTCTAAAGGGTGCTGGGAGTACTCAGACCTTGTTTGTTTGTTTGTTTACAAACTAATTAGATGAATGACATTTTCAGTTCATGTGATGATTAGGTTGAGAGGGAGGGATAATTTTAGTTTGAGTGTCTGAATTGTGTACTCTTAGCTTTACCAAACCACAAAGAAAGTTCTTTGCTAATGTTGTCCTGCACTGTTTTTCCCCATCTACATCTGTATGCAACAGTGGATGCTGGCCACTAGGGATGAGAGGGGCACTTTGCTGCACATCTAACAGCAGCACTCAGAATTACCATGACAGCTTTGGAGTCTCATGAGAGGACCGAACAAGATAATTTCTTTACGTTAACATCAATTTGGTATGCTGTTAAGATATTGGTTGGCAACAAATGATGCCATCACTGGGGGAAAGATACAAGTGACACATGGTATTGTTCCTTTCTGGTATCAAATGTTCGTGCAAATGTGAAAGCGCTGATGGTTCGTATTTGCAACCTGCGGTCTGTGTCATATACAATTGACAGCACAATAAAAGCTTATCTCTTTAAAGGATAAGGTTTGTCATTTTCTATATTAATAGCATTTTCAACAATCCACATACACAGAATAAAGCCAACAATGAATTACCTCTGCTCACAGTTAATGTTGTCAGTCTCCAACCTGGATTATCGTATCTGTGCCATAGACCTCTGGTGTTGTTAGAAACAATTAAAAACACATGAGTGAAACATACCGCTGCACTGGGTGACATGTTTGTTCATTACAAATTATTGCCTTAAATGCAATGAACATTTTTCTGGTGCTTTATAAGTGATATTGGTCAAATTCCTCTGACTGTGAAATACTTGGCATGATTCACCTCAGTGGGGGGGATCCACTGTGCAGTGGCAACATCCCCAGACTGGAATACAGCTGCAGTCAGAGGTTTATGTACACCTTAGCCAAATACATTTAAATTCAGTTTTTCACAACTCCTGACATTTAACCCTATAAACTTTCACTGTCTTAGGTCAGTCAGGGTCACTACTTTATTTTAAGAATGTGAAGTGTCAGAATAACAGTAGAGAAAAAAACATTTATTTCATCACATTCCCAGTGGGTCAGAAGTTTACATACATTCAGTTAGTATTTGGTAGCATTGCCTTTAAATTGGTTAACTTCGGTCAAACATTACAGAATGCCTTCCTCAAGCTTCTTACAATAAGCTGCTGGACTTTCATCCCATTCCTCCTGACAGAACTGGTGGAAGTGGTTCAGGTTTGGACCACATGCTTTTTCAGTTCTGCCCACAGATGTCCTATTGGATTGAAGTCGGAGCTTTGTGACGGCCACTCCAGTACCTTGACTTTGTTGTCCTTAACCCATTTTTGACACAGCTTTGGAAGTCTGCTTCGAGTCATTGTCCATTTGGACAAGACCCATTTGCAACGAAGCTTTAACTTCCTGGCTGATGTCTTCAGATGTTGTTGCTTTTCTCTTGCTGAGCAGTCTTTCAGGTTATGTCGATACAGGATTCATTTTACTGTGGATACAGACACTTTGGTACCTGTTTCTTCCAGTGTCTTCATGAGGTACTTTGCTGTTTATCTGGGATTGATTTGTACTGTTTGGACCAAAGCGCGTTCATCTCTAGGAGACAGAACACATCTCCTTCCTGAGCAGTATGATGGCTGTGTTGTCCCATGGTGTTTAAACTTGCATAGTATTGTCTTTACAATTAGAAGTCCCACAAAAACAAAAAATACTAGAATGGCCACTATTCAAGGAAGAAGAGTCCAAAGAGACAACAAACAGGCCAGGAAAAGATGGAGAGGTGTTACTCAACTCAAAGGAAAGCATGCCAGTGACAGGCACGGTCCCAGAGCAGGAAGAAGAGTATATGGAGGAGTTGATAGTGAACTTGTATTCTCCCATCATACCAGGACCGATGGGAGATAACATGTGGGACGAAGAAGAAAGTGAAAAACATGGTAGTGAACGAGTGGAATGCAAAATTGGACTTTGAGGAGGAGGAAAATGGCAAGACGAGTTGGAAGAGGGAGAGAAATCATTAAAGAGCTAAAGCTGAAATGCATAAAGTAGAAAGTTAAGATATTTAGTAAGTAAGGATAATCATAAGATGATTTATGTGTATTTTGTTGTAGTAAATAGTATTTAGATGTGTAAGGTTAAAATAAGAAAAGATTGTATTGGAAAAAGTAATGAAAAATGGTTTTACATTGAGAGAATCTGGAAGAAGCAGGTACCAAAGGGAATAATGCTGAATCACAGAAAAGTGGAAGCAGTACAAACATCCCTACAAAAGAGGAACTGCTTCTAGTGTGTGTGTGTGTGTGTGTGTGTGTGTGTGTCTGAGAGAGAAAAAAGGGAAATGAGATGAGACACTGAGTTTATTGAGAAGTAAAAATGATGGTTTTATGCATAAAGATTTGATTGATATTAATGTTTAATCAATATCTGATCAATGTTTGGTCAAGTGGTGTATTCAAAATATAGTGATCTATGTTATAATTTTAATGTTTTTGTGTAAGTGTGTAATTCTGATGGTTTAGTTAAATGTGATCATGGGATTTTTTTTATTTCGATCAGATGAGAGATTCTTGTATTTTTATTAGCCATTACAATTATTTATTTTTGAGAAAAGAGAATTAGATAAATGGTCTTATACTTGTACAGTGCCTTTCTGCACTTTTTACAGCACACTCAAAGCGCTTTCACATTATTTGGCCATTCACACTCCCAAGCACTCGCACACCGGTGACATCACCAGGAGCAACTGGGGGTTCCGTGTCTTGCTTAAGGACAGTTTAAGATGTTGACTGGACAAGCCGGGAATCGAACCGCTAATCCTCCGCTTAGGAAATGACACGCTCTACCTCCTGAGCCACAGCCGCCCCCATGGGTAAATAATGCTGAATCTCAGTGGGGTGGAGGCCAGTTATGGGCAGTGTACTGAGCTTTGACAGTGAAAGATATGCAATAGTTCTGAAAAACAAGACTTTGCACACCAAATAAGGTAATGACTGGAAAATGTGGCATCTGGTTGGATGGAAGGACTAAGCTTATGTGACAAACTGTCCACACTAGGTCTGCACCACACCCTCTGTGACTGGCAGGCCCCAGTCAGTGATATAGTGAGTTAAGTGAAATAAACTATCTGTAAACAACTGTTGGAAAAATTGTTTGTGTCATGCATAAAGTGGGGTCAGCTAGGACAGCAGTAGGGTCCTAACCAACTTGCCAAATTGAGAGTTTGTTAATATGACATTTGTGGAGTGGTTAAAAAAAAACAGTTTTAATGACTTCAACCTAAATGTATGTAAACTTCTGACCGCAACTGTAAAGAGTGCAGCCAGAGTTAGCTAAAGCAACACCACGTGTGTCTCATTTTTGCACAAAATAAACTATTTGATACTTAATAGTTATTTCATAGAACTAGGGGTTTAATTTACTTTTGACATGCATTTCAAATGAGCCACCCTTCTGTGAGTCTGTGCCTCAGCCTGGCCACTCCGTCCAAAATGTTCTAGATCTGCTCCTGGGTTGGAGACTGACAGACACTAACCGTGAGCAGAGGAAATTCATTGTTGGTTTTAGTCTCTGTATGAAGATTGTTGAAAAAACTACTATTGTAGAAAATGAGTGACCTTATCCTTTAAGATGAACACAGGAAGTGCTGTATGAAAGATAATTTCATCTTTTCAGAATTTTATTGTCCACTTACGGGTAGTTGCAACAGTAAAGCACAAAATCTTCAGCACAATGGAAGTGGACCTTGAGGTAACATTAAATATAAAATAGGTTAGCCTGTGTAGTCCTGTGCGTATAGCCCATTTCTTCTGTTGCCATTATCTTAAGGCAGTAGCTAGACACCATGGGCAAAAGCCTGAGATAGAGGCTAAGTAAACACGTGTTGTAACATATGAGCAGCCCATCGCATTTACCAAACTGTTGTTCAGTTTATTCATAGGCTGTTATTGTGGAGTTATGATGATGTCTTGCGCTGGAGAAATTGGGCAAAGATAAGACTTAATTAAAATTGTATCTGCCTGGGATGTAGCACAAGTCCTGACTATGTGCATGTCTTAATGGTTTTTAAATTAAAACCCCTCCCTGACCTTAGCAAAATCTAAGATATGTGGTCTTAATTAGAGTCAAGAGTACAGGGAGGGGGTGAGCTGAGGCACTTGTTCACAGACACCCCCTCAGTCGATTACGGCTGCAACATTTAGTTAAACATAATAGGAAAGAGTCACAGGTATGAACACGCAGCATTTTCAGCAGTAAGCTCTACACAGTGTTGTTCTAAGGGTAAAATAAGAGGGCAATCCATTTCAGTTCATGTCATGTGTATTATGTTTTTGACCCTCATTGTTCTGCCTTACAGAAGGTCAGGCACATCCAGTGACCTTGCCACAGCTCCACCTGGAGTGAGGGTGCCAAGCATGCAGAAATGACAAATTAGAATGGCATTGTTTGTTGCATGGCTTACATGAATCATTCTTGTTATGTTATGCAAACTCAGATAGAAACAGAGGAAAAGAAAAAAAGCTAAACTATATGGGCTAAATCAACTACCCATGCTCTAAAACAGGAGGTGGAGGTATTGATTTTAACATGCTCAAATGAACAAAGCCATTTCACTTAAATCAACATCTTTTTGAATGGTTGCAGCTGTATACAGTCCAGCTCTTCCTGGCAGATTGTGTTTCTCATTTATTTCACTTACACATGCAGTGACATTCACATAATTTCCTGTTGCAGCGCATTAACACCACACCCTGCGTGGTTTATTCAAACAATCCACACTAATCTTCATTCATATCATGCAAGGATGGGCAGAGCTAGCAGACAGTGGACCAGTCTCTGACCAAAGCAAGCTAATACCCAAGCAAAAACATGGGTAGACTGAATAAAGAGCACTCACTCAATGGATTCAGTCAGCTGCAGAAGCTCAGATTTTACTGGCACACAGACACTATTGTTACACAACTTATCCAGGAGACCATGACTTTCTGAGGTCAGTTCAGCAGACATTTGTGAAAAAACTCATATGCCACATTATTTGGAATAAAAATATCATGTTCTTATATTTTAGCTAATGGTTAAATGAGTTTTGGTTAAGGTAGGTTTAGGGGTATGGTTGGGTTAAGGTATAGAATACTAAAGTTAGAGAGTGGTGGAAGAAGTAACTGGATACTTTACTTAAGTAAAAGTAACAATGCCACAGTATATAAATCCTGCATTCAAAATGTCACTTAAATAAAAGTACAAAGGTATTAGCATTAGAGATGTCCCAATCCAATACTAAGTATCAGTTAGGTACTAGGGTTAGGATCAGCGCCAAGCTAGCCCACCCACCCCCAGCACGGACTGTTCACTTCTTTGCCCTCTGGCCGGAGGTTCAGAAGTGTGAAATGTAGGACCACTAGACTGAAAAACTCTTTCTTTCCCTCTGCCATCAGACTCCTAAACAGCTGAGGAGTTTATTACCAGGAAATACTTCATGTACTGTTTACATTCTCATTTTATACATGCATAATTGCACAATGACTGTTGACTGCTACACATGCTGCTCCCATGCAGCATACATTCTGTTATATTCTTGTATATTTTTTTCTACTATATTGTTGCATCTGTGCTGCTTAAAGTGCCTTAGATTTTGTGCCTTAGATTTTGTGTTATTTATTTATCTACTTTATATTTCATTTGTATTTTGTGGCATTCATGTGGACGGCAAAGTAAGAATTTCATTGTACAGGGAAACACGTTTCTTAACTGTGTATATGACAAATAAACACTTTGAACTTTGAATCTAGCATATTTCACAGGATCGCTATTGGCCAGAATAAAGCTGATCCAATTCTGATCCTTGTTTAGTAGTAGAGGCCCATATTTCAGTAGACTGGCTCCACTGATGCACATCATGCAACCAGTAAGCTGCTACATTAATCAGGCCAGCTGTCCACACTACCCACCTCTATCCACTCACCCCAACTGGTCGAGGCAGAAGGCCGCCCAACAAAAGCCGGGGTCTGTTGGAGGTTTCTTTCGTTAAAGAGAGTTTTTCTTCCCCACTGTCGCCAAGTGCTGCTTGTAAAATGTCCTGAGATGAGTTTTGTTGTGATTTGGCATTATACAAATAAAAGTGATTTGATTTCATCAGCTGGCATATCACTTACGCTTTATACATGTAACCACGACCTGAAGCCTAATTTTAGCTTAGATTCTATTTTTTTCAGAGCAATGCTCATAAAACACTCCACAGTATCCATCAAAACAGTGAAAGCTTGCTATTCCAACCAGAACTCCACCAAAAAATATAGAAATACTCAAATGAAAACAGTTCATCTGTTACATCAATCCTACTGAACATGGCAGTTCTTTGTCAGAGTTTTGGACTGTAGTCTTCCCTTTGTCAGTATTTCTGTAGCCTCCTCTTTGGGTTTTTGTTCACCAAGTCCCTCCTATTCATGAGTGAACACATGCCTGGTACAGACACAAGCGTGAGCCTCCAGCGATGTGCACACGAGATGCTACACGCTCTACACACTATGCTTTCAGCATAGACAGGCTAAGTTTTATGCTTTTGTCCAGTGGTGCTATGACAGCTGCCACCTTTTGATAATGCAGCATTATTCAATTGTCAAACATGGACATCTAAATTGGACTGGTTATACAAACTGTGTGTTCACATACAGATATGAAGAAGTAGTGTGTTGTCTATGGCACCAGGTCAATTACTTTATTCTTTGACACTGAAAAATAAAGCTTAGCATTGATAACAAAACCCTAACTGGAAAAAACAAAGCCAAAACTGAAAAAGCAAACACTGGCATTGAAGCATTTGTATTGAAAAAAAAGGCATTAAAGAGTATTAACACTGGACCTCTGCCATACCAGCATAATGTTAGTTAAAAGTAAGTTTTAATGTAGCTCAGTTCTGTAAGTAAAGACACCAGTAGAGAGGAACATACAGCAGTTTGAGAGCTCCTGAATTCAGGGAAGCCGCTGTAGTAACTGTGCGGCCATGCTTGGCAGATAGTCGAGCCAATCCCAACTGACACTGGGTGAGGGGCAACAGTACTAATCATCACGCTGCTGTGCCGCCCTTGTTTTATAGAAGAACACTGTAGCGAGCCACTGTACCAGAGTCAAATTCCTCATCTGTTCAACACACCTGGCCAATAAAGCTGATTCTCATTATAATTCTGATTGAGTGGACCACAGGTAAAGCTGTGAACGACATCAGATTTCTGCAAGTTTGTGTTCTGCTTGTTTAACAGATGTTTTTTAAACTGCTCATACAGTCTCCATTACTGGCTGATTGATCCTTCACCTCCTCTGTTCTCCCTCTGCTCAGCTGTTTGTGTGTGTGAGAGGAAAGCAGCCCCTCCCTTCTCTTAACAAAGACCAACACAGTGAAAAATACAAAAGCCAGATAAGATTGTCTTTGTCAACCCATGAGGTTATGCCGGGTGACAGTTAAGGGAAGCAAGTATTGTGCAGCTCATTAGGTTCCAACTGTGGAAGCGCAGCTATAATGTGTAGCTGGAACACTGTTGTGTCCTGATATGTACTTCTATGTTGTACCGCCAGAAAGGCTGCTGTACAAGTGTTGATAAAAGATGTGTGAAGAAGAGTTCCAAGATGGCGTTACTGAATACACAAGTGTCGTACTGCTGCTGTGTAAAAGTGTTCGATTAAATAGACTGTTTGGATATACCAGGTGTCTTTATTCATGGTTATCAGACACTACATTTTTGGCAACGAGTGTACCTACATTTTTTATCATCTTCTTCGACCGAACATGACTGCAAACGTTCCTCCGCAGCAGATGTTTTTGCCTTGCCCGGGAGAACCTCCACTTCCCTTCGCCACGTGGATGCAGATGTTCAACAACTACCTGTTGGTGATTAATGCAATGGGGAATGCCTGGCCTGAAGTCCGCAAAAGAGCTACTTTACTTCATTGCCTCGGTGCGGAAGGACAACAGATTTTCTACTCTCTACCGGACACAGGTGACACTTTTAATACCGCTGTGGCTGCTTTGGAAAAATACTTCACGCCTAAAGTTAATGTTGTGGTGGAACGGTATAACTTCAGAAAGAGAATACAAGCACACCATGAGACTATTTCCCAGTATGTGGCTGCATTACGTGACCTAGCTTCAAAATGTGGATTCGAGGACAAAACTGACGAAATGATTCGTGACCAGCTTATCGAACATGTCACTGACTCCAGCATTAGAGAAAGGCTTTTGCTTGAAACAGACTTGATGCTTGATAAAGCTGTAACTGTAGCAACACAGGTGGAACTTGCAGTTATTCAAGCTAAAATGATATCAGCACCGGACAGTGCTGCAGTTCAAGCTGTAAGACCCCGTCAACAGGTGTCTAGAAAGACACATAAGCCGCACATACGCCAGAGTAAACCTGCAAATGCTACTGCTGCGTCTCATAACTGCTTCAGGTGTGGTTCAGACAAAAAACTGACTAACTTTCCTCAGTGTCCAGCAGCTAAAGCAACCTGTAAGGCCTGCCATAAAGTTGGACATTTTGCTCGTGTTTGTCGTTCATTCAAAACTGGTGACGTACGTGAAGTATGCCTCCCCAAAACAACTATTTTGTACCTGAGGGACTCGTGCCATGTAACAAAGAAACTACTATGCAAAGTCAATGTTAGTACCCCTGCTTCAATTGCTAAAGAAATAGCACTGGTTGTTGATACAGGTTCTGCGGTGTCTATATTGCCACATTACATTTATAACAAGTGCTTTAGTGACATACCCTCTACTCCCACCTACTGTTTCACTGGTGACATACACAAGGAAAACCATTCCTGTGCTAGGCTGCTTACAAGCTACTGTTAGTAGAGGAGACTCACCAGCAACATCCAATTTCTATGTCGTGAGGACTGGTACACCTCTTCTTGGGAGAGACCTGATGGGTGCCTTAAAAGTTTGCATTAAAGGAACTGCTGTTCTTACCCCATCTTCTAGCGCTACTTCACCTGCTCCTGTACTGAACACAAATGCTACACCTACCTGCATTCATCACACATGAGGGTCTTTTCAGGTTCTGCAGGGTTCCTTATGGTCTTGCATCAGCTCCTTCAGCTTTCCAGAAAATGATGGCTGAAATACTCAAAGGACTCGCTGGTGTCCAAAACTACCTGGACGATCTCATTATCTATGGTAAAACGGCTGCTGAACATGATAGTAACTTCAGTACTGTTCTCCAGAAACTGAATGATGCAGGACTGCTGCTTAATGACACAAAATGCCATTTTGGGAAGCACTCGTTAGGCTTCCTAGGCCATGTCATAACTGCAGGAGGTATTCTTCCTGACCAAGATCACATCAGTGCTGTCTTGAAAGCTCCTCCTCCAACAAACCTGGCTGCTCTGAGATCCTTTCTGGGCCTGGTGTCATGGTACTCTAAGTTTCTGCCTGACTTTGCAACAGTCGTGGCCCCTATGCGTACATGTGCTAGTGATAAAGAACATTTTCTGTGGACCCCTGCAGCCCAAGCTAGCTTTGAGGATGTTAAGCAACTTTTGGTTGACACCCCAGCACTTGCTATTTTTGATCCTTCTTTACAGACTGTGATATCCACTCACGCAAGTGATTATGGACTGGGCGCTGTCTTTGCACAAGTACAGCCTGATGGTACAGAGAAACCTGTCGTGTTCGCTTTCCGCACACTAACAGTAACGGAAAGGAAGTACTCTACAGTTGAGAAAGAAGCACTTGCTTGTGTGTGGGCAGTAGAGAAATGGAAAACATACTTATGGGGACGCCGCTTTACTCTCCGGACAGATCATCAAGCCCTGACGACATTACTGAGTACAAAGGGACTTGGGAGAGCTGGAATGCGTGCCGCTCGTTGGTCTGCTCGCCTGCTATGTTTTGATTACGATGTTGTCCATCACCCTGGCTCCCAAAACTACACTGCTGACTGCCTCTCACGCCTGCCCTTGCTGACCCTACTCTGGATGCGGAGCCTGACATGGTAACACTGATATCTGCTACACTGAGCGCACTCCCACTAGCTGACTTTGATTCTGCTTGCTCCTCCTGCCCGGAACTGTCTGCCTTGCGCGAACAAATTGACAAGACTTGGCCTCCCTGTGGTAAAACTCTGAATGATGTACTTTTGCCATATCATAAGATCAGAGATGAGCTTTCAGTGAAGGATAATTATGTCCTCAGAGGGTTGCGGCTTATAGTTCCTATCGTTCTGCACCATACTTTGATCACGCTAGCGCATGAGGGACACCAAGGGATTGTTCGCACAAAATGTCTGCGAGATCTTTACTGGTGGCCGAAAATGGACTCACAAGTACAGGCTGCCATAGCTTGATGTGTCCCATGCCAGTCAAATGACAAAACAGCTTGTACACGCCCTGCTCCTCTGTAACCTGTCCCAATGTCTGATGGACCGTGGAGAAAACTTGGCCTTGACATCGTAGGACCATTTGAGACTGCTACGCCTTCATGCAAGTACGCTAAGTTGACTGACTACTATTCATCAAAATGGCCTGAACTAG
>NW_018128014.1:1555545-1558285 GCF_001952655.1 Monopterus albus | reverse complement strand
TACACAGTTCACTTCGGCTGCTTTTGCCTCTTTTCTCCAGGATCGAAGTATAACACACAGTAAAGCATCAGTTTACTACCCTGCTGCTAATGGAGCTGTTGAAAGGTTTCATCATGCTCTGAAAGGTTGCATTCAAACTGCAATTCAACAATCACGACCGTGGAAAGAATCTGTAATGAACTGGCTCCAAGTGTATCGTGCTACGCCTCATGCTACAACCTCTACCTCACCTCATGAACTCCTCTATGGCAGAAAAATGCGCACTAAACTGGACATTCTTCCCATGCAGTCGGCTGTACAAGTGTTGATAAAAGATGTGTGAAGAAGAGTTCCAAGATGGCGTTACTGAATACACAAGTGTCGTACTGCTGCTGTGTAAAAGTGTTCAATTAAATAGACTGTTCGGATATACTAGGTGTCTTTATTTACGGTTATCAGACACTACAAACAGCTGATGTACCTGCCTGCTTATAGTGCTATCTTAGTCAAATAAGGAGCACTCACATTTCCAAAAGCATTGAAACAAATTTCTAAATTGGCATTATTTGGATAGACTGACCATATGGTTACTTTCTCAAGTTCAAAACTGAATAAACTGCCATAATACCAGTCCTACGGATGAAAATTATAACACCTTTGAGCCAGGCTTAAAATCCCTCCCAGAGTGTTCCCCAGCTCTGAGCTTTTACCTCACTGGGTTCCTTCAGTTCCTGTCACACACAGCAGGGTATACTGAGGGACAGTACTCAGTTTCCATTGACAGTGAATTGGCAGCTGTCGCTAGCCCAGGGATTTGTCTCCACATGTGCTTGGAATGCTCAGCAGCACAGCTGTGCACTTTGGTCACAAGGGGGCCCACATACAGTCACCAGCCTTTGCAGTACTCACAGTGGGGAATTTTCCTATATACAAATTATGATACAGATCAGCATCAAAATCTAATCAGTTGTTCGGTGGGCCATACCCTACCTCTCCTACCTCTCATGACTTGGAGGCTCCAGGTAAAAGGAGAAGAATATGTGATACTGGTGCTTGTGTTCAGAAAAGCATAAAAAAGGCTGATTGGAAAAGACCGTGGACCCTCTATGGGTTGCACTAAGAAGGAAGCAGCCTGTTTTGTTAAAAATAAGTGTTTTAAGCTGGAGGTAAAACCAAAAACTAGCTAGCTAGTCCCGATAGTGGTCCTTCACAAGGCTGGCTGTGAAAATCAGTATCCTACCATTAGTTGTTCAGTGTCGGCTCACCATTACCAGGCTTAAATCATATAGTCTGAACCAGGCATTATGCTGTTAACAAACAAACCAACAACTTACAGCTAAAACATAACCCCGCCCTTGGCAGAGGAAACTAATCCTAATGTCACATTGCTATAGTAAAGGTTTGATTAGGTTTTGGTACCAAAAACTTGATTAGGTTTAGAGAAAGATCAGGGTATTAGTTAAATAAGTATTTTGCTAAAATAATTGGACAGTTGTTGTCATGGTTACAGTAGTGCATATCTTTTACTGTCAAAATTCAGTGCACTGCTAAGGTTATGAACCAATCATGGTCATTAAAGAAACAACCCAGTAAACTAGGTTTAAAATGGGACAGAACAGCGGTCTCTCTTACCATACCATACCATACCATACCAACTTTATTTATAAAGCACTAAAAAAACAACCAGAGTGGACCAAAGTGCTGTACATTGCAATAAAACAGTATAAATTATAAACCACAAACAACAATAGAAAATATAATCAATATAAAAAAAATGACTAAAATCAACACAAAAATATCAAAATGCCAGGGAAAATAAATGAGTTTTTAAAAGAGACTTAAAAACAGACAGGGTAGAGGCTTGTCTAATGGACAGTGGTAAATCATTCCAGAGTTTAGGACCAGCAACTGCGAAGGCTCGATCGCCTCTAAGCTTACGCTTCGTTCTTGGGACACTCAAGAGAAACTGATTTGCTGACCTCAGAGAGCGTGTGGGTGTATGCCAATGAAGCAAATCAGTTAAGTAGGATGGTGCAGAGCCATGAAGGGATTTAAAAACAAAGAGTAAAATTTTGTAATGGACCCGAAAATGGACAGGTAACCAGTGTAGGGAGGCCAAAACTGGAGAGATATGTTCATATTTCCTTGTACCTGTTAAAAGACGCGCTGCTGCATTTTGGACCATCTGGAGGCAAGTGATAGAAGACTCACCAACCCCAAGATACGAGTTACAACAGTCCAAACGGGAAGTGATAAAAGCATGAATAAGCGTCTCAAAATGCTGTCTAGAGACAAATGCTTTTACTTTAGCCAACTGTCTGAGGTGAAAGAAACTAGATTTAGTGACAGCTGCAATTTGGCTGTCGAATCTTAAATCTGGATCCATCTTAATACCTAAATTTAAAATATTCTTTTGATTATAATGAGCCAATGAGCCCAAGTCAACAGATGGTGAACCAACAGAATCACCGAATACAATCACCTCAGTCTTATCCTCATTCAGCTTTAAAAAGTTAAAAGCAAGCCAAGATTTAATGTCATCCAGACATTCAAGAAGTGTGCTAACGGAAGAGCTCATCTTATTAACCGGTAGGTAAAGCTGGCAATCATCCGCATAAAAATGAAAGGAAACACTGTACATTACTGACACTTATGTAGGACATGAGTTGACTCTCCTCACTGTCATGGCCTATGACAGGTTTGTTGCTATTTGCCAGCCTTTACACTATCACAGTAAAATGACATTTAGGACGGTGCTGCT
>NW_018128014.1:1548152-1554918 GCF_001952655.1 Monopterus albus | reverse complement strand
TGTTTAAACATCTTTGGAACCAGGCCAGAGGATAAACTGCTATTAATAATGGAGAGAACAAATGGCCCCACAACAGGAAAGATTTCCTTTAAAAAACGAGGAGGAACAGCATCATTTGGGGAACCAGAGGGATTCAGTCGCCCAACAATCTCCTGACAATAGGATAAGGACACACACTCAAACTGGTCAAAGACAGCAGAGCAGGGACGAGAAACAGAAAAATCGTAAACAGGAGGTAAAATTGTTGAAGGCCAGTGTTTTGTTCCAGCATCCTCCTTTGCTCTGTCAGAATAACTATGGCTGCTAGAGGGCTTTGTAACTTAAACATACTGTAAGCATGAACTATGGGGCATTTGCCGAAAAGACTTATGCTGTCTCACACAACTAAATCCCTAAACAATAAAATGTAACTATGGATCTAAATATGCTGCTTGCACTAACGACTAACTAATGATTGTTTTTATAGGAGGTCAAAAATGAAATTTTCCAGTGGTCACTCATTAGCTGAAGGTTTTGAAGTTAACCTGCTCTGGAGCTGTTTGGCCTTGTACTATGCTGATCTACCGTGGTTAAAAGACATCATGCATTGTAATGTAACTAACCCTCTGATCTCAACTTGAAGTCCCATTTCTCCTGGAAATTATGTTTATACAATTCTAATTTTCAACAGCAAACATGTTTTGCCAGAAAGGTAATGCAAAAGGTAATGGAAATATATAATACAACATCTTTCTATTATTTTTTATTTATAAGGAAAAAATAGGCATAATGCCAAATAAAAATTAAGGCCAATTATTTGTGTTAATTGTTTCTTAAAGACTGGTATATCTTTTGTTTTAATCTTCCAGTAGTCAGTTCTATGAACATGTCTGATTCCTTGGATATCATGGTTACTGGAGGCTCACTTATGCCTTAGCAACAATAATTACTTTGGTACTTTGTTATTTAACTTTAAATGCCTCAAGTCTAGGACAGGCTTTGAGAGCAGACTGATTGATTCTGCTGTTTTTTTTTATATATAAAAAATGGCAACTTGATTCAGGTCTGCTTTATACTTGAGGAGCTAAAGTGCTCCTGGCATAGAGAGCTGCACATGATTCCAGCTTTGATCTCAGGTAACCGCATCTGGCTCGGTCTTGACTTATCAGACAGCTTTAATCGGATGCCTTAGTTGCCGTCACAGTGTGGGGGGGAAAAAAAGCCCGCTTATGTCTATATCCAGCCTTTAAAATGTAAGGTTCGTCTCTCTTTGCTCTCAAAGAGTTGAGGCTGTCTTTGTCACATGTGACCCAATCCCAGCCCTTCCAAGTTCTCTCAGTGCTGTGCAGTGTGTTGCAAAGTTAGTCAATGCATACATGGTGTGAGGGCATGAATTATTTAATAAGCCAGTGCCTTTAAATGATTTGAATGTTTAGAAATCATGTGTTATCAAAAGGTTTATTAATACTCCTTGTGGGTGTGTTCGGGAGATATGCAGATACTATACACTATCAGAGGCTGCTCCTCTGACCTCTGCATGACTTTCTTGGGCGTCAGAATTAAAATTGGGCAAAAAAAGGTGATATAGAAAATGTTAGGAGAGCTTAACTGCATGTTCAATTTATACTATTTTTTCATCCAATCTGTCAATATTACATCCATTTTAGCAACTCTACTGACTACAAGTAATGGGCATAAAAGCTGCTTGAAGGTCAAAGCTAAATCCACCTGCATTAAGGTACTGTATCCAGCTTTTATGAGAGCCTCAAAAATATGAAAGGCATCAACAAGAACCCAGTGTGTGTCTTGGTGTACCTGTGTGTTTTTTGCAGTCATACTATACTATACACTGAGTACGAATACAAAATGGATTGAATTTTATCTTCTGATCCTTTTATCTTTATAATATTACATTTGAGATTGGGTTCACTGTCAGTATAACTCTTGATGTGCTTCATGTGGCACACATCTACATTGCTCTGTTACTGGTTTAGATAATGACAGCTTTGAAATGCCATTTCAACTGTTACCTTGTGGAGAAAAGCTTAATTAGTTTTTGGAGCATGTTAGGACAAAGAAATAAGACTAATGAAGAAGGAAATGATTTGGCAGCATTTAGTTATGTTTACAACAAACATACAACTGCTTCATCAGTAAACAATTAATACAGCTTCCCTTAACAAACAGAAGTAACTTATTTATTTATTTTTATCCAACATTATGGGCTATTTACATAAAGAATCATTAGTAAAAACCCACTTTGTTAACAGTTTTTTATTAACACAATCCCATTGTAATTCTTAGAGACAGAGATTGGTTATCTAGGACAAAGTCAACATGGCTGCCATTTCAACCTTAATGTTGGTTTCATTGACATTAAATTGTTAATTTGTATGTATGCAAATCTAGCAGTCTTTAACCCTAAGGTTATAAACAATTTAAATAGTGACAATGACAGTGTCCAATCTGAAGTGAGAGGAGCAGCTCACAGTAATGCTTATTTAGGCAGAAACTGTCATCCCAAAGATGGATTCTGTTCACTTCAAGGTGAATGCATCTGGCTGAGCAATTTCCATTCAAATATTAGTCAAATGGAACTAATACTTTGGAATAGAACCACTCAGATCATATTTGACACTGACATATGGATAGCGGTTGGGGAAAGTTGGAAAATTTTGCAGTGGGAATTTAAAAAGAGGTTACGCACAATTTCAGATAGTTAATCATTCAATTTGAACATCAGCCAGGAGTCAGTCAGAAGGTGATATAAATGATGACTTATTTTCAGAGCCACTTCAGTTGCCTTAAAGACAGGAATGTAATAGCAGAATATATATACCCCCAAGAGGATTTATTTAGGAAAATGCCCTAATGGAGACTTTTTTGTGCTGGATTTTGGTGCTTAATGTGAGTTGTAGAACAAAGTTTTTTATTCATGTGTGCAGCTGATCTCATTAGTAGCCACAAGCAACTAAAGCATGGTAGACCCTTGCATATTCAAATGTGAATGTTGGCTCTTATTTGCAATGTACACTTGCCTGAGACATACTGTCCTAAAAATCTGTGCTAATGTTTTTGTGTGTGTATTTGTTTGTTTTCTCCATGTCTATCATATTCTTGGCTCAATTCTGGGTCCAGAGTTTTGTTGCAGGTCACATGGCTTTTTTTCGTTTTCACCATTTCCTGTCTACATCTTTAGTGTGATTTAGCAAATAAAGGCAAGATTCCAGAAAAACAAGATAGTAAGATAATGTGCTTGCTGCAAAGTTACAGTATCCAGAACAAAAAAAAATGTGGTCAATGCAGTGAGAGTAAAAGGATACTCACTGGTGTTATCTATTTATTTTTTAAAACACAGGCTAGATAGCATCATGAGACCAGAAGGGCTCAAGCACCTAGGAGACACCCCAACCTTTAGGTTTAGAACTATTCTCATTCATACTGAATTGCAGATTCATTGCCACATTGTCAGTTTATATCAACTTGGCATTTGAGTGTATGAGACTCAAGACCTTATCAAATGCAGGTACAATGGGCTACTTAAACAGCCACAATACGGGACAAGCAATATATCACAAACTTAGTGCAAACTTATAATTAATACAGGATTTGATGTCATGCCTTATGGGACTAATTCTTTGATATTAGTGCAGGGACATCAGAAACCAGATTTCTAAGTGGCCTTCAAGAGTCAGGGGAGCCAAGTATTGGTGTTATTACTGGCAAAGAGATGGCTGCGTACTAACCTATCTTGCAATATTGGTGGTCTTCTAACATTAGTTATGTAAGGACCTAGGAAAACCTTAGTAAGCATGGATTCACTTATTCCAGTTAGAATATTATTCCTTTTATAGTTAACTAAATAACTATATTTAGTCATAAAATAGACCTGCTAACTATCTGAGGATTTCCTCTCTCTCATGGGCTTCACATCTAGAGATAGGCTGAGCTTTTTTATGAGCATCCTGAAAAATTTGTTTGGTAACCTCTCGGTGTAATAATATGAATATCTGAAGATGCCACTGCATATGGCTGCCTCGATCTTTGAGAGACTGGTGTTGCCCCACCTGAAGGACATCATAGATCTCCTGCTAGACCCCTTGCAATTTGTCTACGGGGCAAGTAGGATGATGAAGTCAACATGGCACTGCATTACATCCTGCAACACCTCGACTCCACAGGGACCTATGCAAAGATCCTATATGTAGACTTTAACTCAACACTATCATCCTGGACATCCTCCACTCTAAACTGGCCCAGCTTACTGTGCCTGCCCCCTCCTGTCTGTTAATGGATCACTAGCTTTCTGACAGACAGGAAGCAGCCGGTGAGGCTAGGGGAAGACCATATCTAGCACTCGGACAATCAGCACAGATGCCCCACCGGTGTTGTGTGCTCTCCCCACTGCTGATTTCCATCTACACAAATGACTGCACCTCAGAGGACCCCTCTGTTAAACTCCTAAAGTTCGCAGATGACGCAACTGTCACTGGTCTCAGCTGAGACTGTGATAAGTCGGCCTACTGTTAGAAAAACCCAGTTCTTTTGTTGAAAGCGCAAGAAGAGAAGACAGAAGAAGAGAATTTTATCAAAATCTGGTCACATGATAAAGCTATACACCGCTGGGCTCAAGGTGGCTGCAGCTTTAAATACATCCCAGTCCGTCTGGGCGAAACATTTGTTAGAAATTAATAAATTAGTCAGATAATTATTAGACTTTAATGTGTTAGACTTTAATATGTGTTAGTAATGCAGTTTAATAAGATTCAAAGTCTGCTCTGTTTCAAGGTTAGCCATGACACCGATTGTTTTCTTGTATTAATCTTGTGTAAGAATTATGTCTGAATGAATGTTTAGTTACACATCACGCATACAACATACACACACATTGAGCTACCTCATTTTGTTATGACTAGGTAATACACAGCTGCTCCAAGAATGTGGAGCTCTAGATAAGAGATGGAGTCTGTGTGACGGACATCTGTGTAAGGGGTTAGCCCAAAACTGATAAATGTATTAGGCTCTGTGTTTCCGGGTGCTTTTTTCCCTGCTCTCTTCTCCAGCAGCTTGTCTGAAGGAGGGGGCCCTGGGTTGTGTTCTGTATCTATATATGTATATCTATCTATCTATCTATATATATATATATCTATACATATATAGATATATATATACTGTATATATATATATAAGAAAGATGAACTCCTTCTTTACTCAGATCTGTCCAGTAAAAGAACGGGAGTGAACGGGGATAGAAATAAGTGCCCTAGTCACAAATTGATGACTATCAGAGACGTAAAATTCACATTAATAAGTGAATAACCACAAATTTTGATGGTTGTCTCCAAAATTATCATGATCTTTGCTCCGATGAGAAGGCTGGCTTGATGAAGGCGGAAATCAGAGGCAGAGACTTCTCTGAGCGGAGCACATTCCTGAATGTCTAAATATTTATAGGACGGTCACTGCTAACTGTTAAGTGATTAATGAGGGCACAGGGAAGTATTTTTTACTTTTAATACTTGTGTGGGTGGTTTGCTGCATGAAGGCTGTTGAACACTGTCACATGTGTATCTTAGTGGCAATAAGTGCTACGGAGAGAATTCGATGTGACACAGTGTGCCTCTGGCGGAACTGTCTTTGGGGGCTGGGCATAGTTTATGGGAAAATTGTATTATAGCCTTAGGGTGACTGTGTATTCAGTGGAATTAAAACAGAACTGTTGATTGGGTGAACCCCCAGTGATCGGGCGCACCAACCTAGTTGGTGTAGAAGGTTCCCGACTGAATCAAGCAGGTTCTGGGCAGAGACCATTTCACTTGAAACATCGGTCCCGTGTACATGAATTTTAATAATGTCTTCCCCAATATCTCCACGAGGAGAGAGGAAGCCAATACAGAAGAGTGGCTTATCTGGACAGATGCCACAGAGTACAACACAGGACATGGCGCCCCTGGCGGTTGTACAGGGAGGAATTTTGAACATAGTATCAGTTCCAGGAAGTAAAGCTGACAGACTTACAGAACAGACTTATCTGAATTAGTTAAAATCTGGCAGTGTAGACCGTGTCATAACTTCAGTTGTCAGCGCATGCGCCTCTGCCTCTCTCACAGAGGAAGAAGATAGTTGGTAGACGGTTGTGATGTACCAGCAATGTCTCACGAGAGTGATTCCAGCTGGGATGGCACATTGCATGATTTTTCATCACAACGTATGCAGAGAGGACAGGGAAACATCCATGATTGTTTTGACATTCCTTCACACCAGCAGCCATTGCTACAGTCCATCTCACCTCAGGGAGGGATAACACAGACTTACACTCCCTTTAGCCTTCAAGATATGAGCATGGTTAAATCTCAGCTACCTGACATTGAGAAAGGAGGTGTACTGTGGATTAAGGCATTTTTAGGTGCTTGTGCAGGATTTGTGCCTGCGCTTGGAGTTTTTCATCGTGTCTTTACAGCCTGTACTTCTCTGAGCATGTTACGGGAAATAGAATTAATGGCAAATACTATTGGGGATCATGATAATGTTGCCCTCCACACTGAAGTTCATCGCCTCTGGCCAGTGATACACCAGAAATTCCCAGTACAGGTGTGCTCTGTTGAGCGGTGTAGAATTCCACCAGTGGCTTCACTGGATCTCCATCCTCCACAAATACACAGAACCTATAGAACACATGCATTGCACCTTTAACTATTCTCTGTACGGGGACTATGACTATGATGCTTTGTGGTACAGCTTTCTTCAGGGAATAGAGACATCGCAGAGAACACCCACAGTTGACATT
>NW_018128014.1:1545711-1547516 GCF_001952655.1 Monopterus albus | reverse complement strand
AAAAAATTCACCTACCAGTGGCTGCCGCAGGGTTTCATTGACTCCCCCTCCATCTTTAACTACGTCTTGCGACAAAACTTGAAAGATCTATCATGTCCATCGGGTGTCACTTTGTTACAATATGTTGATGACCTTTTGTTAGCAGCTCCTGACTCAGAGACCATAATGACAGCCACTGGATCCTTGCTGTCACATTTATCCAGGAATGACTTCAAAGTCTCCAAAGACAAACTGCAGATTGGGAGACCTCAAGTCTCCTTTCTGGGACGCGTGGTGTCTGCTTCTGGCCTACACATGTCTGAGTCACAAAAAAAAAACTGATATTCTCTCACATTCTAAGCCCACCACCATTAAAACCATGATGCAGTTCTTTGGACTTATTAATTACAGCAAGAACTTTGTGCCCGATTTCACTGGCCTTGTGGCACCTCTCCGTGCCATGCTCACAGAGGCGGGCTACAAGAACTATGGTTCTACTTTGTTGTGGACTCCACAAGCAGAGGAAGCTTTTGTCATAAAACAGGCTTTGGCACACGCATGTGCTTTGCATGCACCTGACTACTCCTAACCTTTTCATTTGCATGTTGATGAAAAGGATGGCACTGTGAATGCTGTCCTATTTCAAAAGGGGAATGAAAGTAGAGGACACAACCGAAAGGTGTTGATGTACTACAGTTCTAAGTTGGACAATGTTGAAAAGGGACATCCAACTTGTGTGAGACATGTCGCTGTGATCGGTCGAGTGATACTAAGACCTCACATATCACAATGGGTTATCAAACTGTTGTGCACACTACACATGGTGTCAGGGCATTTCTGGATTCCAAAACCTTCACATTGTCTGCACATCGGACCCAGAACTTAAAACAGCTGTTGAACCAGGCTCACATACAGTTTACAAGTGAAGGAACAAACATGGCTATGCAGATGGTCACTGAGCAAGATCATGACTGTGTGAGCAAAACAGACACAGAGATGAGACTGCATGAGAACCTGCATAAGGAACCGTTACCTAATGCAGAGGTTACACTGTACTGTAATAGTCACAGTCATCAGACTTCCACTGGCAGTCTAGTTGCTTCATACCCTGTGGTCGAGGACACAACGGCTGGCTTAAGAATACTGCAAGCTGATGTGATCCCACAGCCAAGTTCAGCCAAGATGGCTGAGCTGATTGCTCTTATAGAAGCGTGTCAGTTGTCAAAAGACAAAGTTGTGAATATCTACACAGATTCTGCATATGCAGTACAGGCAGTACATGTAGACTTGTGCCACTGGAGGAGAAAAGGTTTTGTGACTTCAACTGGCTGTCCGGTAAAACACTTGCAGCAGTTACTGGAATTAGAGCAAGCATTGTTGCTACCAAAGCAGGTGGCAGTTATCAAGTGCAAGGGACATGAGAGAACAGAGACTTTGATAAAGAGAGGTAATAATGCAGCAGATTTGGCTGCCAAGGTAGCAGCAGGTTATCAGGTAGCTCAGCGAGCAAAACAGATGAGTCAAGACCCTGCAGAAGGGGGACATGTCTCTGAGACAAAGTTGAGCTTGCAGACTATAAGGGAAATACAGAACAAAGCTGCTCCTACTGAAAAGCAGGCGTGGCTAGGCAAAGGAGCATCTAAGGATCAGACAGGACTGTGGAGAAACCACGAAGGTAAAATAGTAGCCCCAGCAGGACTACTGAGTCTGCTGTGTCAAGAGGCACACAGCAGAGGACACTGTGCAAGCTCCAAGATGAATGGTCTGATCTCTCAAAACTGGTGGCATCCACATTTGAGGGATATCACCAAGTACTTTGTTGCAAC
>NW_018128014.1:1538337-1545591 GCF_001952655.1 Monopterus albus | reverse complement strand
CAGAAATTTAGTTGTTAGGTTTCAGGAGCAACTGGCAGCCACTTCTCTTATGTTGTATCAGAACAGATTGGCATTAGACTTCATTCTGATTGAAAAAGGGGGTGTTTGTACTATGTGTAGCAAATCCCCGTTATTGTTATTTGGTTTATTATAGGCAGGCACTGTCGTCTTGTGCATTTATGTCAGGCATCCATACAGTCCAGCGTCATCAATAGTTAACACTATGATTGGGCAACAGTTTTGTACTTACATCTTGAATAATACTGCTCCTGATGGCTCTATTGCTAGGGTTGAAATTTTATCAGAGGAGATGGCTGAACATTCAGGAATTCAAAATTACATTGATGATTGGTTTGTTAAAAAATTTTTGGCAAGTGGAAAAATTTTGTGATTTCCTAGCTACATCTTTTGTGGCAGCAGTTACTTTTCTGACCTTTTGCAGCATCCCCTGTCACGATTCGGTTCCGCTGTTTCCTGTCAGGCTTTTATTTTGATTCTACTTCCTGTTTTGTTTCACCATAGCTTAGGTCTTTTTACTTTCTTCCTTACTCAGATTAGTTTCACCTGCTCCTTATTACCTGCACCTGTGTTCACCTCTATTTAGGCAGCGTCCTCCTATAAAGATGCTGCCAGATTGTTCTGACTTTCCAGCATTTTCTTTGGTTTTGGTATTTTGTGTTTCTGATCCCGGACTGTTACCTCGGGCTATTCTATTTTGCCTCGCCCACTTGTTACGGACTGCCATGGTGTATGATTATCGGACTTTCTCTTTTGGACAATGAACTTTGGATTCCCCTGGATGTATGTGCTTGCTGGCTCTGACCTGGGACTGATACCGACCGTGAGTTTTGTGTTTCACCTAGTCTTGTATGGTTTTGTTTAGTTTTAATTCTCTTATTAAAGAGACGGTTTTGTTCATCACTTCCTTGTCTGGCCATTTAATGAGTTCACCAAACACTTTTCGGCCGCATTACGTGCGCCATTTCTGACATCCCCTGCATTAGGCATATTTGTCTAAAGTGTATCACCACTGCCACTGATAATAGATATCCCAATATGCTTGGGAAACTATGCCCATGATCTCACTCACTGAGCCTGGTGAGTCTGAGATTGAAGAGGACCCCTCGACGGGGAAGAAGACCGTGACCTTTCTACATATTATTGCTAAGGGTTAACACATACCCACATATATTCTTGCATACACGTAGGTGATGTGGAGTCATAGGTGTGTGATGGACTTTGATTATTGAGTAGAATTTTGTGATACTGGAAGATCTTTAGTCTCCAGCATAATGTATTTCTCCTGCAAATGTTATGATAAACGAATGAATGTTTGCTACATGCTGTTTAGAAATTTTCCATGTTTTTGTCTGAAAAATGCTATAATTGCAATGAAGACCAGCTTACACATAGAAGCTTACATATAGGATCACAGCAACAAAGACCAGCTTACATGCCATTATTTTTATGTTATTGAGATTTTTCCCTTAGGTACTCCGCTCTGGGCTTTCCTTGGAGGGGCCTCTCTCCTCCTTGGATGCCTAATCTGGGGACAATAGGGACATTTGATTTAGGTTGACACGATAAAAATTGTCAAAAGGGGGAATTTATTAGAAATGAATAAATTAGTCAGATAATTATTAGACTTAAGTGTGTTAGTAATGCAGTTTAGTAAGATTCAAAGTCTCCTCTTGTGTGCTCTGCTTCAAGGTTACAAGATAATGTGGATTTTTAAAAATGTACCTTGACACCAGTTATTTTCTTGTATTAATCTTATGTAAGAATTATGTCTGAGTGAATGTTTTAGTTACACATCACGCATACAACATACACACACATGGAGTTCATTTTGTTATGACTAGGTAATATGCAGCTGCTCCAAGCATGTGGAGCTCTAGATAAGAGATGGAGTCTGCTGGACGGATTTCATCTGTGTAAGGGGTTAGCCCAAAACTGATAAATGTATTAGGCTCTGTGTTTCTGGGTGCTTTTTTCCCTGCTATCTTCTCCAGCAGCTTGTCTGAAGGAGGGAGCTGTTAGGTTTTTTGAGTCAGATATTGGATAGATACTTTATGTATTAGAAATGTTAGTGGAGAGAGGATGTCTAGTTACACTGTTAAATGCTTAGGCTTGCTTATGAGTTTCTGCAGGGTACATCTGGTCAAGGCTACCAGAGAGAAGAGTTGATGGCTGTCAGCAGAAAGTGTGTTCAATATTATTATTGGGATGTGTATAACTGTAGCCTCAGCCATAATGTTCCTATGTTCAAGTCACGACATGTACTAGAGGTCGTGCGAATGTTTTTAGCTACACACCACTTAAGCAACAGACATACACATTCACACGTTGATTTGCATCATGTTTTGACTATTGCTAGAGCCAGCTGCAAAGCTGGTGAGAGAGACGTCTCGGTTGACGTTTCTGTGTAGTATGGGGCTAGCCCAACCGAGGTGTTATAATGTATAGGCCAGTTGAGGTTCGGGGTCTTTCACCTCACATCTGCCTGCGTGCATGTTGGAGGTGCAAGATATCTGAGCGTGTAATGTTAATTTTACCTGTGATCCTTTGAATAAATCAGCACTGTTATGAAGTTACTTGCACTGCCTCGTCTCTGAGTTAGCATGGTAACAAGAACTGGGTCCTACAGAGCCCTGGTTTGTGTTCTGTAATCCTTTTATATTTTGTGTGTGTGTGTGTGTGTGTGCGCGCGTATTTGTAAATAAACCAACACTAAAATCACGAAAGACGGACTCCTTCTTTACTCAGATCTGTCCAGTAAATGAACTGGGGTATAACACACGTATCTTGATTCTATTGGCCATAGGCGTGAGCAGGCCAACCTATGCCCACGCCTGCTTGCTGGACATGTGCTACAAGCCAGATGTGTGTGAGTGTTGTGATTTGCAGGCGATAGTTAATAATGAATGCTGAACAGTTGGTTGGCTTCAGACCCCCTATCTGTGTGGACTATTTCAGGACAAAAACAGACCTTGTGAATATGTTAAATAGTGGCCATCTCAGGTTGTAGGCCCCCTGTCTCTGCAAGATATTACATGTCAAAGCAGAACTCGTAATATGCTAAATGGGCTTAAGTGAAGATGCAAAACAGGCCAACAGGTCTGTGTTCCAATTCAGTAGACTTTTACAGTCATCAATACAGTTTTAATATATATAGGCAAGGAAAATAAAGGTATAAAACGTCATTAAAGCTTATGAAGTAGCTGAAGCCTGTAAGATTCAAATCTTACACTACAGATGGGAGGTTGAGCAGCTGACCCTGTGGTGTAGCCGCAACAACCTGGAGCTGAACATGCTCAAAACAGTGGAGATGACAGTGGACTTTAGGAAGAGTCCCTTCCACCCTATGCCCCCCCTACTCAGCAGCATTTTATCAGGAGTAAAGTCCATCCAGTTCCTGGGCTTCACTATCCCCCAGGTCCTGAAGTGGACATCCAACATCAGGACCTCTGATGAACACTGAAGCCATGACTGTATAACAGAACAACAACCCTCAGAGCATGACCTTGTAAATGTACCTTTGTGCAATCATGGCCAAAAATATTGGCACCCCTGCATTTCCATCAGATAACACACCACTTCTCCCAGAAAATTGTTGCAATCACAGATTAGTTCACATTCTCATGTCTATTTTATTTGCATTGGAACTGTTAGGTATTTTTACTCATATATTGGTTAGATACTTGATGTATTAGAAATGTTTAGTGGAGACAGGATGTCTAGCTCAGGCTGTTAAATGCTTAGTCATTCTCCTGAGTTGCTACAGGTTGCTTATGGTCAAGGATAACTAGATAGTGAAAGATATTTCCCAGTTCTTTTAACCAGGAACTCAGAGAGACGAGGCGGACCACTTGGATTGTTAGGTTATTTCTTAGTTAGATAGATATTCAGAGATTTGTTGTCTAGAAATGTTTAGTGAAGACAGGATGTCTAGCTCAGGCTGTTAACTGCACAGTTTAATTTCATGTGCTTGCAGTGCAGACTGCATGTAGGCCAAGGTTGCAGGCAAAGAGTTGTTAGTATTAACTGTAATGCTAATCTTAATATTTGTCTTAATGTGTAATGTCATGTCAAATTGTTCTAGATACACACCACAAAAACACCAGCCACACACCTTGACTTTTCCTCATGTTTTGACTAACGTTATGGTCAGCTGCAAGCTGGCATATCAGGTGACGTCACGGTTTGACGCCCTGCGTAGTATGGGGCTAGCCCAAATTGATTAAAATTATATACAGTAGGTTTCATGGTCCAGGCTCTTTCATCTTCCAAGCTGCCTACGTGCGGGTTGGTGGTGGGAGAGATCTGGATGTGTAATGTTAATTTTACCTGTGATCCTCTGAATAAACCAGTACGGTTATTTTTTATAAAATCTAAAGCGGTCTACTTCGTCTTTTTTGGTGAGTTCCTGGTTTAAAAGAGCCGGAAGAGGCTTTGTAGAAAAACAGAAGCTTATAGGATATAAAAAAATAACCGTGCTGGTTTATTCAAAAGATCACAGGTAAAATTAACATTACACGTCCAGGCATCTTCCACCTCCAATCAGATGAAGAATGCAAGACCCTGAACCATAATAGCCTATACATTTATCTGGTTTGGGCTAACCCCATTCTACACAGGTACGTCAAACCGTGGTGTCACCTGATATGCCAGCTTTACAGCTGACCATAGCAGTAGTCAAAACATGGAGAAAATCAATGTGTGTGAGTGTTGATTATGTGGTGTGTATCTAAGAACATACAGGACATTCAGGGACATGTCCGGACATTAAGCCTAGGACGATATGATTAAGATTACGGCTAAACATATAATAACAATAATCTTCCTGCAAACTTTTTCTATCTAGTTGTCCTTGGCCATATGCACCCTGCAAGAAACTCATGAGAATGACTAAGCATTTAACAGCCTGAGCTAGACAGCCTGGCTCCACTAAACATTTCTAATACAACAAATATCTACTGACATGGTCAGCTGCACAGCTGGCACTGGGTGACGTCACGGTTTGGCGTCTCTCTGTGTAGAATGGGGTTAGCCCAACCAAAGTGATATAATGTATAGGGCAGTTGTGGTTCAGGGTCTTTCATCTTTCAGCTGCCTGTTGGAGGTGCAAAGATACCTGAGCAAGTAATGTTAATTTTACCTGTGATCATTGAATAAATCAGCACTGTTTTGAAGTTACTTGGACTGCTTCGTCTCTCAGAGTTAGTGTGGTGAAAAGTACCGGGTCCCAACAAGGGAAAAAAGGCAAACCTGATACGCTCCACACATGGAACTCCAGAAATGGAGTCAACACAATTACTAACAGCTTTTCAAAATCATCAGAAATAGTTGTATTTCCAGCCTGTGATGCTCCTTTAATTTGTAATGAAATTCACCTGTAGCAACCCACAGGTGCTGGCAACATGGAAATCACACTGGCAACCAGTTAAACAGAAAAGTTGACTCAATCTTTGTGTTGTGTAGACCGCAGAGTATGGAAAAAAGAAATAAGAGCAAAGAATTGTCTGAGGATTTGAGAACCACAACAGTGAAAAGCCTGGACAGTCTCAAGGCTCCAAGTCCATCTCCAAAGATCTGGTTGTTCCTGTGTCCACTGTGCACAACATTGTCAAGAAGTTTCCAGCCCATGGAGCTGTAGCTAATCTCCCTGGACATGGACGAAAGAGAAAAACAGATAACAGACTGCAATGAAGAATTGTTCCAATGGTGGATAAAGAACCTTGATCAACTTCCAAACTGATTCAAGCTGACCTACAGGCACAGGGTGCAACAGTGTCAGCTCACACTAACTGTCACCATCTGAATAACAAGGGACACTATGGTAGGAGACCCAGGGGACCCACTGCTGACACAGAAATATAAAAAAGCCAGACTGGAGTTTGCCAATGCTGACCTGAGGAAGTCACAATCCTTCTGGGACAATGTCCTGTGGACAGATGAGACTAAAACAGAGCTTTTTGGTTGAGCACATCATTCTACTGTTTTCAGAAAATGAAATGAGGCCTTCAAAGAAAAGAACACTGTCCCTACAGTCAAACACAGTGGAGGTTCACTGAGGTTTTGGGGTTGCTTTGCTGCTTCAGCCACTGGATACTAAATTTCTTGACCAATTCCAATTTTCGATTTTTTAAAAGTCTGACTTGTTGATTCTGATTTTGGCTGATTCCAGTTTTCTTTCTTTCTGAGAACTGCAATTGACATAACTGATTGCGTGCACAGACATTTTTGTAACTTTAATGAAAAATTAAATTGTAATGTAATTAATTGAAATGTATTAAGGTTTCACATTTCTGTCTTTCCCTCACTTTTTTCTTTTGTTCTTTACAAACCAACTAAAAATGAAGTGCAATTATATATAAAAAAGCGCAGTTTCTCATTCAACAACTCAAATATGAACACTTTCAGTATAGCAACAAAACAGGTAATTATTTGGCTAATCAATTACAACACAAAAAGGAAAAAGCATCAGTCTTTTTATTGTAGGTCATACTCAATCCTAGAGGTGAAATTGTTCATAATCCACCAGATATTAATAACGTATTCCAAACCTTTTACAGTAAACTTTACTCCCCCAATTACAACCCAAATTCATCAGAAATAGACACTTTCTTAGGTAGTTTAGAACTGCCAGCATTATCCAGAGAACAAGCTGACAGATTAGATGCTCCTCTCACTATCGACGAACTCCATAAAGCACTGATTTCAATGCCAAATAACAAAGCATCCGGACCTGATGGACTACCAGCTGAATTTTATAAACATTTTTGGCAAATGCTATCACCACTGTTTCTCAGAGTCACCACAGAAATTAAAGACACCTCCACAATATCAACACACATGAACACAGCCATCATGACACTCTTATTAAAACCAAACAAAAACCCAATCCACCCTTCTAGTTACCGTCCCTTATCACTTATTAATTCAGACTTAAAAATCATTACCAAAGCCCTAGCTACTAGAATAGAGACAGTCACCCCAATACTAATCCACCCAGACCAAACAGGTTTCATTAAAAACAGGAATGCTTCAGACAACATCCATAGATTATTTAATTATTCTTGCACAACAAAAACAAATCAAAACCATAATTTTATCACTAGATGCAGAGAAAGCATTTGACAAAGTTAACTGGACATTCCTCTTTTGTACATTACACAGATTTGGGTTTGGAGAGTCATTCATCCATTGGATAAGAACACTGTACACATCACCTAGGGCAACAATAAGTACAAA
>NW_018128014.1:1534712-1537901 GCF_001952655.1 Monopterus albus | reverse complement strand
TGTCAGGTTTGGCGTGTACAGATGCCAAACAGAGGTTGTGGTGAACTCAATTAGAAAACCAGACGAACCGAGGTAGCGACAAGTTCTTTACTTGTTGTAAGCAAAACAACTAACACAAAGTCCAGGATATCAATCAGGTCGATAAGACAGTCCAGGGTCGGCGCCGGTAAACAGGTATAGCCAGGGGATCCAAACTCGAGGTCAAGGGGGACAAAATCAGAAGGTTGGTACACTGCAGGTGAACAGAATTTGGGAGGGCATAGACAAAGCACGGTGGTCAAAAAACAGTAATCCAAGGTCAGAAACAGAGTCAGGCAAGGTATAAATGCTGGAGAGTCAGAGCTGGAGTCTAGAACAATCTGGCAGCGTCTTTATTTACTTCCCCTCCTTTTCCCTTTCTTGCATTTCATAGACTGCATAAGTTGGAAATACCCACACTTCACACACTACAACCTCGTTAAACACTCTATATCCTTTTGTAATGTCATGTAACTGTTGTCTTGTCTCCCATGTTCGGTACTGTTTTGTTAATGTTTCTTTGTTTCAATAAAAATAAATAAATAAATAAAAATAAAAATGAAGTGCAAGGCTTGTACTTCTTCAAATATAAGCAGGTGCAACAGATACTAGAAACAAGAATATCTGTTTGTACTGAGTACGCAGTATGCATGCACTGTACATATGCATGCATTTCACTCATTAGTACGGTATATACTATTTGACAGATTTGGATGTAGTTTCCCCTTCTCTAAGGCGTTTCTGTAGGCTCTTCTGTGCTGTTGTGTCCACAAGTCCAAAGGAGACATTTTTGAAGAAATGTTCTATTTTCTGGAACTTAGAATATTTATAATTAATAAATAACTTTGACTTCCGGGCACTGATGAGCAGGAAGACACCTCACCAATCCCCAACAAAGTCTGTTCTGGTCTGTCTCCACCAGGCCCTTCGGTATGCAAACTGGCCTCTCTTAGCTAGAAACATGACCTCTCTCACCTCCACACAGAACCTGGCTCTGCCCCTTGTTTCCCAAAGACAGCTTTATGCAGAGTCTAGACCTCTGTCTCTACAGACAATCACTCTTTCATTTCAAATGGTTGAATATACATTTCTGAACTCATGCACCTGACCTCCAAGACAGTGAAGTGTGAAGGATTCACACTCACCAGACAGTTTGGTCTTTGCTTATCTGATTCTTTTCCAGGGAAACTCAAACACCAGTACCACCCACTCTCGTTATCTAACTCTTATCTACCACAGGACACTATGGGATGTAGGCTCTCCTCTCCAGAGTTGTGATTGCAGTCAAAAGAACTGCTTGTGATTTGTTTTTCTATACTTCCTTCTATAATAATGAAAATATATTTTAGGATTTCAGAATGTTAAATTATGTCAACCAAAGGTTGGGTGAAATGTCTAAAGAGGTTTACAGGTGTTTTAGTAAAGCAGATGATTTCAGCTTCAGCTCAGCAATCACCAGAGACGGCTTTCATGTTAATCTGAATACAGCTTAACTTTTCTCAATATTGCCCAAAACATTAGCTCAATTCAGCAGTGATCAGAGTTGTTTGGACTCGGTTTCCTTCGAGATATCTCCAAAATACCGCTTGCTTTGAACAAAGACCGCAGCTGTACAGCACAGCCCAGCCAGGTGAAGCAGCTTCATCATAGAAAAGGAGGCAGATCCAAATCCGAAGATGTTGTTTTGGAGCTTCAGAACTTCACAGACCTCTACTCTGGTCCAAAATCTTTCAAAACAAAAGTTGCTTCCTGGACTGGCTATGTGAGCCCTGCTAACAGCTAAGTGACTGAACGGTTAATACTTGATATATCATTAAATCCTTAATTGACCCTAGGTAAAGCCCATAATCTACAGAAACCAGTAATTCATTTTCTCTCCAAATTCTTGACTAGATCCAAAATCTAGCTTCCTTTTAAACAATTGTAACTCATCCTTCCACCATCACAACAATAGACCCGTAATTCCTCCAGCTATCAATCAATCCCATCTTTGTAGCCATCCCTGGTAGGCTAGTGGTTAAAAGTGCAGCGATCTTGCCGCGGGCATCCGGCGTAAAACACGTGCCAAATGTCAACATGCGAGTCGTCAGTGTGACGATTCGCTGTGGCGGAAATGGAAAAGCCGAAAGTGACTTTCTACCCCATCAGTCCCATCTTTGTAACAAATGTACTATTTCATTGCATTTTTCTTCCCAATCATTTTCCCTTTTTGTACATGTTATAAATAAATGTAGTGAGCTTCCAACTGGCTTTATGTCATATTTTCTCTTTTGTTTACAGATACCCGGGTCATTGTCCTGGGAACTCCAAAATTACCCATGAGACTGAATAATTACTCTGATTAACAAATTCCTCAATAGTATGATAGAACTGTAACTATCTGGTATCCTGATTACAAGGTGGTATGATTATGAATAATCATCTTAATATTTAATGTGTAGTCATTTTTTCTACAGTGTGCTGTTTGTACAGCAAGCGCTTCCAATGTGCAAGTGGACATGCGCCCGGTTAGAGGAGTGTGAGCTTCATTCAAGGTGTATGGGAAATGCTATGTGCTGCACACACTATGCTTTTGGTCTGTCATGCCTCTAAATCTGAATGGCACAGAATCAGAACTCTCAGACTGATCAGCCAGTCACTGGTCAAGGCTGATCACACTGAAAGCTGGCCATTTCCAATCTCCGCTGATCAATCGGTCCATGGTTACTTTTACATACTTACGTATGTAAGTACGTAGTAACAAAAAACAGTCTTAAAATAAAAAGTTACATAAAGGCAACAAAGCATTAGAACCGATACACACAAGGATTATAAAAGTAATCAGAACGTTACATTTTACACAGCACAAATAAGTAAATCAAAGGCCCCTAAAAACAGGGCAAAGCAGCACTGGAGAGAATCAGGAACAGCAGTAGAGACTAAACAACAGGCATTAGCCTACAGTAGGTCCAGAGTTTTATTGCTCTTTGTGTGGAAGGGTGGCAAAGAAGGGAGGGAAGCATGGTTTAACGTCCTTGAGATGGGGATTTGGGCCTGCCGGTATGTCTGCCACCGAGACACTGCGTTTTGCATGTGCCTGCACGTAGCAGCACAGCCGGCCTGGGGATTTGTGAAGAACCGTCACCACAGACCACAGATCCAGGACTTTCGGTGAAGCACCGAGGGCCGCTC
>NW_018128014.1:1516100-1534699 GCF_001952655.1 Monopterus albus | reverse complement strand
CTGTCCCCCCGTTGCAGTTCCGCCAGCGCGGCTAGCTCGTCTATTCATCTCAGAGGGGAGCGGACTGATGGCGAACATGGCCCATACCTCCGTTTTCTCCCCCCTGTGCCTCACTCCAGCCTCGCAGTCCCACCTCTCCTGTCGCACCACCTCGCATCCTCGTGGAAAATCCCAGGCAGCTCACCACAAGGAGCTCGGAAGGATTGCTGGCATTGATGGCTGACTGTTGGCAAACAGGGTCCTCCCCAGGCAGACCCAGAACCTCGGAAAAAGTATAAAAACATAATGCAAACGCAATAAAACTTGTATTCCTGGTAGCCCAACTCCCCAAAGGTTTACGGGAAAGCAACATAGCACATAAAGCAACACAGAAAACCTAGAAAACTAGAAAAAAAAAAAAAACAAATAGAGCAGGAGCTGCTCGGGGCAGCTGCCGCTTCATGCGAATGTGGAAACGGAAAAAGAGAGGCCCCGGGTCAGCCTGGGCTCAAACCAGAACCTTCTTGTTGTGAGGCGATGGTGCTAACCACCGCCCTAGAATACATCCACCATGAAACAATTAGAAAATACCTTTTATTCGTTTCTCTGATGATGGGTAGACTTAGTCTATGCTGAAGGACTCAAAAGCAGACTCAGACAGCAGTACACAAAAGGCTTTATTTAGAATGCAAGTATAAGGATGGGTGTCTCAGACCGGAATCAGTCCTTCCCATGGCCAGATGCAGGGGTTGGCTGAGGAATGGGAATAGGGTTGGTCAGTCGGAGACAAAGACTTCATAAGGTTCATCACACAGGCAGGTGTGGTGGATAATGTTGCAGGCAGAAGAGGAGCTGAGTGGAACTTCTCCTGGTGCTCGTGTACCCAGGTGAGTGGTAGTCACATAACTGGAAGTGATAGGATTGTGACGAGGTGAACAGGTAAATCATAATCGAGGGGAGCAGGTAGCTGAGTGAGGGGTACAGGTGCTACCCAGGCAGTGTCGTGGCGCACAGGAGAGTACAGTTACAGATACGGAGAGGTCTCACTCGTCATTGAGGATAACTGGTAAGTTGAGTGAGAGGTACAGGAGCTAGCCAGGCAGCGCCATGGAGCACAGGTGAGTATTTTCACTGATCAGGAGTGGACTTAGTCAGTGTTGAGAAGCAGGTAAGCTGAGTGCCGAGGTTTCAGACGAGGTGCCAGATGCCGTCAGAACGAGAGAGAGGTGTTTAAGTATTGGAAAGGTTAGATATTACGGTTCATTCATGGGAATGTATGTTTTAATTCATTAATATATAAGAGATAAGGTGACAATGTTTATATTCTGAAGTGCTCTGTCCAATCCAGGTAAACAGTGTGGGGTGAGCTAAGGGTAAATGAAGAGAGCTCACACACCATGGGTTCACACTGTATGTGTCTACAATGTTAGAAAAACTTCACGTATTTGCAAAGAGTTGAAGAGAGGGAGAAATACCTCAGTCACAAGCAAGTTTGGTACTTAGTATTGAGGTTACCATGGAGGATGCACTCTGTTTATGTCTACGGTAGAAATGTCAGTACGGTATGGTTGTATGTGTGACATTGCACTGAGAATGTAAATATATTGTTGAGTTCAAAATAAAGAAAAAAGAGACACAATCTGAGAAAGGAACGAGGTGGTCCTGTGTTTATTGCGCTGACACGTACACATCTGCTACAGGTTGTGGTCTCGTCACTTTGCTACGGTGATCCACTCCGCCGGGACCCGTAACATGAACATAGGCAGTTTGAAATGCAGGTCGATCTGGGGGGCAGCGAGGGTCAGTCTCTTGCCGGAGATGAATCTGGCAGGGAATGAATGCTGGCTGATGTCTGAGTGATTACACTGATACAAAGCAGGTGAATGAAGGTGGAGTGGGGCACAGCAGGTAGCATAAGTTAGAAAAAGAGAAAAAGACAAGGACTTGGTCTAAAACAACTGGGAAAACATTGGGTAGAAATAGCAGAAAGACTGGGATAAAAACAAATACATTTAAAAATGTTCAGAGAAAAGAGCTGCAACCAGTGTAGAATCAACGAGGGACCAATGAAGAACAGTTGTAAGGGATGGGACAGTACAACGGGATGGAATTTATTCAGGCCTGGAAGATTTCATCAACAAGGATCTTACATCAGAAAGCTCAAAGTACAAAGGAGCAGACTTCATCTTTATTAGGTAAGAGAGAAAAACAAGTCCTGCTACTAATGACTCTTGACTTCCTGAGTTAAACTAAAGCAAAGAGCATGTACTAACAATAACAATTCCAGGATAGATTAATTTCTTCCATCCACTCCAACTCCATGTCCTTTTCCTTCCGCCCTTTTCTGCCAAAAACACATTATTATTCACAATATCACAATGTTAAACCTTCTCCAAATCACAGTTCAGGATAATATTCAGTCCTGTGGGGGCTGTTTTCTTCTCTCAAAAATATTCTGTGCATCTTTCTTTCTTTCTACATTTTATGCTTCCTTGGTTAAGGTCATCAGTGTTGCTATGCAAGAGCTCAACAGACTGTGGAAGTTTGAGTAGAATAAAAAAAAAAACTCAAAGAAGAATTCTGAAGAATTTTGCACTAGGAACCTACAGGCTGTCTCGCTGAGTGTGTGGGTGAGAGAAACTTAGCAAAGATGAAAGTAATTAAAAACTATTTGCACACATCAGTGCCTCTGGACAGAACAGGCCAATGTTGACCTATGCTTCTATCCACTAGAAAAAAACAAACAAAACCTCGGGATTACACAGTTCTTATTGCTGAATTTGCTACCAATAAAGCAAATAAAGGAGTTCTGTATAATTCAGTTGTGTTCATAATGTTTGTTTGTTCCGGCTTTTCTTATTGTGATATTTAAATGTCCAACTGTGCACTGCACCTTTTGGAGGCTAAACCGATGAGAGACTTAAACTGGCGATGAATAAATTCTACAGTACTGGAAAGTACTAAAAGCCTCACAGACAAAGACACATAAGGAGCAGGTGTGCATTCATGTTCACCAAGAGATGCAATAGCGAGCATCATAATGTTGCAAAAATCATCATATATTTTCAATTTTGTGCTGGAGCGCACACATGCAGTATTTCCTCTGGTACTACTATAACCAAATCCATAATTTATAAGGAATATTTGTTACACAAAAAGCAAATAGTGCAATAAAGCAACGAGAAGTGCAAAGCATGATTTAATTTTTTGAAATAAAGTTAATAAAAAGCTCTAACAAAGCATCAGGTGATAATTACGTATTATGGTGGATTTATAAAAAGTTTGAATGATTTTGTCAGTTTTGATCAAGTTGCTAAGGCAACCCACATGTTAGTCTTTTAATTACCTTTTTGTTTCCATGTTTTTTACACAGTAAGGCAAATCAAACTGCATTTGTTGTGTTTATTAAGTTTGACCATGAACTACAAATAGTTTGCATGCTGCTGTGATCAGATGCATGCCAGTGGCCAGGGCCTTGGATGCCAAGCTCACATAGGCCCTTGGATCAGCCCAACAATAGCTCTGTTTGCCGGCTTTGTGTGTTTTCCAATCGTGAAGACAAAAACTGTTGGTCACGATGAGCTAGAAAGGACGTGCACTGTCACCAAAGCCTACGACAGATCAATGTGAAATGTTTTGTGTTTTAAGCTGATCAAAACAGGAATATGATGGTTAATTATTTGAAAGGGATGAAGTCAGAATATCATGAATGCATCTAAACACAGACAAGAATAATTTGTGTACATTACTGTATATGCAAAGTAAGTGACCTATTAGTCTTTCGATAATTTTGATTTTACTTTCAGTGAAGTGAAGCTGGGGTCATGCTGGTGTCAGCAGACCCACCTCCCACATGTAGTATCTGTTTTTCACATGCGCGCACACACACACACACACTGTGACATTACCGGTATATGCTGATACGAGTCATATCATTTGATCTCTTTCTCTCTGTCTGTGTCTCCTTGTTATACACATTCTTTTCCAGCTAATAGTCCAGTATGTAAGGATTGTGCAGAGCTGCAGTATTTGTTTCCTAATGGTGTTTTCAGTTTACAAATGATAACTCATCACTTACAACTATTAAATAGATTAATTATGCATAAATTGAGACTGTCTAAAAACTGAGCTCATATTCATGAGTTTTACCAGCTTCTTTATTTAATTAACCTAATTCAATAAAGGTGACTGCTTTCCTGCATGTGTCACAACAAATCCAGCAAATGGCTTACTAGGGCATTTTGTTCAGCCAGGGCTGTTTTCTTTAGTCAACCAGTTTCTATGCTCACTGTATAAAAGTCTGGAGGGCACAATTACAACTGGCAATGGAAAAGAAAATGTTGGCATTGGGAAGAAAAATGAGGCCTAATCCCACTAATTTTTCTTATCTGTAGAAGTTCAAGAAGCCTGAGTGGGTACAGTATTTCCCCAGATAAAAGCCCAAATGATATTCCACTCACACAAACAGCAACACAGAAGTATAACAAGCTTTACTATCTCCACTTGGTATCCCTATTGGTTTATTTTAAATTAAAGAGGGCCAAAGCATTTCCTCTCTGTCTCAGAGTCAGGTGGGTTTGGCATTCTGTAAAGACTCCACATTTTTTATTGTGACTGTTTTCTATATTATGTCATCATTTTCATTCCTCCTTTCATGCTAACAAAGACACTCACAGACAGGACAGTGCAGGGCCAGTGATTGAAGACATATGCAGTAGCATGGCTCAATTAATTCCACACACTAGATCTTAATTAACTCAGCATAACCATACAGATGATTTGTGTGCCAATGGGATTTGGTCAATGGGGATGATTGCTTGATGTAGATATGCACATTCAATATTCATTATGTCCCTGTCCCATTTTCTCATGGGGCAGAGCAGGACTTTCCTGAGATCAAGATATCTTCCTTATATCTTGATATGCATAAAGAGTTTGGTTTGAAGCCTTCATGTTAAATTAATGTTATCAAAAAGGTGAACTATTTTAAAAATTAATCAGTCTTGATATATTTTCTCCCCAGTTGATTTAGCAACACTAAACTAAATTTAACCTTCCCTGTGAATTAAACATCCAACCCATTTAGCTACAGTATTTATTCAATTCTGTGAAAATTACTTTTGAAAGCAGAAATGTCTGATTTCAGGGCCAATGTGTTTGCACTAAAAGATATTACAGAGCTAAGAATGTAATGTGGTGCCTTCCATTTTCAGTATGTCTGTAACAGAAATGAGCGAAAGGCTTGGAGGATGGATTTATTATCCTTATCAAAAGCCAAAGAGAAGACAAATATAAACCATATTTCTGCTCCTGGCCCCTCAGCACAAAGCCTTGGGGAGTGACATGAAGATGGTGAAAATGTGGTTTTTAAATGTGTTGAAGGGAAAAGCCACAGAGTTGCATAAACCTATAATAATAATAAGATCAGAAGCACAGCACAAAAGGCTTTTCTCCAAACCTGTTATTGTTTCTGATAATATCTGCACTGACAAACTCAATGGCGGAACATCGTTGCGTCCTCTCATCTTCTCGATGTGCCCTGAACACACACACAAACACTGTCTTGGTGGTGTCATGGTTTCATTATTATACTTGATTGACTCGGTTGAATGGTTATAAAGCAGGCATTATATGAACCAGAACAAACACGGGACTCAAGCTCTGTTGAGCCCACACATTTGCATAACCTTCAGCTGTTATGAATTTGAGATTCTTCAGAACAAATAAATAAATCCAAGGATGCAACCACAGTGTTGAAGGAACGTTATTCTAACACCTTAAAATGCACTTCTTGACCGTTTTGTCACTTGTGTCACTGTGGGAGTTTTTGCATGGTAATTTTATGTGATGCAGACAAGGGACTGTTTAAATATATGCAATGATAGGAAAGATGGCTGACATATTAATATTACATATCACTTATTAATATTACAGTGAGAGCTCAAATGTACTATGATAATCACTAAGATGTTTTAAACTCTCTTTTAAAAATACATTTAAAGCTTCCTGACAGCTAAGAAGTGTGATGTATATTTAAACATCTTTACTAATTAAAACTGATTTAATAAATAAATGGATATGTCACTTGTTTCAGCTGGTTTATTTAAATTGCTTTGTCTTTAACAAACTATTACATAAGCCAGTTAAAGGGATTTACTGAGAACTTTGAACCTGAAAACAACAATTATTTATGGCTGCTGGTATGCTAATTAACTTGCGCCCTGTGTTGCCAACTTTTGTCTTGCTAGATTTGATACTTTAAAGACTCTTTTCTTGGAGGAGAGTTCTTAAAATTTCTCAGTGAATATATTTATCACTGTATGGTAGTTGTGGCTCCTGGACAGACTGTTCAGTGTGTGGAGGAGGGTGGCACCAATTGACCAATCAGCATCAAGAAACGAGTGGAATGAGCTATAAATGTTCCTGAATTGCCAATCACTGATCCCCACTGTTTGTCCAGGTAAACTACATATTTCTTTTAGGTAAAGATACATTTAAATTAAATTTAACTTTATCATTTAAGTTTTTTTTTTCTCAAACTACACAGGGGTTTCTAACATGAGTTCATCCCAGTGTTTGGATCCTCTCTCTTCAGTCTGTACAACATTTTATATGAAAAGTTTTTGAAACTAGAGGTATATTTAAATGCATATTATGTTCCTTTGTATTACTTACATTATAGGGACTGAAGCCTGTTAATATGCTCACATTGTGGGGACTCGGCCATCCTTGTGCCAGTCTCTGGTCCCCACAAGGAGATCACTGAATTTTAGGGTGGTAAACATGGTTAAAGGTTTGGTGTTAGGGTTAGGGTTTGGTAAGTAGTGGTTATGGTTAAGGTTAGGATAAGTCTACAGGAAATGAATGTAAGTCAATATAAACCCCCCACAAGGAATAAAAACACAGCATGTGTGTGTACATACAGTAATGTTATGATGTTACTAATTTGCAAATTAGTATGTAAAATAATCTAATAAAATTTTCAGCAGGCTCTAAGTACATCTCATTGAAAATAGCAACACTGTTGAAATTCCCCTAGAAGATTTGATATTTTACTTGGTAAGTGACAATTCTGACACTTGCCAGATGCAATGAAGCAGATGAATATGAAAGTCCATATAGGTTAAATGCAGTCACACTACATTAGCTTTCATTTTTGAGGTGAACTTTGAGAGAGACTGTAGCAGCTTGTACATTTAAATGCTAACAGCAGCATGCTAACAATAGGATAATCACCTGTATTGGCCAAGCATGTTACATACACATAAGGACTTTGCTTCTGGTACAGAACCGATGGCAGCCATCTGCAGCGCCACCTCAACCAATGGCTGTAGCCACTAGGGGCATGTTCAGTGTTTTGGACACAGACACTTCGACACATGGACTGCTGGCACCGAGATTCGAACCTTCAACTTTCTGGTTAGGAGATGACTGCTCTACCACTGCATCACTGTCACCTCCACAAAACTATCATACTGACGGCAAGCAGACATAATTTATCATGGTCACCATCTTTGTTTGGCATGTCAGCATACTAACACTTTCTAATTGCCACTAAATGCAAAATAAAACTGAGGCTTTTGGTCAGTGTTATAATGATCTTATAAATGGCTGAAGGATTACCAGCGCTGTTACAACTCATCCTGAGAGAGACATTAATGAATGAATCTGGACCAAAGTGGTGAAATGCTGACTAACAGACTGCTACCATCATCCAGAGCCATGTACTGTATTGTATGCATGCTACTAGCAACCCTGCAAACCATGAATTAAATAAACGTCGTCTGTACCAATATTTTCACTAACCCGTTAAGAAGACTTGAGCTAATTTACTGGTGACCCGACTATGTTACACTGCCAGTATGGTGAAAAAAACACATTTCAAATTGGAATGTACAATAATATACAACAGAAGACTTCCTGACAATAAGTATTAATTTAATTCATTAGAATTTTATTTGTATGGCACCAAATCACAACAAAAGTCATCTTAGCTCACTTTACAAAGTAAGATTTAAGTACTATTATTCCCAACAAATCCCCCTTGAGCAGCACTTGGCTACAGCGGGGAGGAAAAACTCCCTTTAACCAAATATTACAATAAAATATGGAAAATTATCTCCCACTGTGATTTTACCAAAGATATGCCTTGTGCACTGAAAAGCTGAGCATTGCTTCCTGTTGTAGTTTGTGTTGCACTGTGTGTCATTGTGATGGAAAACTGCCCTTATTAACACACTGCCTTATTAATTTACTGATTGTTGCTATGCAGATTTTTATATATAGTTGTTTGTGTGCTTGGGAAACTAGACAACCTCTGTGTCAAAGTGTCTTTAATGAAAAACATGACCTTATATGGATATTAAACCTTATATGGATGTTTCCTGTGTGACAGATGTTTCCTTTAACCTACATATGACCTTAACTGATCGAAACCATGAGCAAAGCTCAAGTCTATGTATAAAAAAGAAATGCAGCTCTCGTGCGGAGAGCTTCTCCTTCAGACTGTTATGTTTGACACTCTGAGAGTTTGCTCCTTTCTGCAGAAATAAATGTGCATCAACCTTCAGAGTTGGTATCAAGATTTTATTTAGCCCTCACCGAACCTTGATAAGACAATTTTTGCCACAACAGTCACCCAAAGAAACAGTTGAAATACTTCAGTCGTCTCTCTGAGTAATGACTATATGTAACACTTTGTTACAGGAATGTCAGTAAATTATTGAGGCACTTTGGATAAACTGATTGCAAAGGCAGAGCGAACTCATCCAGGACTCTTTAAAAGGGTTAGACAGCCCTCCAAATCCAACTTGATGGATGACCATGCAGTTGGCTCTCTAGCTTCAACAGCCACAGTGTGCAGTGATTTGAGGTTGTAACCCTGGCTTCAAATATAGTTGTCATGCTGCCTGGTGATAATTCACATGGCTTTCAAATGTTTGCCATTCTGTGTTTAAAAATGCTTTATTTTGGTAGTATCTTAACACTTTTAAGGTACACATCAGGTGAATTCACATGAGAAGGACTGAACATTAATCAGCATGCAACTTTCGCACTTTATCATACCCACGATTAAAAGTCCCCCATCTGGTGGGAGGATCACACTTACTTACTTATTTTCTAAGACCGAAAACAATTCCAACACATTTTCACCAAAAACCTTAGATGATTGCCTAGTGGATACTGACATAGCCTATGCTATTTGAACTAAATACATGCAAACTTTTCTAAAGAGGAATTTGTCAAAGACAGGTCTACCCAGGATGCAGTCAGGTGAACCTTTTGAGGTGAACTTTGAGAGAGACACTAGAGATGAGTTTTCAGCAGCCTGTGGAACTGACTGAAAACTTTAAAAAACATCTCTTCATCTGCATCTGATCTTCAAAGATGACAGTCCTTTGGAAATGACTTTGATTACTTATACTCAAATCAATAGATGAGAGAAGATCAAAACAGATTTTTTTTCTCCTCAGTGTTTGTTGTTGTTGTATGGTTCCTTTTTTTTTTTATCTTCTACACCCTCTTCTGACTTATTCCAAATATCTCATCCTTATTGTTTATTGGGCTCCCCGAGGGTGAGGGAATGTTTTTTCAAAGCAGTTTTCAGTGAGTACTATGCAGTATCCATAACAGAAACAGCCAAAACGTGATATTTTCCTAGCATGGCTTGAATGACAGTACTATACAATGCATGGAGAGATATGTTCTGAGAGCTTACGTCTCCATTCTTGGCCAAGTTTGTACTGCAGTTAAAACGATCTCTTTGCCCATCTGGCAGCAGGCTACTTTGGGTTAAAAACAACCAAACAAAAAAAGCTAGTAAAAGTCCGTATGTAAAAGATGACAGACAACATCTTCATAACCATTTGCATATACACCATCCTGCAGAATGTGCTACATTCCCATCGTACATAGATGTGAGATCAGCTGATAATTTTACCAGTGATGACATCTCTCTCTGTTGGAGTTGTTGGAACAACAGAGAAACACTTGGTTCACTCTGATTATTCACCGGTGCTGCAGACCCAACGAACAAATATTGGAATAGCCGAATATTTGGGTCCAGCCCTACAAATACTTAAATTTATCCACTAAATTATTCTATCTACTACTAAAATTTAGACCAGGTAGTTTATGAAAGACGTTGTGCAGAATTAAGCTGCCCACACTGGTTATTTCATAGTGTTATACATATAAAATAAATATCCATATCTTAATTCATCTTATTCTCTTTTCTTTGCAGGGTGTGAAAATTACTTCAGTTGTGAACTGTGTGCCATATATCCATCCATCGATCCATCCATTTTCTAAACCACTTAGTCCCAAATGGGGTCACGGGCGGCTGGAGCCAATCCCAGCCAGCTGCGGGCGAGAGGCGGGGGACACCCTGGACAGGTCACCAGTCCATCGCAGGGCCTGTATGCCATTTAATCTTGCTTTAATTCTCACCACAACACCAAATCTAAAGTTACAGATGTTTTTAATGAAGGATTGGTCAGTATAGATGGGTGAGAGGGGCATTTTGTTTAAGACATGTTACATCTCTTCAGATCTAATTTCACACATAGATTTATATGTCAACTGAGAGGTGTGCTGTCCTCGACAGTATGTCTTTTGACATCAGTGCAAGAAGTCACCAGACATAAATAAATAAGGTCACCAATTATGTAACTCACGCTGGTGTTTCCAGCTACTGGCAGTTGGGGTAGTCGTTTCCTATGGCCATAAATGTCCCAGTCCTCCATTCAACAGGAGTCTCTCAAGTCATCTGATGACAAATATCCGGTCTAACCCTGAAATGACTGAAATGCAATAATGACTAATGTCACAGCAGGAAGGACTTGTGGCACCACAATCCCTCACTGTCATAAAGTTTGCCTCACTCAAGCCCTTTTCAGCAATGCACTGCAACTATGATATTATCTAGACATTACCCAGAGGAGCTGTGAGAACGAAAATGTCTAAGTTAGTTGGGCCGGACATTCAGTGGACTTTAACCTGCCAGATCCCTAGTACAAGTCCGCATAATGTCCAAGTGTGATTGTGAAAACACAACAGCTTAGTGAGTATTAGTACTGAGCTAGTGGGCATGGTGATGAGGTTCATAAACTTTTGTTGTTGATGTTTGATCTGACACTGTAATGCAGGAGACTCTGTTGTTTATGACCAAATCACTGGCTGCGTGACAGCGTCCCGCTTCCTGTATCCATGTCCTAACCAGTCCAGAAGGGCAAGTCTGAACAAAGTCAGTTTGGACATAGTCCGGATTTCATATGTGAAAAGGACCTCAGGAGACCCTCTCCTGAGGGTCAGTTATGACTCCAGTCTTTTTGTCAGTCAGCATTTACAGATTTGAAAAAAAATTGCAGGCTATCGTTTTTTTTTGTTTTTGTCACACAGTGCTTGACAACAGCAAACAAAGCCTAAGCGAAGCTCTCAATGCTTAATCCTCAAAAACAAGACTTTTTAAGAGTTACAGTACTTTATTTGCTGTCTCATTCCTTAATTTACCCTCTTGATATATCCAGACTACAATATGCCGGACTTTAAATGTATAAACTATTTTAGTTTGCCCAAAATGGCTCCAGGATAAGAGGGTAAAAGCCTGTTCAACATTAATGCAGTATCAAGAATAAGGGGAAAAACTGTTAATTTGGTGCTGCTGTGTAGAATTTGGAAAGAATAAATGTTTTTAATTTAAAATATGAGTTAAATCACCTGTAATTAATTCTTCATTTTTCAGGTGAGTAAGTACAGAGAACATGCTGTCGGGAATAGTTGTCAGATTAGCCCTCATTGACATTAATTGGATGCACTAGACCCAGTAGTTATTTTTCCTTGCGTTTTTGTAGAGGTGTCTTAATATACCATTGATATCAAGGGTCCAACATTTCAATTTAATTAGGAACAGTGGAGTCTCTTACTAGTAAGATCCCCCAACTGCATAACTCAAAGTTTTATATCCTCTAAAGGCATCATACTTTATTATCACTGATGGATACAGTACTCCCTATTAACAGGAGTCACTGTTGGATTCACACAGACTTTACTGCGACAAAATAAAAGGCAAGCTCCTGTGGACTGAAACAAGCTACAAGACTGAGTAAAGGGTGCTGTACTTCCAATAGTAATGCGGTTGGTGTATCACCAATGCCTCCCTTGGCAAATGCACTGGAGCTTCCTCAGATAAACGACTGTCATTTGAAATGCAGCTATCTACTGACAGTTTGTAGGACTCAGCAAAAATAGGTAGTGATGCTGGCATTCTAAGAAAGGACAGATTTTCAGTCTCTTATCAACTGGACAAACTGACAGGTAGCCCATGTAAAAAAAAAAAGCAAGAGGTCAGAATCAATCAAGCTCAGTCTTTTGTGACAGATCACTCATACATGTTGCCATTTGATTTAACAATAGGTGCTAAGAGATCAACATCCAGGAAGAAGAGTTTTAATCTGGTAAATGCAGAACAGCATGCGCCTAATGCAGATTTATGTTGAAGGCAGGAATTTTTAGCCACATAAGGTCTATATGATTGTCAGGGAGGTGAGTGATGCTTCTGTGAAGATAGAGTGAACCCAATTAAAAAGCCAGTCAGCTGAGGCAGTAGAACAGCCTTTAATGTCCTTTTGTGATTTTAGCAGAAAAACACACAGTCTTGGGGGATCAGGCAGAAGAGTGGTACTTAATACAGTCCAAGGTCGAAGTCTCCGGCAGGGCAGCAGGGAAGGCAAGGCAGAATCACAGGTTGGTTGAACAGGCAGGGTGTCGATCTTGGGTTGGCAGTCAGACAAGAGGGAGCAGGCTGGATCACAGGTTGTTAAAGCAGGCAGGGGTCCAGTACCAGGAAAGCAGTCAGGGGGAAAAACACTGGAGAGTCTAGACAAGGCATAGAACAACCTGGCAGGTCCTCATAATGTGAGGAGCTGCTATATGCTGTGGTGAACAGGTGTGGGTGATTAGTGGCAGGTGAAACCAATGTGCATGATGAGCTAAAGTTACCGGGGTTGTGGATGAGCTGGTGACAGGAAGTACTTTCAGAGTAAAAGCAGGGAGAACCGGAAGCCAGCGGGGCAGGATCATGACAATGATAAGATCACTAAGCTTTTTTGATTAGAGGAACTCCTGTAGAAGCAATATTGAAATTGGAGATAAACAATTCCATGGAACATTTTTAAAGCATGCCTCACTGAACATGCCTTTGATTCACTCCTTCCAAAGCCAGCCAAGGTGCAAATGACTGCAGTAGCACACCCGGAATTTGGCAATGTGACGTGCATAAACAGTAGTTATTGCCGATGGGACAGTCAGTGTCACGTCCTTTCATGCATCACAATTGTCCTGTATCTTTTAAAGGATTCCACAGAGGTCACACAGATCATGTACCTACCCTGTACAGTAAGGCTTTTTTGGTTGGTTGGTTTGTTTTTAATAGGGCTATACACAGCATAACAAAGGCCATATCTGAACAATCACTGGTAAATGTGGACACAAACTCTTTGACATTGGCTACAGTTTTCATTTTGAACATTACATCAAAAAGTGTCTCCAGTTTGAGTCATTATATGACTGATCACTTTTTCCTCTCATACTCAAATGCAAAGTGCTGGTATTTAGCTACTGCTACAGTATTGCTATTAGGAAAGCAAAGAAGCTCAAAGCTCTCACAATCAAATGGGTGAAAAAACCATCCTTATACTTTTAATGTGTGGTCCACAATTATTCTCATTCACCAAATCATAATTTGAGCACCTATAGAGCTAAAACCTCAGGACTAATGAGAAGCTAGCGTTCAATGTAAGAATACCAGAGTCACACGTGTTTGGAGGCTATTAAAAAGAGCGGTAAATTCACAGTGACCCTAAAATTTGTTTTATGGTTTAGCAACAGATCAATGGTAACTCACTTAATACATAAAATATCAACCGTAAAAATCCCACACTGCTCCACTATCACAATATATAGAAACATTTTTTTTTTACAATATGTTTATTTCAAAAACATTTCACAGTTTTAACACATTGCTAAACTGCATCTGGCAGTATTTCATCAATATCAGTATTTTTACTTTTGAACAAAGCCTGTCCAGACCTTCCTGCTACAACAGACCCACAATGACATTCTGTCTCTATGGACAGTTCAACAATATTCAATAAACATTGAAATATTCATAATTGAATGTTAAATACATACACCTGCAGCTCAGAAGTACAGTACAAAAATGTCAGACTGTATGAGATGTTAAGGAATATAAGGGATTCTTGCGCAGATAATCAGAACAACCATACCATATTTCAACTACGATTAAAACCAGGATAACTCATGACTAATTTATTCAGGATTAACATAGTACAGGGACAATGGTGTGTATTTATAAGTATTAAGTTGCTGTCATGTTTCATTTTACAAACAGCGTGCAGGTAGGACCCAGTCACCTACTGGCTGACAGGCACATGCAGTAAATGATACCTTTAATTTACTGACTGACAAACCAATAGTAAAAATAAATCAGGCAGGAGGTGAAGTCAGGCAAATAAAAAGTGAGGTGAGTCCAAAAGCAGAGTCTAGAAGTAATCCAGAAACAGGTCAAACACAGGAGGAACTGAAGTAGGAATGGTTGGAATGCTATGGGTTTGAACGCACAACAGACAATCTGGCAAAGAGTGAAAGGAAAGGACTTAAACTGCTTTTCTATGCACTGAAGCATACTCAAAGCATTTTATACTATTTACCCAATTACTCATTTGCAAACACACACTGGTGATATCTGCCGAAGCAACTTGGGGTTCAGTATGTTGGCCAAGAACACTTCCAACATGTGGACTGGATAAACCAGGGATCAAACTGCCAATGCTACAATTAGGTGACAACCCACTCTCCCCCCTGAGTCACAGTCCAAAAGAAGAAGTCTGGCACTTATAAAGAGAGAAAAATTAGTGAATTGGATGAAGGTGAGGAGGAAATAAGGTGATCACAAACAAGGGATACCAGGCTGCTGGAGTAGAAATGACTGGAATCATGACAGTTACAAATTGTGTTGTTTGTGACATGTTATAAAACAAAAATTAAGTGAAATCAAATGAAGTTTAATCGAACTAAAATACCATCCATCCATCCATTTTCTACCGCTCATTGCGGGTTATGGTGGCAGCAGGTTCAGTAAAGTAGTCCAGATGTCCCTCTCCCTGGCGACGTGTTCCAGGCAGGATTCTGAGGTGTTCCCAGGCCAGATGGGATATTTAATCTCTCCAGCGTTTTCTGGGTCTGCCCCAGGGTCTCCTACCAGATGGATGTGCTCGGAAGACCTCCAAAGGGAGGCACCCTGAAGGGTTCCTGATAAGATGCCCTGGCTCCTTTCGATATGAAGCAGCAGCGGTTCTACTTCAAGTCCCTTTTGGATCTCTGAGCTTTGAACCCTATCTCTAAGGCTAAGTCCAGCCACCCTGTGAAAGAAACTCGTTTCAGGTGCTTGTATTCACATTCTTATTCTTTCGGTAACAAGCTGTGGATCGTGACTATATACCATTCAATGATTATAATTATTTAAATATATTTTGACAAAACCTGCCCCCTCAGTCACATTACTGAACATCTGCTCTTGGACACAAAAATGTTCAGAAATGTCCCGGACTGCACTGACATACAGCAGATGAACCTAAGCTGTCAGAAAACAATGCTCACACTCAATGCACACACCATGCCCTTGTACTTTACATTGATTACTTTCCATCTACCACTTACTAGTATGTAGTTTAAATGAGAATGAGATTAAAGCAAAGCAAATTATAACTGCAAATACTGCTATATTTGACCTTATAATGAAGACTGGAGTTAAGCAGATAAATAGAGAAAAATATGATCACATTCATCATACTGATATTAGTCTAACTGCATGGGACTGGAGAAGGAAATTAAACCCTGAACCTATTTCTATGCCTCATTTGTCAGAAAGTGAATGGCACTTCAAGGTTTAGCCAATGTTGATAAATTACTGCTGTTAAGATATCATTTCAGTGAAGTTTTAGGAAGGTACAGTAGGTGCTACAGAAACCATAGAGGCAACATGGCATTTGCAAAAAAAAAAACAAAAACAAAACAAAGCAAATGGAGCAAAGGCAGCCCAGTCCCTAGATGGGGTCTAGGATGTCTCTAGTGGAATGACCTTGGCTAATATAGCAAGGCTAAAGTGGTTGCCAAAGATTCTGTCTGATCCAATCAACATCTCGCTGAGGACTTACATTTTTCATTTTCTTCTGCTTCAGAGTATTGCCATGCACTTTATGCCAAAGAGAATTTAGCCTCAACTAGGGTGAATCCCTCATGAAAGCCATGTTTGTGTCCTTGAGAGTGAAAATGAAAACATTCAATATAGATCTGTTTATTCCATCCTATAAGTACAGCAATGTCTGTGATCTTCCATATGCAAGCAGCATTTTGAGGTAAAACAAAAGCCACATTGTATAGCTAAAGTGAATGTTTCATCACAGAACAGTGCTGTAGTCTAATCCCCTAGGACCTTACCTTACCAAAAATCTTACTGTATGTTTCCCATTTTGCTTTGCATGTTGTTGTTTTTTTTAATTAATTTAAATGATTAATTCTAAATAAACTATACAATATGCCATTCACACCACAATATCAGTAATTAATGACTATTTTGTTTAACTCATCTCCATTTGGCATGTATGCACTGATGTCCAGTAGATCAGCACAAAAGTGAAACTAAACAAAAACAGCAGGTGGTGCTAGTAATTGGTAAGGAATGCTTTAGTGGTATAGTGGTATTTTTAAAAGGCCACAATTCCTCAGTAGAGCTGCTACTGTTTTGTTTCATTGTAAATTACATTTTTATCACTAAAGTGCTTGATGAGGCTAAAGTGATATTTCATTTTTAAACTGCACCTGCAGTCTTATTTAGGCCATTACCAAAATAAACTGCATCACAGGGAACCATATTAGCAGTTTCAGTTCTTGAATCCATTCACTGTATACCTGCATAAAAGAAAAATCAATTTGTTATGCAACGTGGCATAGTATGAATGCATACAGTAGGTTGATATGGCGTTGGCAGTAGCCTAGAAGTAAAAGGAGGCTTTAGAATGAAAGGTCACACACAATACACTATAGAAAACTGCAACTTGTGATTGTTTTCCATCTTCATTTGTTCATTTGGTGTCACAAAATAATGATCAACACCGATTAGCAGAGGTCTTAAAAATGTACTTATTTTATATTAGTCAGCTAGATTTTGTCCATTTCCACTGGTATGAAACAAAAGCCTGGGAGTTGTACTTCTCAAAAATTTTATTTCTAAATTATCATTTGATATTATTGTAGAAATAGGCAAAATTTGCTTGATTTTAAAACTTGAACCTGAGCCTCGAGTCAATATTATGATAGTGGCCAATCAAGACCATGCCTGTGGGACAGCTCATGGAACATGAATAAGCTGGTATTGATAGAAGTCATTATCATTTCAGGTAATTTCCTTTTAATTAAGATGACAGTCAATGCTAAACCTGGACAGAGGAACCATGCTGCTGAACAGACTTCTCTATATTGATGCAGGTATGACTTGTTTGTGACAAGGCAGCAAGTACTATCATTTCAGTGATACAAATGCTCAATTATTCTCAGTAGTACTAAATTAAGTAGTATTAAAATTTTATTACATCTGATGCAAAACTTCATTAACCTCTTTAATAAATGTAACCCTTTGTGTGTGTTTATCTTAGATGGTCATCGTTACCTCGGCCAGGGTTTTGCTTTTGCCAGCATTTGTTGGTTTGCACTGCTCAGCACTTCAAGCACATACAGCGACAAATCCCTGGGCAGCTGCCCACTTGTTGTTAATCAAAACCAAGGGCCGTCACTCAGTATACTCTGCTGTGTGAGACAGGGACTGAAGGAGCACAGCAAGACAACAGCCCACAACTGGAGTAAGCTCTATTCGATGCGGTGACAGCTGGGAGAGAGCCTCATGGCAGAGTTTTGGAGCCGTTGACGTGCTGATTTTCATCTGTAAGACTGGCATTATGCCACTTTATTAAATTTTGACATTTTATTTCAAGCAATCTAGTAACCACTTAGACTGAGAATATGCAGCTACATCTTGTTCAGAGCACAGTAGTCTGTCTTAGTTTTTCCTCCCCACTGTTGCCAAGTGCTTACTCAAGGGGGATTTGTTGGGTTTTCCCTATGTAATAATAGCGATAACAGTAAGGTCTAGACCTTACTTTGTAAAGTGTCCTGAGATGATTTTTGTTGTGATTTGGCACTATACAAATAAAATTTAATTTGATTTGATTTGATTTGAACTGTGTTTCCACTATCAGAACTTAATGAGCGGCACACTCTGTGCTTCTTACTGTCACCCATCATAAGCTCACAGGCTGATGCAAACCTTCAACACACACACACAGCTGAGCAGAGGGAGAGCAGAGGACATGAAGGATCACTCCACAGTGCAACAATCAGCCAGTAACAGATACTGTATGAGCAGTTTATCAAATAGCTGTTCAACAAGCAGAACACAGACTTGCAGAAATGTGACATCTTCACGTCCACGCTGAAGTCCCTGTTTTATTTCTAAACCAATGAGTGAATGTGGGTCAGGTCTATTG
>NW_018128014.1:1514074-1515811 GCF_001952655.1 Monopterus albus | reverse complement strand
GAGGCGCAGCGGTTCTACTCTGAGCTCCTCCCGGGTGACTGAGCTCCTCACCCTATCTCTAAGGGAGCGCCCCGCCACCCTGCGAAGGAAGCTCATTTCGGCCGCCTGTACCCGGAATCTTGCCCTTTTGGTCATGATCCAAAGCTCATGACCATAGGTGAGAGTTGGAAGGTAGATCGATCAGTAAATCGAGAGCTTCGTCTTACAGCTGAGCTCCTTCTTCACCACGACGGACCGGTATATCAACCGCATTACTGCAGAAGCTGCACCGCTCTGCCTGTCAATCTCCCGTTCCATCCTTCCCTCACTCGAGAACAAGACCCCAAGATACTTGAACTCCTCCACTTGAGGCAGGAACTCTCCACCAACCTGAAGGGAACAAGCCACCCTTTTCCGACTGAGAACCATGGCCTCGGACATGGAGGTGCTGATTTTAGTCCTTACTATGTCAAATGCCCTGAGATCATTGTTGTGAATTTGCACTGCACAAATAAAACTGAATTGAACTGAGTTTAATTTAACTGATTTGAATTCTTTTCAAACTAATAAAGATATCAGCATCATTCCAAATGCCAGCAGTAGGTTTTCATGGTCAGGTTGTGGTATTATAGTGGTCAAACTGTCATTGGGATATTGCTTTTATGGCATTATGAGGAAACTGGGAGAGAAATTGCATTCTCTGGGTGTTGTCTAGTTAAGATATTTGTTTAATTTACATGAACAGTTTGTGGTATCTGCAAGGCTAAACACACTCTTAGGCTGAGAATCAAGCACAATCAATCATCTTCCTCTCAGCTTTCAGTGTTAATCAGAGAAGGAAACCAAGCATGACACAAGACAAAACTGCTTGCCTGTTTAGCTTTTTTGATCACTCTGCAGTATCCATTCTTCAGTAACTACTGTACTCCACTGACCAACATTGGCTTGCTTTTATAGCTCCACCTGACACTGTCTGATACAACTTGCAAGCTGAATTTTGAAGTAAGAATTTGAATGAAGTATGATTATACAAATTTACTAGAATGTGTAGTATCAAATTTGTTTGTTTTACTTGCCGAGTGTCACCAGATGCCTTTGCTTCTAAATTGAAAAGCAGCTGCTTAACTTAATGCTAGTCTTGATTCAAGGCACCATCTTTACACAAGTAAAGTATGTTTAATTTCAACATTGCATAAAATTTAGTTGGTTGTGTTGTTGTCAGTCACCCCACTTGTGTTACTGCATTATTTTTTGTCTGCTATACTCTTTGCATAGTTGTGTTCCGGTTTATTTTCTTGTGTTGCCTGCTTAGCATGTCATCTCACTGTTATTAGAGCCTGGGTTACTAGTGAATATCCTGCTGAGTCTAAAGGCCCTTTCACACCGGACGCGAATTTAACGCGCAATTTATTCGCGCGTCAATAATATTTTTCGAACCAATAACTTGCCAATGATACACTGCACACCGCCGACGTAATTTCGCGACACGAAAAGCGACATTAATTTTTTTCGCCTCCGGGTCAATTTTTCCAACTCGTCGCGGCGACGGCAGCACCTCTGACCAATCACAATGCAGCTTGTTGACACGTCAAATTCAACATGGCAGACCGCTTAATCCAATTTGTTTCAGCGAATTCAGTTATCTATGATAAAAAGTACAAAAGGTACAAAGATAATGAATACAAAGATAACGTATGGAGACAGATAGCAGAGGATCTTCACTTGCTTGTGAACTAAACTGATTTCATTACAAATAAA
>NW_018128014.1:1508004-1513992 GCF_001952655.1 Monopterus albus | reverse complement strand
ATCGTGTGGGGGGTCAACAGCACCAACAACTCTTCAAACTGTCCCACAGACATCCTGAAATAGGTCCTAAAGCGACCATGATACAACTTCAGTTCCTGTACCAACCGATGAAACTCGCCATGTTCTCTCCTTCTTTTCAATATAGGATGGACCCACAACCTTCTTTGTTTTCTTTTTTTATGTAGCAGGACAAGCAGTACATCGTTGTCGCTTGATGTGGAGTCCATCTATGTAGCGCGACGTTTTAAGAAAATATCGCTTATTCGCGTCGCGTTCGGTGTGAATACTTTTGGTGCATTAAATTCGCCTGCGTTTTTTTTGCTTTTTCGTCTCGCTTATTACATTCTGATTGGAGGCGCAGCAGCAATATACGGGACCTGGAAAATAATGTTGCTGTGGAAAATGTGCGGGCACCTTGGTGAGGCTACACCAGAGGGGAACACGGACTCCACTCTATCCACCTGGCAAATTTTTGCTCCCTGGTCAACAAGATGGATGAAATTCTTCTCGTCAACAGGACTAACTCTGACTTTGCATGCTCTGCTGCTTTGTGCTTCATGGAGACCTGGCTGAGCGACTCAATCACAAACAGCGCGATATGAGTATTGGGCTTCCAGGTATACAGAGCTGATCGCATTACAGAGCTGTTTGGGAAAACGAAAGGAGGTGGAATCTGCTTCTACATAAATGAAGGTTGGTGCACAGATGTCACAGTGCTACAGAGGACATGTACCGCAGACCTAGAGACTCTTTTTATCAACTGCAAACCCTTCTATTCTCCTCGTGAATTTAATTCTTTCATTCTAACCAGAGTGTACGTAAGGCCACAGGCTAACGGTAGCACACTATGGCTCCTGGCAGAACAGATAACTAGCCTGGAGATAGAACATCCCGACTCTCCATCTCACTGTTCTAGGAAATGTTAACAGAGCAAATCTGGCCCACAAACTTTTGTTAGGTATTTTTAGCCAGAGAGATATTGGATAGATACTTTATGTATTAGAAATGTTTAGTGGAGATAGGATGTATAGTTAGACTGTTAAATGCTTAGGCATGCTTATGAGTTTCTTCAGGGTACATCTGGTCAAGGATAACTAGAGAGAAGAGTTGATGACTGTCAGCAGACACGGTGTTTAATATTATTATTACGACGTGTATAACTGTAGCCTTAGCCATAATATGTTCTTATGTTCAAGTCACGACATGTACTAGAGGTCGTGAGAATGTTTTTAGCTCCACACCACTTAACCAACAGACATACACATTCACACATTGATTTGCTTCATGTTTTGACTACTGCTAGGGCCAGCTGCAAAGCTGGCAACAAAGACGTCCCGGTTGACGTTTCTGTGTAGTATGGGGCTAGCCCAACCGAGGTGATATAATGTATAGGCCTGGTGGGCTCAGGGTCTTTCATCTTACATCTGCCTGCGTGCAGTGTGGAGGTGCAAGATAACTGAGCGTTTAATGTTAATTTTACCTGTGATCCTTTGAATAAATCAGCACTGTTTTGAAGTTACTTGCACTGCCTCATCTCTCAGAGTTAGCAATGGTAATACGAACCATATCCTACACTTTCCAAATACGTTACCTGTCCCACTAGGGAAAAAAAATCACACTGGACCACCACTACACAACAATAAAAGTCGCCTGTTGCTCTGTCCCCTGCGCAGCCCTCGGACTCTCAGATCACTGTATGGCCCGTCTTATTCCAAACTACAGGCAGAAACTTATAGCTGCAAAGCCTGTGGTCAAAACAGTGAAGAGCTGGACTGAGGAGGCTAAGTCAGAGCTACAGGCCTGCTTTGACTGCACAGACTGGAGTGTATTTGAGGCTGCAGCTTCAGATCTGGATGAACTCACTGACACTGTGACATCTTATATCAGCTTTTGTGAGGATGTGTGCGTGCCCAAAAGTCCTGCTTCACATACAACAACAACAACAACAAGCCCTGGTTCAAATCAAAAATCAAATTTTATTTGTATAGCGCCAAATCACAACAAAAGTCATCTCAGGACACTTTACAAAGTAAGGTCTAGACCTTACTGTTATCAATATTAATAGGAAAAACCCAACAAATCCCCCTTGAGCAAGCACTTGGCAACAGTGGGGAGGAAAAACTCCCTTTAACGTAAGAAACCTCCGACAGACCCCAGCTCTTGGTGGGCGGCCTTCTGCCTCGACCGGTTGGGGTGAGTGGATAGAGGAAAAACAAAAGAAGAAAAGCAACAAGACACAACAATCAAACACTGATCAGGTCGATGTGGCTGGGGGCTGCGTCTTTCAGACATAGAGCTCCAGGGCCAGGGCAACCTGCAGAAAGGTACAGGTTCACAGTAAAACTCAAGCAGCTTTGTCGTGCCAAAGAGGAGGCTTACAGAAGTGGGGACAGGACTCTGTACAGCCAGGCAAGGAACACACTGACAAGAGAGATCAGAGCAGCAAAGAGGAGCTACTCTGAAAAGCTGAAAGCTCAGGTTTCAGCCAATGACCCCTTGTCTGTGTGGGGGAGCCTGAAAACCATCACTGGCTACAGAACCCTCATCTTCAACAGGTCACTGGAGCTGTGTGCAGTCCCCTCCTGCTTCAAACGCTCCACCATCATCCCAGTCCCCAAGAAAACCCCCATCAGTGGACTGAACGACTACAGACCTGTTGCCCTGACTTCTGTAGTTACATATGAAGTCCTTTGAAAGACTGGTGTTGGCCCACCTGAAGGACATTGTAGACCCCTCTGCTGGACTCCCTGCAGTTTGCCTTCCGGGCAAACAGGTCAGTGGACGATGCAGTCAACATGGCACTGCACTACATCCTGCAATCCTTGACTCCCAGGGACCTATGCAGGGCCCTCTTTGTGGACTTCAGCTCGGCGTTCAACACTATCATCTCGGACATCCTCCACTCCAAACTGACCCAGCTCACTGTGCCTGCCTTTACCTGTCAGTGGATTCCTAGCTTTCTGACAGACAGGAAGCAGCAGGTGAGGCTGAGGAAAACCACATTCAGCACCTGGGCAATATGCACAGGTGTCCCCCAGGGATGTGTGCTCTCCCCTCTGCTGTTTTCACTCTACACCAATGACTGCATCTCGAAGGACCAGTCTGTCAAGCTCCTAAAGTTCGCAGATGACACAACGGTCATTGGTCTTATCTGAGATGGTGATGAGTCAGCCTACGGACGGGAGGTTGAGTCCTTCAAATTCCTGGGCTCCACTATCTCCCAGGACCTGAATTGGATGTCCAACATCAGCGCCATCACCAAGAAGGCACAGCAGAGGATGAACTTCTTGCGCCTGTTCAGGAAGTTCAACCTGCCCCAGGAGCTGCTGATACAGTTCCACACAGGAATCATCGAGTCTGTTCTCTGCACCTCCATCACTGTCTGGTTTGGCTCAGCAACCAAACAGGACAAGTACAGACTTCAGTGGACAGTCAGGACTGCAGAAAAGGTCATTGGTGTGAGCCTGCCCTCCATGGAGGACCTGTACACCTCTCAGGTCAAAAGTAGGGCGGAGAAGATCACTGCAGACCCCTCAAACACGTGACACAATCGAACTCCTCCCCTCTGGACAGCGTTACAGGTCACTGTACACCAAGACAACCAGGCACAGGGACAGTTTCCTCTCCCTGGCTGTCACTCTGATGAATATGTATATATGTTACACAAGGAATTTGTTTGCAGTACAGAACAAAGGCAGCCATCTGTGGCGCCAACTCACACCAATGGCTCTAACCATCGAGGGCAACTTGGGGGTTCAGTGGTTCAGCATCCCTTATCAGTGAACAAAAATCCATTCATGATTCCTGAGGTGGAAAAAAGAAGAAGAAAAAAAACACCAAAAGCTACATGTATAGTGTTCCTAATATTCTGACCCTCTCATTTTGAGCTTCATAAACACAAATGTAAAGGTGGAACTGTTGCACTGAATTGCCTGCATTTGCACAGGTGTACCTAATAAAGTGACCAAGAGTGTACTTATGAATATCCACAGATCATAAATTCAACAACCTATTAGACCAAACCTTTACTTCAAGCCTCCACCCAAAAAGGTGGAAATTCACAAACCAATTAATAAATCTAAACAACATTAATAACATCAAAACATCTTTTCTTCTTTTTTCCCATGCAAACCCCCTACTCTGACTCCATAGTAAATATAAACACAGAATATCACTGTTTAGCGCCAAAAATTAGCTGCAAAAATCCAGTTCACTAATAGTGACTAGAGCAGAAAACATGAAATGTTTCTTTCTCAACTCAGTCTGAGCACATGGAAGAGACAGTGCCTTTTTATCTCAGATTATAATTGGAAAGTGAACTCTTTAAAATAATTTGTCAAAGATATGGACGCAATTTATCTAAAATAGACAACTAGACAATGGTTGGACCAAAATGATTCAAAGAATAAGTCAGCACTGGAGTAATTGTTTAAGTAGGTAACAAATCTTAATGCACTGTGATAAGATGAATCCAGATATTGTGCTGGCGTGGTCATAACAAGTTACTGTAGTCACTGATTTGAAAAATATAGCAGCCACCAATCTTCTCCTGGTTTTTATTCTGAAATAAAACAATAGCTGCAGTCAAAGTTTCCCTAACAGGCTGTCAAGTATTAAATTACCATAATACTACTTTTAGACCTAAAACTTCTCAAAGTCATACCAGATGTTAAAAAAACCCTCTGTTTTCTGTTAATGACTGATAAATGATGAAAATAAGAAACATTAGCATGTTTGGACCACAGTGTATCTTTGCAAATATTTCTTGAAATAGACTTTTTGCTACTGAAGTGCATAGTGTATCAGACTGTGTTCTGTGAACTGCAGCTACATAAGCTCCCAGTTACATTGCAAAGGAGGCAAGCCAAGAAGATGGGCAAGAAGGCGCACCTGCTGCCTGCTGCCTGTCTGTTTCACTTGAATACTTGAATCTATCATTGTAGTTTCCCAGATCAGGCTTCCATTATAGCCAGTGTGTGGCTGCCAGACAGTTATTACCTAGCTACAGGTAACACAGAGACACTTTTGACACTTTGTAGTTACTTTTTGACACTTATGACACTGTTAAGCACTCTTGGTGAATGGACTGCATTTATATAACATAATTATCCAAAGCATTTTGCAACAAGAGGAGTAGGGGTCAACCCCAAACCCTGTAATTAATGGCTGACCCATTCTACCTGCTCTGCTGGCTGACAGCAGTCCCCAGCTTAAATGCAATAAGTGTAAGTGATGTACAGTAAATAATTAGGCATTGCATTTGGTAACCATGGTAACACATGTGCATAACCATGTACTGTATTTGTCAGTTCATCATTAAAATATAATGCCATTAACTATTTAATTTACACAGTATTAAATACAGTTTAGTTTTATGCATTTTTACATTTGTTTTACCTGATTGTCAATATTCAAAACATGAAGTAGAGCCGCAGTGGGCTAATAGTGCTCATAATCAGTTATCTTTAATGAGTACTCTGTGACATCACTACCATTCATGTCTGCCATTTGGCTGGTAGAGCAAGAAAAACTGTAAGACTGAGCAAAGTGTAGCTTGATTTGCTGTTAGTTGGCAAAATTGGACTTTCCCACTGTAGAAAGAAATTCTTGATAAAATGATATAGTGCTATGTTATGTATTTGCAAAACTGTTTAAATAATTGTTTAATCTGTTTGACCTTTGTAAAAGGACCTGTGCACATGAAATGCTGTGTGTAAGTAGGTGTCTAAGTGCAGAGACTCAAAACAACAGGAAGTTGTGCAGATACAGACTGACATGACTAAACTGTCTGCATGAGAATTGTGTGTGGGTGTAAGGTCTTATTGTCTTGGCTTCAGATTATCAACATTTATCAACATTAAATGAAATGCGTGGCCTTCTAGGATTGACATTATAATCTGCATTAGCAAATACAGCTACATGTTTATTTTAGTATCATATTGTATGATTTACTTTCATTTTAACCAGTTCACTTGTCTTGAAGCATAT
>NW_018128014.1:1502375-1507319 GCF_001952655.1 Monopterus albus | reverse complement strand
TTCCAGGAAACAGACAATTTCAGAGACTCAAGTTCTCGTCCTCTCCTGTTTTTGTACATTGGGACGGTGGAGATTGATTTTGAGTGTGAATTAAAAGACTTGATAAGATTGGGAATTAACCCCCAGTACGAGACTGGACCAAAATTGTTTGATCTAGAAGCTTGTCTCGTAGATCTGTCAAGTTGACCGACGGAGTCATTCACACACTAAGTCAAGGGGAACATATATTAATAAAAAGAACTTGTACTTTTGACCTTGTATTGTGGAATAATGAAGGGAGAATTTGACAAAAAACTTGGTAGAAATGAGTTACAGGAGGAAGAAAGTATCAGAGAATGGTGGAATGACATTAAAACACAACTTGAAAGTGGTATGAAGGAGTCAGAAAAGCAAAAAGGTGAAACAATATGAGACATTTTATCAGAAAACTATAGAAAGATGATAGGGTACCAAGAGATGGCAGTAAGGGAAAGCCAGTGCTTCTGTTGAGCAGGGTAGAGAAAGAGAAAGTTGCAAAGTATGATGTAATGGGGCAGAGCGACAGATGGAGAGTGAACAGGAAGGTATGCAAGAGAGCCATTTGGAGGCTGTCAAGGCGCTCCAGCTAATATGAGTGATTTATTTGGGTTTCAAAACAAGTTGCAGTGGGTTTTGAGGCAGGATAAAAAACCAAGGAAAACGTGGCAGAAAAATTGCAAGGTGGCGTGTACAGGAGAAATGACCGTCCTGACTTTGGACTCTAAACTCTGACTGACTTAAGACTGTGACTATCTCCTTTGTCTAATAATGTATACAGTCTTATGCAAGAGAATTCCGCCCCCTTGAACTTTGCGACCTTTTGCCACATTTCAGGCTTCAAACATAAAGATATAAAACTGTAATTTTTTGTGAAGAATCAACAACAAGTGGGACTATGCCATAAATTGAACAAAAATAAAAAATAAAAACATTATTATGGCATGGTGCAAAAGTTTGGGCACCCTACACAATCAGTACTTAGTAACACCTCCTCTGGCAGATATCACAGCTTGCAAACGCTTTTCATAGCCAGCTAAAAGTCTTTCAATTCTTGTACTTGGGATCTTCTCCCATTCTTCCTTGCAAAAGGCTTCTAGTTCTGTAATATTCTTTGGTCGTCTTGCATGCACAGCTCTTTTAAGATCTACCCACAAATTTTCAATGATGTTTAAATCAGGGGACTGTGATGGCCATTCCAAAACCTTCAGCCTGCGTCTCTTGAGGTATTCCATAGTGGATTTCGAGGTATGTTTAGGATCATTGTCCTGTTGTAGAAGCCATCCTCTTTTCAGCTTCAGCTTTTTTACAGATGGTGTGATGTTTGCTTCCAGAATTTGCTGGTATTTAGTGGAATCCATTCTTCCCTCCACCCGTGCAATGTTTCCTGTGCCACTGGCTGCAACACAACCCCAGAGCATGATAGATCCACCCCCATGCTTAATAGTTGGCAAGGTGTTCTTTTCATGAAATGCTGCTCCTTTTTTTCTCCAAACATGCCTTTGCTGATTGTGTCCAAAGAGTTCTATTTTAACTTCATCAGTCCACAGCACTTGTTTCCAAAACGCATCGGGCTTCTGTAGATGTCCTGTTGCATACTTCAGACGTTGGATTTTATGATGGGGACGCAGATAAGGTTTTCTTCTGCTGACTCTTCCATGAAGGCCTTGTCTGTGCAAGCATCGCTGCACAGTGGAACGGTGCACCACCACTCCTGAGTCTGCTAAATCTTCCTGCAGGTTTTTTGCAGTCAAATGGGGGTTTTGATTTGTCTTTCTGACCAGCATACGAGCAGTTCTGTCCGAGAGTTTTCTTGGTCTTCCAGATCTCATCTTGACCTCCACAGTTCCCCTGATCTGCCATCTCTTAATTACATTTCTTACTGTGGAAACTGCAAGCTGACAACGCTTTGCTATCTTCTTGTAGCCTTCTCCTGCATTGTGGGCATCAATAACTTTCATTTTCAGGGTCTTACACAGCTGCTTAGAGGAACCCATGGTTGCTGGGTGTCCACAAGTGTGTGCACAAGGTTTGAAGAGTCAAAGTATTTGTACAGCTTTGAAATTGGCATTTACCAATGACAGCTGTTGCTGTGCATCAGATCTAACGAGCTGATTAAGGTCTGATACCTTGTGAGAGACTTTGAGACTCTGGAACTCTTAGGGTGCCCAAACTTTTGCACCATGCCATAATCATGTTTTTATTTTTTATTTTTGTTCAATTTATGGCATAAGAAGTAACTATGCATCACTGTTTGCAGAAAATATTGTGCATTTTTTCCATTTCCAAGAGAAACTGTGTTAACATCTGTTCAAATAAAAAATCACCAAAATCTGTTATTTATCAAGGGGTGCCTAAACTTTTGCATAAGACTGTATATTCAATTGCAGGAGGAGTGATTCTCCCAGAATTTGTGTGGGCGACAAACTAACGTGGTTTATTTCACAGGCGGAGAAAGCACTGCTGTTATCATAATGTAAAACTAACACCATGACTAACTGTTGTGAATAATTTGTTTTAAATGATTGCAGGATACCGTGGAGTGGCTATTCTGATTACGTGTTCCATGTTTGTCTTGATGTTTACCTGTTGTACTGTTCCATGTTCGTTGTGTTGGATAAATACGGCCAATTGAGCGCTAATAATCAGTGGTTAATGGACAAAGATTAAGTAAGCTAAATGTCCACTATAAATGTGTCTAGATTGGTCTTTGTGTACACAAATAGAGTCCGGACTTCAGTGTGTGATGTAAATTCTTATTGCATGGTGATCACCGTGGGTGTGATGTGTGTCTGAAGAAAGTTAGGGACAGAGGTATGCATGACTGAAAACTTTGTGTGTGCGCATGTGTGAAATGAAATATAGTTAATTAAAAGAAACTCAGTCATTCAGAAAGCCGACAGTGAATATACCACATGGTGATAACAAAGCGGTTTGAACCTGAATTGACTGAGAGGGGAAAATCAATAATGAGGAATAGTTGGTGCAAGAGAACTCCAACAGAGTTAACTGAGGACGCAAAATATATGAACTACAAAAACAAAAAGAATATCAAATACTTAACAGAATGATATAATGATGACATGTTATAATGATATGATGCGTCTGCTACATTTTATTTTATTTCATTTGTTGGTTTTAACATTATGGGGAAAACATTTGACAATTTTGGGGACAGCTTTAAAAAAAAAGAGAAAACATATTGTAACCAGCCTAGAAAGGGGGTAACGAGTTACTTTAGTCATTTCTGAGCAATGTTTTTCTTTACTTTACATTTATAAGTATTTTGGATTTTATTTTGAAAAACAGGATGTTATTTTGACAAAACAGGAAGTAGGGCGCGACATTACTCCGGTTAGCTTAACTTTGTTAAATCATGGATAGAGCACTGTCTCTTTTCTCCATGGTGGGCTAAAAACAAAAAAGAAGGTATGAGAATCAGTTTTTGTCTTCATTTTAAGTTACTTTGATATGATTACAAAAAGTTGTGATGCAGCGTTTTGTTTTATTTCATTTGTTTTTTACACAACCGAACCTATAAATAGACGGCTCTAGGAAGCGGAAAAAAGCAACCAGGTTTGCTGATGGCAAACACCCAACACCTATTTACATCGATACTCACTGTGTGCATCTTTGCACAATAAAGTAAAAATTCAGGGCACTGAGAGCCTATACAAGAAAACAATAACCGCAGAGATCTGTTTAAATTTCTTAGATGTTATACTGTTACCAACAAAAGTAGTAATTTATACGTGGCTGACACACTTAAGGGCACAAATCCCCTACCATGCAGCAACTATGAAACTAATGATAAAGCTTAGAAATCAACAAACAGGAGTGCTGACAGCAGACTACACATCTCTATTAGGTCAAACCATCTTAACAGATATGCAGAAAGCCTACTGAGGTTGAGTGAATCACAGTTAATGTGACCCAGAGCTTTAGTTTTTAATTGTCTCTCAGCTTTGATAATAATATTAGTTAGCACCAACATTCACTGCATTGCTTGTTCAGAGGCCACTGTGTGTTCAATGCTTTTAGTCAGTTTGAAGGAAGTGATTTGTTTGCTACAGGCTTCATATTGATGACAGCCTAACGCAGGCAACCGATGTGAGCCAGTCATTTGACCAACATATAAAGTTTGCCACATTGGCTTCAGAATTATTTGTTGAGCTGGATTCTTTAATATAGTTAAAAGACAACAACAACAAAAAAACAAACAAACACATGATTGGTCTGTAAAAGAGGAACATGGATTCCTCATGGTGTGGTTAGAATCTGCTGGTTTGCTTCTGTCTCAAATCTACAGTCAGGAAGACCTGGCCCGAGTTAGCTTTTGACTCAAAATGGCACTACTGAAACAACAGAAGGGGGTCCCTATCATGAATATCCACTACGAAGGCAGCCTCAAAAGCTGACCTTCAGAAGTGGTAGAAAAGGGAGACAACATGTAATGAAACAACAGAATTATATGAATGACCAGAAGAGAAATTTATCCTATAAAATAGTAGTCCTTTGTGGTTATGCTGCAATGTTGAGACATGGACAGAGTCATGCCTCAAAAAGGGGGAGATAAATAGAGACAGGCACAGCATATGAATTTTTAAACTAGTCCAAAATTTTTTGTGTTAACCGCACAATATGGGCTTGTCACAATGCAAGAGAAAAACTTAAGAACTAAAAGAGGTCAGTTTCCAAAACCATAACTCCCATTTCAACACATCTGCATGGACTTCATAAATTTAAAACAAAGGTGAGGGAAAGAAATTTTGCCTGGTAATAATAGACATATTGAAGTGCTACCCACAACTCATAATACCTAGATATGAAATACTTGAAAAATTATATAGTGACAATGGAACCGAAGTTGTATACTGTGCAATACCATTAGTAGTCCAAAATATTACACAGAGACCTGACCCATGCATA
>NW_018128014.1:1487933-1502274 GCF_001952655.1 Monopterus albus | reverse complement strand
TCTACCATCAGTACTCCTGCACATGTTTGTAATTCCCACAGCATTGACCTTTTGAATTAATGTATGGCAGACCTTACATTATTTCACAATTAAAACCTTTCCAGTGTCCAGATGAAGAGGCTGAATAAGCCTTGGAAGAGTATATGACATAAAATGCTAACATACAAGAAGTCCTATCCTAGATTCATCTATCTGACTGTAAGCTGGTGACGCCTTCATTCTCATAACACAGGCTAGGGACAGTAGCTACACACCACCGCTCCTTGAAGGCAATAAGTCTGATTACAAAGGGTGCTTCTTCCAATAAGGGAAGAGTCGTCTCAAATTCAGTGAAGAAACCATCGGCCAATAGGTGCATAGGGTGTGACTTAAGATATGCAGGGACAGGTAGAAGAAGGGCCAGGAAACCAGCTGAGAAACAGATGTCTTATCTCCTCCCTTAGGTAGTTTTCACAGTATTAATGCATCTCTAGTGGAAAAAAGAATATAATAATTTAAAGACCTCACTGTGTAATGAACTTAGAATCAGGATGTGTTGTCAAAATGAAAAGTTTGAACAAATGAGGTTTACTGTTTAACCCCATTTTATTTTATTGAAGTAGTGCATTGGCACAAACCTACAAGGTCCCTCAGATCTTCAAGTCAGCATTTTTAGAAGTTCCTATGGTCAGATATAAACGCTGGGGTGACCGTGCTTTTACTGATGCAGCCCCATAAACTGTGGAACAGTCTACCTTCTAATGTTAAGTCAGCTACTGACCTCAGTGCTTTTAAATCATTGCTTAAACATATTTGTTTGGTTTGACTTATGAAAACCAGTAGGCCTGATGAATTCCTTTTATTTCTTTTGGTTTTAAGTTGTTATACATCTGTTAACTGTTTAGCTGTGTTATTGTGCTTATTTTTCTTTTATTTTTTTGGGCTGATCTTAATTACTCTATTCTAGATATCTATTGTGTTTCCATTCTGCTGTGAAAGGTGCTCTGGTTAGCTGGATGTTTTTAAAGTGATAATATACACAAAGTTGACTTGATTTGATACTGCAAGGCAAAGCAACAGTAGCAATTATATTGTTTGTGTTTGTTCTACTGTGGGACTACAGTTAGGAATAGTTAGGAATAGCAACCCCCAGTCAGGTGAAAGAATTGACAGACTATAGGATTACCGTGTATATCTAAAGGCATGATAAGACTTTTTCTCTAACTATTGAACAATGTTAATTGTTAAGCTTTCTTTGCTGTTTCCACCGGTGAGACAAAGGAGACATTCCTCCATTAGCAGCTGATATCCTGAAAATTATACCTGCAATGTGCGCTCTGTTGGCGCCCACTACCTGCCGCCGGCCTGGTGCAAGGAAACCTACAACATCACTATTCTGCCACCCGGTTTGTGAACCAAACCACCTCAAAGGCAGACACGTGGTGGACATGCGGAGACAGCAAGCTGAGACCAAGACTCCCCTCACAATGGCAGAGCAGCTGTGCCCTGAGGCAGCGGCTGATGCCCCTTCACATGCCTCCTTGAGAGAAGACAAGGAGCTAGAGGAAAGCTGTTATCTGCATCTCACCTACATCACAGGATCAGAAGAGAAGGCAGGCCCCAGAGGAACGGCTAATAACAGAGTGTACATAGATGAAATTGGTATACGAGTTCAAAGTAAAAAAATTGAATATAAACAGATTTTTCTTTCCCGGTGGTTTACAGTAAATGAAGATGTAGATCAGATCACTATTACAGGACATGTTACAAATGATTGATACTCTGATTAATAAGGATGACCTTACTGATTAATTTTCCATTTTTCGGTTGTTTGCAGTATTTGTTCTTTTCTATTTTTGATTATTTTGTGTCTAAATATGATTCTGCATTTTATTGTTCCATTTCAATGAGGATTGTTTTATTGGTATCTCTCCATTTTTGTGTTATTCATTCTGCTTATTCCGTCCAGTCATTTGCAAATCCTTTTTGGGTGATGATTAGTCTAGGAGAGTTAATGTTGTTTAATGAAACGCCTGTGTACAGCCAGCGGATATACGGATTCTAGGACTAGGTGTGTGAGTTTAAAGTTCCAGGTCACAACAGCTGACCTGTACAATGAGTGAAATTGTCCAGGATCTAGAAGGATTTGCTTTGCTTTGCTGTAAGTTTATTTGCATTTGATATTACATTGCATTCATTCTTTCCAAGACGTTCAGTGACAGGGGATGAGGAGCTCTCAGAGTATTTGTAAGTTGGCCTCTGATAACAGAGGTCAAAAGGGGGAAATGTAGAAAGAAATTCTTGATAAAATGATATAGTGCTATGTTATGTATTTGCAAAACTGTTTAAATAATTGTTTAATCTGTTTGACCTTTGTAAAAGGACCTGTGCACATGAAATGCTGTGTGTAAGTAGGTGTCTAAATGCAGAGACTCAGAAAAACAGGAAGTTGTGCAGATACAGACTGACATGACTAAACTGTCTGCATGAGAATTGTGTGTGGGTGTAAGGTCTTATTGTCTTGGCTTCAGATTATCAACCTTTATCAACATTATATGAAATGCATGGCCTTCTAGGATTGACATTATAATCTGCATTAGCAAATACATCTACATGTTTATTTTAGTATCATATTGTATGATTTACTTTCATTTTAACCAGTTCACTTGGCTTGAAGCATATTGGAGATATGTGTGGGCTGCAAGACTCAGACAGAAAACCACAAAATAGGAACTAGACCAGGTCGCCTAGCAACACTAGAGGTGCTTCCTCTAAAACTGTCTATTGAAAGGTCAGGATGTCGTTCAGGAGTTTCACAGATCAAAATCTGCCTGGTGACAAGATCACCAAATGAGGGGTCAGAACGAGGTCAAGAAACCAACCAAGGAATGAGGATGAACAGCACGGATGACGTCAGATCATTTGCATGACTCTTATTATAAATTCTCTGTGAAGAGGAAACTCGTGGTTCCGGCTTCCTGCAGCAGCTATGCACTATACTTCTGTGTGTGATAGGGCTTCAGATAGAAACGGAATCCAGAGCTCTGTATTGCTTTTCTTGAATATTTTTTCTTAAATATTGATTGTAATAAATATCTCAAAAGACAGATTTGTCTTTGAGCATTCTTCATAAAAAGGACACCCTGGACTGGTTCAGTCCAACACCACGAGTCCATGCAGCATGGATGATGCATATAACTTTAGTTAATTTAAGAAAAAAAAAAGGCCAGTGTAAATCCAGAACTAAGAAGCAGCAATTGATCAGGTCTTTCTATCAACTAGCATCATTTCATCTCAGACAATAAAAAGAAGACAGGGCTTGACACACACACAAAATTTAATCTTCATTGCACCAAATAATGTGCTCCAAATGTCACATGAATGCCAAAAAAAAAAAAATTAACAATCCATAATGTTACAAGATTCCAGTGTGGCCATTCTACATGAGTTAACTCCACATTAGTATTGTATGTTGCACCTCCCAGTAGTCTGCTCAGCTGTCATGCACACAATAGTGATAAACTGTCATGACACTTGATTTTGTTCCATGAACATTCTCATGGCACGCTACATGAGAATCATGGGGCTTTTTATGAAGTGCTGCCAAAGCAGCATGTGGATGTACTGTCTACCTCCATGCTGGAATTCTACCCAAAGGAGAAAGCTGCCATTGTGCAAAGGCAAAACCCCTGCCATATGGCAGAAATCTGCACTATTGATGTAGAACTACTGAAGATGAACTTGGAGAATACAGTACCACAAGAGGGCTCATTTGAAGGATGGGCCTCTGTTATATTAGGTTGGGGAAATTGGAAAGCACTTGTCAGATCCCCTTGATCTCCCATGACTTTCATTAAAGGGTCTGGACTGCATAGGCATGTAGTGGGATTATTTCTGAGTGTTTGTAGGCTGCTGTATTAGTTATAGCTTAAGATCACAGAAAGCCTTCTTGCTATTTAAAACTATACTTACCAGAATTTACAAGACTTCTGGTAAGTAGGTATAGGATTATGCTGATGTGCGATTGACTCAGCTCATTAGGTGACCCTAGGAAGCAAAATGCTCGTGATTACACCTAAAAGTATAGTAGTTAGGCATAAAAGACTTGCCTAACAAATCTTGACTTTAGCATATTAGGCACACTGACTGATGTGATTCAAATCATCACTGTCACAGTTTAGATACAGTTGTGGGCAAGACAGTGATTAGCTAAAGTTTTTGTTTTGAAACATTATCATGAATGTTTGCTCATATTTCTACAGTATTAACCAAGCATGAAGTGCATGAATACTGACCTACAAGCAAAAGAGCCATGTTGAGGGGAAAACTGAAAAGGTGCACAGGTTGTACCCCCCCTGGGTTCATTTTTTTTTTTTTTTTAATCCTTATTAGGCCATTCATTTGCACTTCCACTGCTTTGGCTATTAATTAAAGTCACATTTACAAGTGATCAGTTACTTTTTAAATGCTATAATGTGAAGATATATAAGATCATTTTAAGCATTCATTTCTAATTCTATTCTTATAACTAATAAGAAGTAGAATGAATGTATTTAATCACAGGTCCTTTGTAGGGTTAGGGGGTTAGGGTTTAGGAATTTATAATCAGTAACAGTTATACAATTTTTCAGTACACGTGTGTGTGTGTGTTTGTGCATATGTAGAGTACAGTAAGTTTAAAGCCAATACATGTGTACAGAACTAATGTTTATGGAGTACATGATTTAAACTTTGTCATCAAACATACATTACTGTTTGTAGTCCATTAAGAAATGCATCATAGAATTAGTTTTAGCTGTTAAAGGCATTAATAAAAACTTATCTGCTAACTAGTCCATTATAAACATTTATTATTATTTAATAATACTACTTGTTAATGCTAAATGAGTGGGCAACAACAAGATCTTACCAAATAGTGAAATAACATATTTTACCATGCATTACATAATACAGAATATGCTGCACTTTCAGGTGGAACTCTTATAGAATGTATGACTGTTATGATGACAACAGGCCTGGTAACCATGCCACTGCAATAGTCCCATGGGTCGAATTCTAATGTAGGGACAAAATATGTATATTGTCATTTAGGTAGGAGGACTTGTTGCACTAATAGTCTCAGCCAAGCCATACACAACTGTACCACATAGCCTGAGTAGACATCTGACTGCAACTTACTGTTTATATACAAGCTAGACTTTTAATATTTGGATAGTTCCAAAGTTTTAGTTCCTCACCCTCTGTGCTTTAGGACATTAAATTTTAAATAAAATGATGGATATTAATTTAAAGTACCAAGTTACAGCTTTAATTTGAGTTGGCTTATGTTAATATGAAAGACCTGTGTGGGGGATGCAGTCCTTTAATACACAGTAACCAGAGTTTTAGGTACTCCAACATAATTGGGTTAGGGTTGTTTGAAATCAAACAAAACCATCAAATTCATAAGTTTTTGGAAGATGAAGTCTTGTTGTAGATTGACAGGCATCAGCAGAGGTTATGTATATATCTGGTGATACTCTCCCAGGCTTTAACTGCAGCCACTTTCAGCTCTTGCTCTTTGTGGGGTCTCTGCCTTTAGTCTGGCATTCACCAAATAGAACCCAGCTCAGTCAGATTGAGATCGAATGACTGTCTCAGCCAGTCGAGGGCATGCCACCTGTCCACACTAAAAACTCTTTAGCTCCTACATTTAGGATCTCTGTCCTGCTACCTCAAGCCTGAGTTGAGTCTCAAGTCCCCATTGTTTGAGTCTGAATCAAATCCGAGTCGAGTCTGAGAAGAGTGTGAATCGAGTCCCCTAACCCTAACACCTAATAGCTAACCTGCATCTTGTGGTGAATCATTTCAGGTTCTGAAACTGTCCTCCTGTAAAAAAAAAAAAAAACAAAAAAAAAAAACTATAGGCTCTATTTTCCTGTAATGGGGTGCAGTGATAAACTCATAAAGTCTGGTCCTGCAACTCCAGAGCTCCAGCTCCAAAGCTCAGTGTTTGTGATGAGCAGTCAACTGCCACATTAATTTGACCAGTGTTTGTTTATTTTATGCTTTTGTTTGTTGAGTCTTTTCTTTTCTTTCTCCTCCGTCCACTCATCCCATCAGTTGAAGCAGACAGCTGCCGACCAAGAGCCTTGTGGCTTGTACCGCAAAGCGAGATTAAGAGGCTTAACCAGCTAACTTTGGGCTCAACTCAGGTTTTCCGGTACCACGAGGCTGACTCACTTTTAATTGGGCTAGATCACTATGGTAAATTGTGCTGCAAGGCTCTGAAGCAGATTAACCTGACACCCTGAGTACCAACCAATCAGATCACAAAAAAACTGAGTTATTATTCCTACTGGATCCTGACAGGGTCGGAGTCTTAAAAAAAATTGTATTAACAGCTTAAAAGAGTAGTGCAGCAACAGTATCATGTTACAAAGTAAAAATGAGCTACTACCTCAAAACAAACAATGCATACATGTTTATGATTGTAACCATTTTCAGAGGATTGTGTAATTGCATACAGTGAGGTAAGGTGTGACAGTGTAATGCAGCAGCAATGTACTAGTGCAAAGACAACATTGCACGTGTTCATACGTGTAAACAATGTTCACTGTCATGGGTAATCGACTGTGTGTAAACAGTCCACATTGACAGAAATGTGGATGGTTAGTCATACTATAAATTACAGATTTGAATTTAGAGCGGCCACAGCTCTGGGAAAGAAACTGTTTTTAAATCCAGGAGTAGATGGCTTTATAACACCTGCCTGATGGCAGCAGTTCAAATAGCCTGGATGTGTGGGATCCTTAGAGATACTCCTTGCCTTCCTGAGACACCATGCGCTGTATATGTCCTCCGGTGCTGGGAGTTGAGTCCCAATAATCCTTTGTGTACTGAAGACGACATGCTGGAGTTCCCTTCTGTCTGCTACTGTGATAATAGTCTTTTATTATAAAAATAAACCTATACTCTGTTAAATATTTCCCATGATTATAAATGAACATCTGCCTTGAGGTGTAACTCCTCCCCACTTTCCTCTTTGCTCTGGCAGCTCACACTGTTGGATTTTTTTTCTTTATCATCAGACAAAGGAGAAAAAAAATATAATACTGCACTAATATTCTTAGTCTTTACTTATTATTTGAAAATTTTTTCTAGAGAGAAAACTGAAGCCTGACTAAACTCTGACTGCAGATTACCTGGGACTGCATCCTGTAAGGACAGACTGTTTGACCATATTTTTATGTTCATATAGAGCCACATGTTGAGGACTAGTTTATTTATTTTATTTGAATATAATCTTTCTAAATGATCATATAATTCATTCTATTCTTGTTATGTGACTATTGTTTACAGTTCACCCACCAAACCATCACTTTCTGCTCTTGCTATAAACAGTCTTACCTGCAGGTGTCAGTGCTCCATCTCAGATTATTTTCAGTGGCCTATCTCACTCATAGTGCTGTTGCTGTCGCTTTTAATTAATAACCATTTTCACATGAATGCAATCATAGCCTGATTGGGAAACCAAGATTTAACAGAGTCAGTTGATAACCAGCCACCAGGATGGCCAGTGTTATGCTCATTGAAGCTCGATAACCCCAAGAGATCCAGAATAAATTGAACTTGCTTTGTGGTACAGGCCTCAGGTCTGTCAGAGATTTCTTCTGTTAAAGGGAGTTTTTCCTCTCTAAGTGACCAAGTGATTGCTCAAGCGGGATTTGTTGGGGTTTTCCCTATATTACTGTAAGGTAATACAGTAATACTGTCAAGTGCCCTGAGATGATTGTTGTTCTCAATTGGCCTTATAGAAACAAAATTGAGCTGAATTAACTAGCAGCAATTATATAGCATAATTGACTCAAATCTGCATCTTGGGGTTATTTGCATGTAAATTTGTAAAGTTTAAGACTTTAATACAATAACATTCTATTCTAATCACTGTGTTTATGGTGAAACTGATTGTGATTAGTCAGAGCCCACAGCCAGCAGATGTGTCACCCACTTTATCTTCATCTACAGCTGTTGTTGTCAGGTACAAACCATCATAAATTAAAAAACAGACTATGTGAGTTACTATATGAGTTTCTGAATCTTGATTATTTGAAGAAACTGTAACTTAACAGTGGCAGCAGTGCACGGTGAGGTTGGACTGACTTTACCTGCTGCCATGATTGATTGGAACATCTGCAGAGTATTTGTTGTTTATTATGGATCTTGAGCTGCTTTCACTTTATTTTGTGTGCCTAGGTAATGTGTAAATGTGTGGATTTGGTGCAAGATCTGTGATTCCTAAGCTCTGACTGCGGATTACCTGGAACTGCATCCTGTAAGGACAGACTGTTTGACCATATTCTTATGTTCATATAGAGCCACATGTTGAGGACTAGTTTATTTATTTTATTTGAATATAATCTTTCTAAATGACCATATAATTCAGATAATTACACAATGAATTATTCAGCGTGAATTCCAGCAGATCAGTTGTTGGTAATGCAGGGGGAAAGCAAAATCAGTGATTTGTTATTAAACACATTATACGTGTTAGAAAATAGTTGCTGAAAATGTGAAAAGAATGAGAACAAATGTAGTGCTGAACTGTGGAGTTAGACCATTTCACAATTTTTTTGTTCAGGATTTTTCGGGCGGGGCTTGCACTGGAGTCATCTTTAACATGAGAGCTCTCAGAGTGGATGTACCTCCACCAAGGCACAACATTCACTCACGCAAATTGGTCGTTTGTGAAAAATGTGATGCAGAACAACACAAAATGAGTCCTAAAATTCAGATTATCTTTTAGGGTATGACAGGTAGTTATACTGTGCATTTTATATGAACACTTTAGGGTTCCATGTTCATTATAGACGAAGTTATGGCAGAAAATGTGTTAAATGGGGTTTTCAATATTAAATTTAAATGGCCAACAGATCAGGATGAAATTTGGTCTTATGATAGATATGTCAGCCATATGTGTGTCAAATTTCAAATGATATAGATAACACTTGACAGAGATAAGAATTTTTAAAATTTTGCCCCATGTTAAAAATAAGGATTTTTGTGACGTTTTTTGTGTGTGACCTTGACCTTTGAACTTTTTCAGCCAAAATCTAATTACTTCTAAGGCTGGTCCTCCCCAATGTCTGCACCAAGTATGCTGATAATCCATCCAATTGTTTGTCCTTAATTCTGCTAACCAACACACACATTGACACACACAAACAAAAACATAACCTCCTTGGTGGAGGTAATAATGCCTCCCCCAACACTGTAATGTTATAAAAGTGCACAGAACTCTATTTTTTCATGATTTTGAAAACTAATTCTATGTACTTGGTGATATCTTTAATCATTTAAATCTGACTGGGTGGCAAAAACATATTTTCCTGTGATGTGACAAACTCAGAACACATTTATTTCTACTTTACCCAGATTTTAAGGTTTAATTTTAAGCTGGTGTGGCCTTTAAAATACATGTGGGTGCCTGATCTTGTGCTTCCCAGTCTATGCACTTGTCAAGAAAATAGCAATACACCTGCGAATATAATAAGAAGTGGTCTGAGCATGTGTTATCACAGTCATTATTTTTGGTGAAAACAAGCACCAAAATTGCACTGCTGTGCCTAATTAGCATATACAGCATATACAGGGCCACAACTGCGCTGCTCCTCCTACCTCAGCTTAAAGAGCCCATGGCATGCTTCTCCTTGTTTTCTGACTTATCTACAACATTACAACGGTGAATTATCATTGTGACCTAGTTGTGACCAAAAGCTTTAAAAATTAGGTGTATGTATGTTTTAGTACTTCTATGCGGAAGGTCTAAGGTCAAAGTCAGTGTTTATTTGTCATATGCACAGTTAGAAAACGTGTTTCCCTGTATAATGAAATTATTACTTTGCTGTCTACATGAATTCCACAAAATACAAATTAAATATAAAGTAGATAAATAAGTAGCACAAAATCTAAGGCACTTTAAGCAGCAAATGCCGCAATATAGTAAAAATATATAAGAATATAATAAGAGAATGTATGCTGCATGGGAGCAACATGTGCAGCAGTCAACAGTCAATGTGCAATTATGCATGTGCAAACTGAGAATTAAACAGTGCAGGTCGACAGTACATCACGTATTTCCTGGTAATAAACTCCTGTCAGCTGTTTAGGAGTCTGATGGCAGAGGGAAAGAAATAGTTTTTCAGTCTTCCTACGCACCCCGCGGTGGTAAATGCTCTGCAGAGAGGGCAGTAGTCCTGCCGTACCAGACAGTGATGCAGCTGTAGAAGTTGTTGAGGATCCTAGGCGACATGCCAAACCTCCTCAGCTTCCTCAGGAAGTACAGCCATCGTTGGGCCTGCTTGACCAGCTATGTGGTGTTAAGTGTCCAAATGAGGTCCTCACTGATGTGGACGCCCAGGTATTTGAAGCTGCTCACCCTCTCCACTTTGAGCCCCTGGATGAACAGTGGCTGATGAGTTCTCCTCTCCTTCCTCATGTCCACTATAATATCCTTCATCTTGTCCATGTTGAGGCTGAGATTATTGTCCTTGCACCAATACACCAGACTGGCCACCTCCCTCCTGTAGGCTGCTTCGTCCCCGCCAGTGATGCAACTTATCACTGCGGTGTCGTACGCGAACTTCAGGATGATGTTGTCTTTGTGGGAGGTGACACAGTCGTGGGTGAACAGGGTGTAGAGGATGGGACTGAGGACACATCCCTGTGGGGTGCCAGTGTTCGTAACAATGCTGACTGAAGTCCTACTGCCAATCCTGACAGTCTGGGGTCTGCCAGTCAGAAAGTCCAGGAGCTAGTCACAGAGGGTGGGGTGCAGACCCAGTGTGGACAGTTTGTGGGGGATAACTGTGTTTAAGGTGGAGCTGTAGTCAATGGAGATTATCCTGATGTAAGAGTCTCCATTTTCCAGGTGAGAAAGGGAATAGTGGAGGGCAGCCACAATGGCATCTGAGGTGGCCCTGTTGGGCCGGTAGGCATACTGCAGGGGGTCCAGGGTGTCTGGTATACTGCTCTGAATGCGGGCCAGCACCACTCTCTCAAGACACTTCATAATGATTGGGCTAAGTGCCATTGGCCTGTTGTTGTTCAGGCAGGTGACCGGGCTCTTCTTGGGAAGGGGGACGATGGTTGTGGTCTTAAAGCAGGAGGGAACGATGCTCTGGCTGAGGGAGAGATTGAAGATGGTGGTGAGAACATCATCCAGCTCGCTGGCACATGCCCCGAGAACCCTCCCAGGGATGTTGTCCAGTCCTGCTGCTTTGCAGGGGTTGATCTTCCTCAGGACTGTGCGTACCTCCTGAGGACTGTGCGTACAGCAGCGCAGTTTATATAAGTCTCACAAACTCAAGCTTGCGAGACTTTTTTTCTAACAAAATTAAGGATTTCCTTAAATGGTCCAGGTGTGTTTATGTGAGCTTGCCTGACATCCACCGGTGCCATTTTCTTTGACTGTGCCTGGTTTTGTGGAGACATTTGCCCTCCTGCTGCTGCTCTGTGACCAGGGGATGTGGAGAAAAATACAGGGCCTCAGGTTACTGCATGTCTCGGAATGTTCCTGTACATGGACTCGCTGTTTTACCTGACCACCAGCCGACCAGTGAAGCCCCCGCGGCGGTGAATGATCAGCTCATCAACACTGGATTCCCCCAGAGCACAGTACCTGTTTATTTTGACTGCTTGAGCCCAGTGTGTCTGCCACATGTGATGTGTTGCTGGTTAACAAGCACATTAACGATCCATGATGTTATTTTTGGTGCTATGCTACCTGTTGGAGTTGATTTCACTACTTTGGTACTGTATGTGGTCGTGTGGGGGAAGATGCAGTGATTACCGGTTGGATTTACCGACCTTGGAGCTACTTGAAAGGGAGCAGTGGTTTCACTACTTGCTGGGACTTTACAGTAAGTTTAAAGAAAAAAAACATGTTGCACATCTGTTAATATGTTGTTTCTGTAACGTTACAGAGAACTGCTGCAAGGCTGGAGAAGTTACTATGTCTGCATTATGCCAGTTAAAATATGGGGTTTCTCAATTACCCACTTTGTTTAGTGCTACACATCTCTTTTCATTGGTACATACTGTATACTGTTGTTCACCTATCTATGGAGGAGAAATTCAAATTCATTAATGTTGTTCACTTTCATATTCTGGCTCAAACATGTCAGGTAGGATTTGAGGTATTGTCATTATTGAAAATGTAGCTTAGTTGTCAGTGTATTTTGTTTATGTGGCTTCCTGTCTGGTCTTGTGTTGAAGTATTTCCCTGTCGAGATGTCTTTCCCCTGTTTAAAACTCGGTTTCATGTAGTGACCCCTCGGTGGTTGTGGTTAGGATAATGTTTGGATTCAGGTTAGGGTAAACACATCTCGGTGGGGAAACATTTTGACACAACACCAGCAACAATCTCTCCTCTTGTTTTTAGGAAGAGGCTCTCTGGTTTTATCATTCTGAAATAATTACAAAGCGAATCTAGAGGTACCCAAGATTAATCATTAAATGGCAGGAAATGAGCATGTCATGGGCTCTTTAAGTGCATTCAGTCTTGGCAGGAAAATACTAAACACATCAGTGCACAAAAACAAGTAGACATGCACTCAAAGAAAATTGCATAACGAGTACAAGTGAAGTGATACTGAAATTGCGCTGGCAAGAAAATAGAACCTGTAGCAAAGAGCCATAAAAGGAGGGTGAGGTGGATGGCTTGGTAAATAGAAAACATGGTGAGCAGAGTTAAATTCTAATGTAAAAAGAGTGTTTTTTCCATGATCACCCTAACATGACCAAGTGGTTCTTAGTTTTTAAACTAACCCCTATAGGGAGCAAAAAAAAAAAAACATTCAAACAAAAGTTAGCATTCAAACATTTTCCTTCTAATTCACAAAACATCTCATCACTAAAACTGGCTCCCATGTCTGAGTGAAGGGTAGAGATCCAGAGCAAGTTACTCACACTGAGTGAGCTACTTTGAATTAGTGGTTTGGTAAAATACATACATTGATAGTAAACATTTAAAAGCATATTTTGATGGTGGATGAGTTAATCAATATCAGATGAGCTGACCCATCACTTTACACAGTGGACATGATGGCCTGTGCAGCCCTGCACTAGTCATCAGAATGATTCATTGAACCAAAAATGTGCTCTTTAGACCCCACTGTGTTTGACAGTTCATCAAGTATGAAGTCCATGGCCATTCCAGTTCCATTTGCTTACACTGACGGGTCAATTGTTGGTGTCCACAGTAATGGGGTCAAACATTCAGTCTCTTAATACTGCCATTGAGGAATTGGTTAAAAATGTTACAATGTTAAATACAAAATACAATGTTAAAAAGGTAACCGTGATAAAAAAAAATTTATTACTTTAAAACCATGTTTGGTTTATTTTGAATTACAGTACGTGCCAGTCACATGACAGGCACAAACCTACAAGGTCCCTCAGATCTTCAAGCCAGTTTCTTTTAGAGCAGGGGTGCCAATACGTCGATCGCGATCGACCGGTCGATCGCAAAGGTAGTGTTGGTAGATCATGTGCCATTCAAAAATAAATTAGATGTATCCGGCGTAAAACACGTGCCAAATGTTAACATGTGAATGGTCATTGTGACGATTCGCTGTGGTGACCCCTAACAGGAAAAGCAGAAAGTGACAATCAATCATATATAGCCTATCATCCATCCTCCCTATGGCATTTGCTACTTGACTGACATGCAGGGCAGCCAGTCTGAGATCTTGTCTTTTCGGACACACGAGTCACCAAGCATGCACAGTCAACCACATGAGCTACTGCAAAACTCCAGTGAGCGAACTACCTTGTCAGCCTTGTGTGAAGTGTTTTGAGAGAGTGGTGCTGGCCCGCATTCAGAGCAGTATACTGGAACCCCTGCAGTATGCCTACCGGCCCAACAGAGCCACCTCAGATGCCATCGCGGCTGCACTCCACTATTCCCTTTCTCACCTGGAAAATGGTGACTCCTACATCAGGATACTCTTCATTGACTACAGCTCTGCCTTCAACACAGTTGTCTCCCACAAACTCACCCACAAACTGGCACCCCTCCCTCTGTGACTAGCTCCTGGACTTTCTGACTGGCAGGCCCCAAACTGTCAGGATTGGCAGTAGGACTTCAGCCAGCATTATCACAAGCACTGGCACCCCACAGGGATGTGTCCTCACTCCCATCCACTACACCCTGTTCACCCATGACTGTGTCGCCTCCCACAAAGACAACATGATCCTAAAGTTCACGGACAATACCACAGTGATAAGTTGCATCACTGGCGGGGACGAAGCAGCCCACAGAAGAGAGGCGGCCGGTCTGGTGTCTTGGTGCAAGGACAATAATCTCAGCCTCAACACGGAC
>NW_018128014.1:1476022-1487863 GCF_001952655.1 Monopterus albus | reverse complement strand
AAGTGGAGAGGGTGAGCAGCTTCAAATACCTGGGTGTCCACATCAGTGAGGACCTCACTTGGACAATCAACACCACACAGCTGGTCAAGAAGGCCCAACGGTGGCTGTACTTCCTGAGGAGGCTGAGGAGGTTTGGTATGCCACCTATGATCCTTTGCAACGTCTACAGCTGCATCACTAGCACTACTGCTATGGACCACAAGCACCTGCAGAGAGTGGTAAAGACTGCGGAGAAGATCACCAGGACTCCACTGCCCTCTCTGCAGAGCATGTACCACTGCAGGGTGCGTAGGAAGGCTGCCTCCATCCTCAAAGATCCCACCCACCCCCAGCACGAACTGTTCACCTCCCTAACCTCTAGCCGGAGGTTCAGAAGTGTGAAATGTAGGACCACTAGACTGAAAAACTCTTTTTTTCCCTCAGCCATCAGACTCCTAAACAGCTGAGGCATTTATTACCAGGAAATATGTGATGTACTGTTTACATTCTCAGTTTGCACATGCATAATTGCACAATGACTGTTGACTGCTGCACATGCTGCTCCCCTGCAGCATACACTCTTCGTTATGTTTTAATATATTGCTGCATTTGTTGCTGCTTAAAGTGTCTTAGATTTTGTTACTTATTTGTGTTACATGCATAATTGCACAATGACTCTGCTGCACATGCTGCTCCCATGCAGCATACATTCTCTGTTATATTCTTATTTTTTTATTATTATATTGCTGCATCTGTTGCTTTTTAAAGTGCCTTAGATTTTGTGTTATTTATCTACTTTATATTTCCTTTGTTTTTTGTGGCATTCATGTGGACAGCAAAGTAAGAATTTCATTGTACAGGGAAACATGTTTCCTAACTGTGCATATGACAAAATAAATACTTTGAACTTTGAACTATGTGTGTCTGAGTTATTGTGCTGTTTTATTTTTATTTTTTTGCACTGTTATTTATTCTATTTTAGTTATTTATTGTGATTTTATTCTGCCATGTAAAGTACTTTAGACAACTGGATGTTGTTTTTAAAGTGCTATATAAATAAATTTGATTTGATTTGAGTGCATTTAATGAAGGTCAGCACATCGCGCAATGCTAGCAACTTTTGAGTTTGTCAATGGACACTAGCCTAAGATGCTGTGAAATGTGCTTAAATTCTATATGTTTACCTTTTTTGTAGTTTTCACGGTGTCTGAAGAAATACAAGGAGAGAGGAAAAAGTAAACTTTCTGAAGACATCAGTACGATGCCTGGCCATCCTTTGAACTGAACCAGTGTAGCTACAGTGAAAACATGTCTAACATGGCCGAGAGCTCAAAGTAATGAGTGAAGACATGCCTCCAACAAGTTTGAAGTAAAAAGTGGTGCATGTCAGAGAAGAAGAAAGGAGGGTGCCTAACCACCAGAGCAGTGCATGGTCAAAGAGAACATCAGAGAAGCGGTTTGCCAATTCACATTCAAGGGAGAAGAAGGGTGTGTCGGCTTTGGACACCGTCTGGCTGAGAGTGTTACGATTTTGTCGCAAGGGAACAACATTGACCAGCTACAGCTCTGCGATATCCTCACTACAGGCTTCATTGTGCAGTGTTTGCTTCATCCCATTGCAACCTTCAAGCAAAAGAGCACAAGTACACCTGCAAAGGTATCAGGTTGGACTACATTACCTCTACAGTTTTATGGACACTGTGAAATTTAAAAGGAAAAGGCCTGTTGAGAAATACGGGTTTATTAAGGTGAAAAGTAACTGGTTTGTTGCTATAATTTAACTCCTGTTTGATTGTTGTGATTGTTTTAAGCATTCTAATGCTGTTCCGATGTGATATCTTAATTGCATAGTCAGAGGAGTACATTAAGGGATTCAACTGAACTTGAATGTTTGAGTTTGAGCCAAGCACTTAGATCACACTAACACTTACATAGCTGCAAAGGTTATATGAACAGCAATGACTATAATGCTTTTCTAAAACTTGTACAATGTCAGTTCATGCAGAAAATTCACAAGGTGATGAAAACAGTGGACAAGTTGAGTTTCTTCATGCAGAGTTGAACAAAGGTAAATGAACAACTAAAATCACAGACCGAGGTTAGAGTCACTCATACAGTAGGTGATATTCATGCTAAAATAGAAATACAAAACATAATGGAGCCTACCACCTCAGCCCCGTCCATGAGAGCTGAACCCAGGAAATCTTCACACGAGAGAAAGTAAACCCAAAAAATGCTGGAGCTGAAGGAACAAGAGGCTTCTCAGAGAGAGAGTAAGTTTTTCAGGCTATACGAAAGCTGGAAAGAACAAATTAGAGCCACACATATCAAACTTAAGGATGAGTGCTCTGATCAAGACTTGGGTGACATGATGGATGTGGTTTAAGGGTTGAAGGTACAAGTGACGGGTGTGTATGAAAAAATATAATCTCAGTCAACACCCTCCACTGAGATTAGAAGAAAAATGGATTCCTGCACAGCAGTAACAGCAGATTTGATGAGTCTAATGAAAGTATGCATGAGTGAAGTGGAACAAGAGGAGTTTGATGCAAAGGCAGAAAATTTAAAACTTCATATGGTGCTTTACAGAGAGTACGCCCAGTCAGTATTTGGGACCACAATCTCCAGATTCACTGCTCATAGCCACCATTCAGTCTGTTCATCAGAACAGCAAAAGAGCAGAGTGTGCTGCACAGTTAGCTACAAAGGAGGTTGAAATAAAAATGGAAGAGGCAGTTGCTGCACAACGGCAAGAACTTAAAAGACTAGAAAATAAGAGAGATCTTCAGGTAATGGCTGCAAAACCTAAAGCATACTCTGAAGCTGACTCAGGTGAGGCCTGTGACAACAGTAGAGTAGCACTCAGTGAGGTAGCCAAATGTCCCTCAATACCTCAGAGAGAAATTAGATAGGAACAAACTTGTAAGAACAACAGTGAGCAGACAACACTAACAGTGAAACATCTTTAGTACAAGCCCTACATATCACAATGGCTCTCAACAGACTTCCAGCACTACAGCTCCCAGTCCTTTCTCTGCCTTTACTTGGACAGTGTTAATGCAGGAGTGCATTTAACGAAGGTCAGCACATCTCACAATGCTAAAGAGTTTTGAGTTTGTCAGTGGACAGTAGCCTAAGATTCTGTAAAGACGCTGTGAAATGTGCTTAAATTCTTTATGTTTACTTTTTTGTAGTTTTCACGGTGTTTGAAGAAATACAAGGAGAGAGGAAAAAGTAACCTTTCTGAAGACATCAGTACGAAGCCTGGCCATCCTTTGAACTGAACCAGTACAAGTGGTATAGATGGATGGATGGAGAATGTGATTGTTTATACTGTAGTTTAGAATCAAGAAATACATCAAAACCAAACAGGTTTAAGTGCATATCTTTTAATTTTTTTATAAATTTCTTGTAATGTCTTTGATATTGTGGCCACTGCTGAGGCTAAGTGTTTGGTCATCCAGAATCACATGTGAGATCAGATCTTTTTCCAGTAACAGGCATCTTGAAGATATACAGATGTACAGTATGTATAAAGGTAACACAGGTCCTGATGCGCTAATGCAATAGGAAGAACCAGATCTAAGCCATCAACAGGTATACCCTGCCAGTATAGCGACCTGGCCATCACTAAAGGGGGACATAGAGGCTGCTGATGACAAGACCTGGAAACTCCAGAAAGAAGGTGGGTGGGACCTAGTGAGTGTCAAGGCCACTGTATTGGATAAAGCCCACATGAGACAGTCCATAACAAGGTGTTAAGTGAGTGTCAGCTTTTAAAACTGATACTGAGACACCCAACCAGTGTCAGATGGTATGATATCCTTTTACAGTATTTTTTGCTTCTACAGTATATGCCTTTGTATTGGCAGTTTACTGTATAAAACAGACAGTTAAGCAGGGATCATGTTTCAATTATGTCTGCATGATAAAGTAAATTATGTGTCCAAACTGCAGTAGTGTGAGGCTCCTGAAAATAGCTGCTTCAGTAGAAAACTATGGGTGTCTGTGCTGCCTTTCATACATGTGAATTATCAAACACTATTCTAGTATCTCCACACCTTGATTATGTATATGAATGAGTGGATCTCCTGCAGTTCCACTGCTCGATTTCATAGATAAGACTTAGAGCGGTGGGTGTTGTCACTGAGCATAGTATTTCTGTGCAGTGTATGTAGTACAAAGGTGAACTGTGTCATAATATTAGCATCTGATATTAACCACATGGAGTTTCTAATAATCTAAATATAATATACAGAACCCTCCATGTGTTACAGGTCAGCCTGTAACACATGGAGAGTTCACGTTTACAGTAACACAGGTGGTATTATGTATATACAGTATATTCCCAGTACTGAAGAAAGGAACATTTCTGGCATTAAAAAAAACCTGTCTTCAATCATTAAACCATAAAAAGGTAGTAGGGCTCCAGTGACTCTCCTTTCATGAAGAGGAGTAAAATAGAGATGGTCTAATGCAATATATGCATGATACTACTGTAACTTGAAGTTGCTGATTACATTTGTGCAGTTAATTTCTACCATCCTCATTATCTTTTTCATAAGCACAACTGTTGTGGCCAGACAACCATTTGGCTAGTGGTATTTTTATATCATACTAAAAACAAAGCTTCATCACTCAACTGTTTTCATTAAAAATTAGTTCTGATAAACCCACTGTCCACTTTCTGCCTAGCAGATGTGTTGAAATGAATGTTTTTCAGAATGATATGAAGTTCATCTGCCCCAAATTGGCAAGAAAATTCTGGTAAAGCTTAGCTGTGAGGGTGGTGTGCTAATTGGTATTTTTAAACATTACGTAGTATTACTGTTAATTAAACAATGTGCATATGCAAGTTGGCAAAAACATCTTTCTGTTGCATACTGTAATTAATTCAGGGTCTTGATGACATCACAGTTTTAATGAATGACAGGCACTCTGTCATCACTTCTCTTTCATTTTGGAGCTTTAGTTTCCAGTTCCAGTGTGTTATCTGCTTTGCTGTGTAGGTGAGCAATTGACTGTCAGCTTCCCTGCATGAAAGAACTGCACAACACCAGGGTGAAAGAAAAAAGCAGGAAGCATTGCTCCCAACCCTGCACACCATCTGTTCGACAAACCCTCCTTTGAAAGCAATACCAGCCCATCATGACTGAAGCTATCCGTCCTCCCAACAGTTTCTTCCCAAGAGGTGTCACCACACTTAAACGGCCTCCTAGGTTTCCTGCTAACCTTCCACAAACCCTGACAAATCACACCTTTTCTTAAAAACCTGTAGACATGTTTTCTTCTGTGTATTTTTATCATGCTGTTATTGCCTAAGCATTGTCTACACATTATTATTAGGTTTTGCAAGCTAGGAATCTTCGACATGTAACACAGACAGCAACTCCATATATACAGTATGTACCATGCTAATCTGTGATTTGATCCATGGTTGCTCAGTAAAACCCACATCTCCTCCATAGAAATAACTGTGCTGTTTGCAGTCTAAATATAACTGAATGTATATCCTCTGCTGCTATTGTTATTCGTACACTATCAACCAACACTGAGATAACATGATGCTGATATGTCTTTTCACTACTGATACTTGAGAGCAAGATTAAATGATAGACTGTGCTGTGCACAAACCATCACTTTGGCACCCATGCAGCGGTTTAAAAAAAGCAATGAAATGTCTCATAAAGTCTATACTGTCAGCAACTGAACTGCCATGGATGGGGCTGTTTCGCAGCTTTGTTGTGGCTGCTGGAGATGATTTGCAGCTATTCTAGCTGGTGTGCCAGTGACTGTCAGGCCCATGAGCTCTTTCCTGTGCTCTGCTCTTTTTACTTGCCAGGTCTATTTTTGTCTGAGCAACTTGTGGTTTTGAATCTCAAACTTTAACTGTCAATGCATTTAAAGTGCAATGACAGAAAATTAATATTTATATTTTTTGATAAAAATTATATTTTTATTTTTGTTACTGACCTTGCTTCAACAGATATGCAGCAAAACATTTTTTTTTATGTAGTAAGAGAGCGAAAAAGGAAGACAAGAACGAGTTAGAGCACAAGAAGGAGGGAGAGAGTTTAGTTTTTTTTTTTTTTACTAATTAACTGTTGAGGAAAACAGATACAAGACAGCATGGGGTAGTGCACTAATTGAAACTCAGTCACACATTCACATGGTTTCTCCATCCATGTCACAGTTCATTCATTCTCTTTTTGTTTTGCTAAGAGTCATGTCAAACCCTGCCACTCCTACCTGCTCAGCATAAACCCCAGTCCCTCCCACATGTCTGGACCCCTGATTGCACCATAATAATCTATTCACCCATTTCCTATTTCCTCATTAGCTCCTTAGTATATACAGTATATTGGTCCACATCCAGTGGTTTGATCCCTTCAGGTCGGAAGTGAGTTGCTACCCCAAGTGAAGGAATAAAGTATCTCAGGGTCTTCTTCACGAGTGAGGGTAAAATAGAGCTGGAGAGAGATGGGATTAGTGTAGCATCAGCAGTAATGTGGGCGTTGAACCAGACTGTTGCGGTGAAGAAGGAGCCAAACTGAAAAGCAGGGCTCTCAGATTATCAGTCAATCCATGTTCCAACCCTCACCTGTGGTCATGAGCTTTGGCTAGTGACGAAGAAAATGAGATCACAAACACAAGCAACCGAAATGAGTTTCCTCCATTGGGTGGCTGACTCAGAAATAGGGTGCGGAGTTCATACATCGGGAGAGAGCTCAAAATAGAGCCTCTGCTCCTTCACACCAAAGAGCCAGCTGAGGTGGTTCAGGCATCTGATGAGAATGCCTCCTTGGCTGCCTTCCACTGGAAGTTTTCCCAGCATGTCCAACACTTAGAAGGCCCAGAATATTCTGGAATGTTTATATATCTCATCTGCCCTGGGTACACATCGGGGTCTCCCGGGAAGAGCTTCAGAACTATGCTGATGAGAAGGGTGTCTGGACCATCCTACTAATCGTGCTGACCCCGCAACCTGAGTAAACGGTTGGATGTATAGATGATGCACGTCATATTTTCTAATATGCCATCCTAGTCATAGCTTTCTCAGCAGGTTTTTTTTTTTGCCTCTGAGTTTTTGACATCCTTTATGCTTTTTGTTTTTGCTTTTCACTTTTTGCCTGGTGTTTCTGACTGCCTGTTACTGACCACTGACAGGCTGCTTACTTCAGTCCTCATCAAGACCTTACCTGCTATTGTTGCTGAAACATGCAATTGAGTCCTGTGTTTCTGAGCTTAAAAGTCTCTAAAATGACAAGCACATCGGATATGGGATTCGATTTCCAGTTGTATGCATAAAATTCAGGTGTTTGTTGGACCCACTTACACACCTGCTAGTGTGTTTAACATTCTGTAGTTTAAAACCATACACCTCCAACATACACTAAACGTTAGCTTCCTGATCCACAGTCCAGGCCAGTGGTTGGTGGTAATGCACCATTTTGTTGTTTGCCAACTGCCATAAAACACTAAGATGAAGAGCACGAAGAAGGACAGTGGGCTGCAATGCAAAAAAGTTGGCATGTAACAATTTTACAGCCAAGATTATGATATTACTATGTTTTACACTGCGGACCAATTTAGCTGTTCTATATTTTCATGTGAGAGTGGGCTGATTGATTTCTTTTAGTAATATTTTACAAATACAGCACTCAACAAGTTACATGTCTGTTTTGTCTCACATAAATTCTGTCTTTGTAGCACCTGTGCTGTCACAAGAGCCATATTTTTGTGGTCCCAGTTCAGACTGGCTTAGCTCTTGAATTCACTTCTATAAATTTGATGTACCTTATGCGAGATAACTTCAGCACTTCATGTACACTTGGCACACTTCATCACCTAATTAGTTCAGTGTGTTTACTGAAGAGGCCAGAAGCCTTGTGCACACCGTCCTAGTTCAAACACAACTGTAGTCCACTGCACAAAGAGCAGATCTGCATTATCAGCTTATTTATGTTTAACCTGCTAGTTGGCAGTAGATGCTCTTTCATTCACCACAGTGTTTACTAATTAGCTGGCACATCAGGGATTTCCTCAACTGAGGAGTCAGTACATCCAGTCTTCCATTATACGCCATGATATTGTGTAATGTCCATGTACTGTACATCAGCTTCACCACATCAGGATGCGGATCCTAATGCTTTGGAAACACAGATTACACACAGTTGACTGTGTCTATGTGGCAGATGAAGAAATGACAGAATAAATAAGATTGAATGATAATATCAAATTCCTGGGCTCCAAGGTCTCCCAGGACCTGAAGTGGATGTCCAACATCAGCACCATCACCAAGAAAGTACAGCAGAGAATGTACTTCCTGTACCAGCCTCAGCAGCTGCTGATCCAGTTCTACAGCGGAATCACAGAGTCTGTTACACACAGGGGCTCTGTGCCAGAAACAAATTCCTGCTCAACATAAGTGGTGATTAAAGCTGATTCTGATCCAGATTTTTATTTTGTTTTGTCATTAAGAGACAGCTGTGAATACCAGTTCTTCACTTAGTACAGATGTCTGTGCTGTGAAGTGCTACTTTCAGTAAAACAGAACAAATTGCAAATAATTTTTTTTAAACTGTGTTTTGCATATTGCATCCATACATTCATTACCTATACTGCTTATTCCTGAATAGAGTCATGGGGGGCTGGAGGCAATCCCAGGTGACATTGGGTGAAAGGCAGGGTCCACCCTGGACAAGTCGTAGACAAACAACCACACTCACTCCTACAGCCAATTTAGAGTCACCAATCAACCTAAGTTGCATATCTTTGGACTGTGGTAGGAAACCGGAGTACCTGGAGAAAACTCACACAGGGATAAGGATAATCACCTTTATTTGGCCAAGTATGTTACACACAAGGAATTTGTTTCCGGTATAGAACCGAGGCAGCCATTTGCGGCGCCAACTCAACCGATGGCTCTAACCATCGGGGGGGTTCAGTGTCTTGCCCAAGGACACTTCGACACGTGGACTGCAGGCACCAAAATTCGCACCTTCAACCTGGAAGGCAACTGCTTACCCACTACACCACAGTTGCATCCCCACATAAAGCCTCCTCCTTCGAGCCAGAGGCACAGGGAGAACATGCAAACTCCACAGAGAAAGGCCCTGGGTCAGCCGGGGCTCAAACCCAGAACCTTCTTGCTGTGAGACGATAGCGCTAACCGTTTTGCATATTTAGGATATTCTACTCTTAGCAATAACACTGTACTCACTGAGTTAACTGGTGAGATATCGGAACACAGTTCAAAACAAATTACTTTTAACAGCGGTGTGATGATACACATAGCTCATGAGCTCCTCACCCTATCTCTGAGGGTACGTCTGGCCATCCTGCTAAGGAGGCTCATTTCAGCCACCTGTATTCGGGCTCTTGCCCTTTTGGTCATGACCCAAAGCTCATGACCATAGGTGAGAGTTGGAATGTAGATCGACCAGTGAATCGAGAGCTTTGCCTTACAGCTCAGCTCCTTCTTCACCACGATGGACTGGTACATCAACCGCATTACTGCAAAAGCTGCACCAATCTGCCTGTCAATCTCCAGTTCCATCCTTCCCTCACTCATGAACAAGACCCCAAGATACTTGAACTCCTCCACTTGAGGCAGGAACTCTCCACCAACCTGAAGGTAACAAGCCACCTTTTTCCAACTGAGAACCATGGCCTCAGACTTGAAGGTGCTGATTCTCATCCCAGCCGCTTCACACTCGGCTGCAAACCGCCCCAGTGCATGCTAGAGGTTCAGGCTTGATGGAGCCAACAGGACAATGTCATCTGCAAAAAGCAGAGACAAGATCCTGTGGTCCCCAAACCGGACTCCCTCTGGTTGGGCAAACTCCCATGAACCCTCCACCACTCTGAAGAGGGTATAGAGCTGGTCCAGTGTTCCGCAGCCAGTATGAAAACGGCATTGTTCCTCCTGAATCTGAGGTTCGACTATTGGTTGATCTGAGACTGCCAGCAATGCGAACCAAGCTCCTGCTCCAGTCATACAGGGATCGAACGGCCCTTAGCAAAGTGCCCCAGACCCTGTACTCCCAGAGCACCCCCCACAGGGCAGCTCAAGGGACACGGTTAAATGCCTTCTCCAGATCCACGAAACACATGTGGACTGGTTGGGCAAACTCCCATGAACCCTCCACCACTCTGAAGAGGGTATAGAGCTGGTCCAGTGTTCCGCAGCCAGTATGAAAACGGCATTGTTCCTCCTGAATCTGAGGTTCGACTATTGGTTGATCTGAGCAGTACCCTAGCATAGACTTTCCCGGGGAGGCTGAGGAATTTGATCCCCTATAGTTGAAACACACCCTCTGGTCCCCCTTCTTGAAAAGAGGGACCACCACCCCAGTTTGCTAGTCTAGAGGCAATGTCCCTAACTGCCATGCGACGTTGCAGAGGCATGTCGGCCACGACAGCCCCACAACATCCAGAGACTTAAGGTACTAAGGGCGAATCTCATCCACCCCCCTTCCACACACACACATACATACCTGGATTTTACCACATTCCAGCAAGGATGTGTGGTAAAATGGCCAACAGGATTATGAAGTGTGCAATGTCTGTCCAGGGCAGAGCAGCCCAAGAACTTAAAAGTATTGTAAAAACCTAACTTGGGGTTCAGAGAATGGATCTCCTGTGGGAGCTCTGTCTCTCTGAATCCAGCGCTGTAAAACTTCACCTGTGCTCAGACTTTCAGTAAACTTTCTGTTGATTTTAAACAGTCCTCTCCTGTCTTCACTTCTCGCGCTTCCGACACAAGAATTGGGTTAATTTCTAACAAGAGCTTTAACAGAACAACAAAAAGTTTGCCCTAATTCTGCTCAAAACAGACAAGTGCACAAAGATTGATGAGATCAAGATGGCGGTGCGTAGGTACGCAACGGCTCAGGGCTCTCGGCCTTTTGCTTTTCTATTCGTATCTTTGTTCTTGTTTTTGTTGTCACTACAGTTTTCTGAAGCTACCATCCAGTATGGAAGAGCTGAACTACTTACAATAGGGAAACAATACAAACTTTGCGCATCCACGAAGCCGGACTTTATTCCACCAGAGTTACACCGGACCACTACGGCTCTCACCATCCCCCCTTTGTGGCCAAGGAGACGGAGGCGACATCATAAACAAAAGAGGGGTAAGAGAAGCGGCCTGCGTGCTAGGCTACATGCTAACCCACACAGGCCGGCGCTCCCTAGTCTCTTCCTCACAAACGCCATGTCACTAACCAACAAAATGGACGAGATTCGGCTAGGCATACCACGAGATCCACCGCATAGGAACTGTCAGCATTGAAGCCTCCATAAATAAAAAACATCTAACTGACGGACAAAATGTAGTCCACAGCACAGGAACTGTCAGCGTGGAGAACAAAGACGTCTAGCCAAAAACAAGGAAAAAGAAAAACCAACGTACATAATGAAATCTACAGCACAGAAACTGTCAGCGTAGAAATCAAAATCACGTATTTTGGGTATACGGCAGGGGCCGGGATGACGACTACACCCTCAGGAGCCAGAAGCAGGGCGGACCCCTTGGGTGCAGGAAGCAGGGCGGCGCCGGACCCCTCGGGTACAGGAAGCAGGGCAGTGGCATCGGTGAACCCCTTTGGTGCAGGAAGCAGGGCATCATCGTCGGCGAACCCCTCTGGTGCAGGAAGCAGGGCGTCATCGTTGGCAAACCCCTCTGGTGCAGGAAGCAGGGCGTCATCATCGGCGAACCCCTTGAAGGCTGGGAGCAGCGGAGCGGTGTTGGCGTGCCGGCCGACCCTCTTGAAGGCTGGGAGCAGTGGAGCGGTGTTGGTGCACCGGCCGACCCGCCCGGAGACAGGAACAGGGGAAGACGGCGTCTGTGGCGGGGGG
>NW_018128014.1:1474696-1475942 GCF_001952655.1 Monopterus albus | reverse complement strand
TGGTCTGTGGAGGCTGCTGAGGGGCTGGCTGGTGTTGGTTGGCCCTCCTGCTCCACCTTCCTCCAGGACCACCTGGAAAGAGGGCCAACTGAGTACAAGCGTAGGGTGAGGAGGAAAAACCGGTGGAAACTGGAGCGGACTCGGGGACAGGAGATAGAAAAAAGAGCTCAGCCACATGGAAGGAAGAACAGTCTGAGGGGGTGAGGGCTTGGGAGTTTCCTCAGGGAAAAAAGAAAAAGGGGTGAACATTTGTGCTTTTAACTGACAGTAAATGTCCTGGGCTTCCGTGGGGCTAAGGTAGGTGTCAGAAAAAAGTGACCGGGGCTGATTCTGTCATGATTCGGTTCCACTGCTTCCCGTCTGGCTTTTATTTTGACACCATTTCCTGTTTTGTTTCACCTTAGTTCTGGTCTTTTCTTTACGTTCATCACTCACATTAGTTTCACCTGCTTCGTTATTTTGTGCACCTGTTTTCATCTCTATTTAGGCAGCGTCCTCATGGGAGGACGCTGCCAGATTGTTCTAGACCCCAGCTCAGACTTTCCAGCGTTATATTCGGTTTTTGGTATTTGTGTTTTTGACTCGGACTGTTTTGTGGATTACCCTGTTCTGCCTTGCCCTCTTATCTCGGACTGCTCATGTGTATCGGCTTATCGGACTTTCTATACGGACTACGCAATTTGGATTTCCTTGGATGTACGTGTTTGCTGGCTCTGACCTGGGACCGATACTGACCGTGAGTTTTTGTGTCCACCGTGTCTTGTATGGTTTTGTTGTTTCGTTTTAGTTCTCTTAATAAAGAGACGGTTTTGTTTAACACTTCCTCGTCTGGCCATTTAATTGAGTTCACCAAAACACTTTTCGGCCGCATTACGCGCGCCGTTTTCTGACAGTCTTAAAGACATAAAGGCCTAGATGACCTGCAACTTCTTACTTCTAAACTCAGACAAAACTGAAGTTATTGTGCTTGGGCCTGAAAACCTTAGAAATCTGCTGTCTAATCATATAGTTACTTTAGATGACATAGCTCTTGCCTCCAGTACTACTGTGAGGAACCTTGGAGTCATCTTTGATCAGAATATGTCCTTTAAATCACACATAAACCAAGTCTCTAGATCTGCCTTCTTTCACCTGCGCAATATTGCAAAAATCAGGAGCATCCTGTCTCAAAGTGATGCTGAAAAACTGGTCCATGCATTTGTTACTTCCAGGCTGGACTACTGTAACTCTTTACTATCAGGATGTC
>NW_018128014.1:1471295-1472684 GCF_001952655.1 Monopterus albus | reverse complement strand
AAATGTGATGAAAACAAAGAAAATGATTTTGTGATAACATTATGCACATTGGTCCACGAATGTTATGCACGTCTAATTTCTTACATTGTTGTGAGGGGATTCAGGCCAAACGGGGTCTTCAGCAGCCAGGGCAATACTGCTCATGGCAATGACCAGCAGGATACACATCTCAAAATAACGTAGGGTGCAGATGTAGTGACATGCCCTCCGAAACCTGGGATCAGACAAAGACTTTTTTTTTCTTCCATTTGTTGTCATGATTCGGTTCCACTGCTTCCTGTCTGGCTTTTATTTTGACACTATTTCCTGTTTTGTTTCACCTTAGTTCTGGTCTTTTCTTTACGTTCATCACTCACATTAGTTTCACCTGCTTCGTTATTATGTGCACCTGTTTTCATCTCTATTTAGGCAGCGTCCTCCCATGAGGACGCTGCCAGATTGTTCTAGACCCCAGCTCAGACTTTCCAGCGTTATATTCGGTTTTTGGTATTTGTGTTTCTGACTCGGACTGTTTTGTGGATTACCCTGTTCTGCCTTGCCCTCTTATCTCGGACTGCTCATGTGTATCGGCTTATCGGACTTTCTATACGGACTACGCACTTTGGATTTCCTTGGATGTACGTGTTTGCTGGCTCTGACCTGGGACCGATACTGACCGTGAGTTTTTGTGTCCACCGTGTCTTGTATGGTTTTTTGTTTAGTTTTAGTTCTCTTAATAAAGAGACGGTTTTTGTTTACACACTTCCTCGTCTGGCCATTTAATTGAGTTCACAAAACACTTTTCGGTCGCATTACGCGCGCCGTTTTCTGACAGATTCAAGCTATGGCTGGTGAGTGAAGGTGACGGAAAGCGAGCATCTGAGCCAGCTGAGTCCATTGTTGGCCAGGGCATTCTGTTCTCCCTAGCCGTATTTGCTCAGCTCTGGCTGTATGTATTTATTTGACTCTGTTCCTTTTTTTTTGTAATCTCCACCATTAAAACCACCTTTTTTCACTAGCACCTGGGTCAGCCATCTTGAGTCCTACCTTGGTTCTCCCTCACCCTCCTGGTGAGGGGGACTAAACCATAACGACAGGCACCAGAGACCTTACGGCCACAGCTCCCAGTGGCTGCATCAGCAATGGAGGTGGAGAACACGGTCCATTCGGACTCAATGTCTCCAGTCTCCCTCAGGACCTGGTCAAAGCTCTGCCAGAGGTGGGAGTTAAAGATGTCCCAGACAGGGGGTTCTGCCAAACGTTCCCAACAAACCCTCACAATATGTTTGGGTCTGCCGAGTCTGTCCAGCTTCCTCCCCCGCCATTGGATCCAACTGACCACCAGGTGGTGATCAGTTGACAGCTCCACCCCTCTCTTGACCCGAGCGTCCCAGACATACGGCCGGAGGT
>NW_018128014.1:1466548-1471142 GCF_001952655.1 Monopterus albus | reverse complement strand
CTATCCCCAGCCCGAAGGCACAGGGAAACGACCCTCTCATTCACTGGGGTAAACTCCAGCACATGGCGGCTAAGCCAGGGGGTTATAAGCAAGCCCACACCAGCCCGCTTGCCTCTCAGTGCGGGCAACTCCAGAGTAGTGGAGAGTCCAGCCTCTCTCAAGGAGTAAGGTTTCAGAGCCCAAGCTGTGCGTGGAGGTGAGCTTGACTGGTGCGCTCCTTCCCCACCAGCGAGGTTACATTCCATGTTCCCAGGGATAGTCTCCATGTCCAGAGATCGGGTCATTTGGGCCCTTACATTCGACTGCTGCTCGATCCACTATGCACCAGCCCGTTACGAATCCTCCTGCAGGTGGTGGGCCCATGGGAGGACGTCCCCATGTCGCTCGTTCAGGCTAAGCCTGGCTGGGCCCACGGCCACCAGGCGCTCGCATTTGAGCCCCAACCCCGGGCCTGGCTTCAGGGTGGGGCCCTGGTTGCGCCATACCGGGCAATGTCACAGTCCTTGACTTTGATTTTTTCATAAGGGGTTTTGAACCACTCTTAGTCTGACCCGTCACCTAGGACCTGTTTGCCTTGGGAAACCCTACCAGGGGCATATAGCCCCTGACAACATAGCTCCTAGGATCACTTGGGTACTCAAACCCCTCCATCACAATAAGGTGGCAGTTCAAGGAGGGGATGAGACAAGATGATAAACAGTATTGGGTTCATGAGAATGACTGAAGTCACAAAATGCAAAACACTGCAGGTGCATTTTTAAATGTTTTAACTAGTCATCTTTTAATGAAAGTCACTTTACTTCTGCTTGCTGAATATGATTTATCATATGCAGTAAAAGACAAAATGTGTACAAGGTTTTACCACAAACTCAACTGACTGTGTTCTCTCCTGTGTGATTTCAGAAGAGTCTCTTTAGACCTTAAAACTGTGCATGAAGTATGCGTGAGCTTCTAACTTCTAACTGAAGCTGTGTGTGACCTTAATGCACCACACCAGGTGGTGACATCATTTGGCAAAGGCACTTCAGTGATCAGCCATGTACGGGGGGACGATCAGGGGATGTGGATGTGCATGGGAAGAAGACACTTTTATTTATCTTGTTAGCGTGAGCATTCACTGCTTTTCACTGTCAAATTTGGGCTACAGTTAAAACACCATAATGACATGTCATGCATTTTCATTAGTACTGGATGTTAAACTGTGTTTTTTTTATCTATCAGTGCTGACACACTGGTGGTAGAATTGGTGCTAAAGTAGAGTAGGCTAGGATGGTGTCATAGCTAAACAAAACACAATCGAAACTCACGGGTTGGGAATGTGAATGAAGTCACTCACGTTGACTTGTCACAAGACCATATCGTACACACTGACAACTCTCATCTCATCATTATAATTATTTTTGAAACAAATATTATTAATTACAGGTAAATGGACTATTCAATTTAAAGATGTGCCACCACAACTGTGCACCAGATGTAAACACAACAGTGCTCAGGCTTTGACTCTGTAATGTGCCAAGAATCTGAAAAGCAGAATCAAACATGAAAAGGACTTATCCCAGTGGGAATAGTGGGAATTCTTAGAAGAAGATGAAGAATACTACATTTGGGAGAGCCAGAAAGAGAAGATGACCAAATTCTTAAATAAAATAAAATAAAATAATCCAATGCTTCCTCTATCACTAGAACAAATAGCCTACTATCATGATGCAAACAATGTATATTTAAAAATAGTTTTTAATGTTGAGTGTTTCAAACGCTTTTAAAATACTGTGCATGACAAATTATATATTTTTTCCATCTATGAACTTAATGTGGCACAATAAAATCTTATATGGAAACATCACCATACTTTCGATGCTGCAAATACTTTGACTTTGAAATTAAACAACACTGAAAATTCCCCACTATAATAAGCTTTCAATGTCAGAAAAATATTTCTGACTTTCCAGAGTAAATAGTCAGGCTTTTACTGACAGTAGAATGAAAAGTATGGATGATATTTGCTGTTGCTGATCTTGACTAATGCTGACTCTGTGTTGGGGTTAATTAATAATTATAAATAATCAACTAGAGAATTGCATCTTCTGAAGAAAATGCATATGGATGCTAAGTGCTAAAAGATTGCCCTGAAACTGCTGAACATTTTGACACCTGAATGGTTTTACTAGCTGAAATTATGCTGAATTAGAATTTTCCCATTCAATTGAATAGGGCAAGATTTTGAAAATAAAGCTAAATATTTTAAATGTATGAGGTTTAGAAAAATTCTGAAGAGAAACAGGAATGTCCTTGAAGAGGTGAACATTTTGATAGCTGAAATTAGGCTGAAGTATAATTTCCCAATTGCTTTGAATGGGGCAAGATTTTCAAAATAAAGCTAAATATTTCAAAAATATGAAGTTTACAAAAGTTCTGAATAGAAGCACGAATGTCTTTGAAGAGCTGAACATTTTAATACCTGAAAGTATGCTGAAGTAGAATTTTCCCATTCATTTGAATGGGGCAAGATTGTCAAAATCGAGCTAAATATTTTAAAAGTATGAAGTTTAGAAAGACTCTGAATGGAAGAATGAATGTCCTTGAAGAGCTGAACACTTTCATAACTGAAATAGCTGAAATTATGCTGAAGTAGAATTTTACCATTCATTTGAATGGGGCAAGATTTTCAAAATAAAGCTAAATATTTTAAATGTATGAAGTTTAGAAAACCTCTGAAGAGAAGCATGAATGTCCTTGAAGAGCTGAACATTATGATAGCTGAAATAGCTGAAGTATGCTGAAGTAAAATTTTCCCATTCATTTGAATGGGCAAAATTTTGCTGAAAGACACTAAATAGTTTAAATAGTATAAAGGTTAAAAACAAGAAAAAGAATAGCATAAATGTCCTTAAAACGCTGAACATGTCGATACCTGAATGGTTTTCATAGCTGAAAGTATGCTGAAAAAATTAAGTGCCAAAAAACGGACGAAAGAAACCAGAATAATAATAACTACCAGGATAACATAGTATGGATGCTGACTCAGCATCCATACAATAATAATAAAGACCAGGATAACACAGTATGGCTGCTGAATCAGCATCCACACAATAATAAGAATAATAATAAAGACCAGGATAATATAGCATGGATGCTGAATCAGCATCCATACAAATAGCAGTATTAACATCAACAACCAGTGCAAACAATGCAGAAAAAGCAGTATGAATAGACAGTAAACAATGCAGACAACAAGGGAATGTTCATTGAAATGAGATAATTAGGGATAAAAATAAAGTACTTAAACTGAGTACTAGAGACCTGTACGAGTTTGTATAATCTGTACAATGTATATTTACAGGTCGGGGAAGCAGCTGCTGGATCTGAGGTGGGGAGGGGGAGGGGGAAGTGTTGATTGTCAAACCTGCAGTAGAATGCATTCAGGTTATCTGCCAGTTGACGGTCCTCCACAGCAATTGCATGTGGAGACACTGGTGATCTTCATTAATCTAATATGTTACAGACTTGCCTTTCTTGCATTACAAGTTATATTTTGTGAACATTTCCATCTGTAATACAAAAAATGAAGTTGCAACACAAAGTGAACTAGAGAATTGCATTTTCTGAAGAAAATGCGTATGGATGCTGAGTGCTCAAAGATCGCTATGAAAATGCTGAACATTTTGACACCTGAATGGTTTTGCTAGCTGAAAGTATGCTGAAGTAGAACTTACTCATACATTTGAATGGGTCAAGATTTTCAGAATAAAGCTAAATATTTTAAAAGTATGAAGTTTAGAAAACTTCTGAATAGCAGCATGAATGTCCTTAAGGAGTGGAACATTTTGATAGCTGAAATTATGCTGAATTAAAAATTTCCCAGTCATTTGAATGGAGCAAAAATTTCAAAATAAAGCTAAATATTTAAAAAGTACAAAGTTCAGAAAATGTCTGAAGAGAAGCATGAATGTCCTTGAAGAGCTGAATATTTTAATAGCTGAAATAGCTGAAATTATGCTGAATTAGAATTTTCCCATTCATTTGAATAGGGCAAGATTTTCAAAATAAAGTTAAATATTTTAAAAAAGTATGGAGTCTTGAAAACTTCTGAATAGAAGTGTGAATGTCCGTGAGGAGCTGAACATTTTGATAGCTGAAATGGCTGAAAGTATGCAAACGAGGTGATATAATGTATAGGCCTGGTGGGCTCAGGGTTTATCATCTTACATCTGCCTACGTACAGTTTGGAGGTGCAAGATACTTGAGCGTGTAATGCTAATTTTACCTGTGATCCTTTGAATAAATCAGCACTGTTTTGAAGTTACTTGGACTGCCTCGTCTCTCAGAGTTAGCAATGGTAACACGAACCATATCCTACATTACTAAAAATACCTAACACTTTATAAGCTTTAGTTACTTCTCATACCTGTAGTTCCCTTTCATAACTTTATCTTACTTGTTTATGCATATTACAGCTGTATTGATGATTGTCCACAACTAAGCTTTGGTTACTGTAATACCCCAGTTTTTTAATTGGACAGATCTGAATAACGACGGGGTCCGTCTTTCTTCATTTTAGTGCTGATTTATTTTTAAAACCGCAAATAAAAAT
>NW_018128014.1:1459656-1462576 GCF_001952655.1 Monopterus albus | reverse complement strand
TATATAATTTGCTAGTAGCCTACTTCACCTTTCTTTCACCTGTTTTGTTGGCAGAATTACCTTAATGGGAATAACTATTTGAACAAAACCACCCATTCATCACCACTACCTATGGTCTAACTTTAGTTTATGCCTGCCATTTCTGACCACAGAACTCTAAAAGGATTATTTCTTTGTTTTTTTTTGCCTTTGACTTTGCATTTAAAAATAAAAAGTGACGGAATTATTTCTGATTATTTTGACAAGGGGTCAGTAATTCTGTCCAGTCCATCATCGGAGTTCTGTGTGGGAAGCATCAGATTAGTTTTTTTTGTTTGTTTTTGTTTTCACTTTTTGTGTTGCTCCAATGCAAACAAACATGAGAATACTAATTACTTTGCAACCATTTTCTTGGAGAAGGGGTGCATTATCTGACAGAAATGCAGGGGTGCCAGTATTTTAGGCCATGACTTTGTGAATTCAGTGCTTCCCCTGTTGCCCAGTCCTACCCCCCTCCCCTGCTAAAACACACACACACACACACACACACACACACACCTTTCTTATGCTAATGCTTATCATATAACCTGCAGCTGTCTATAGAATACTGCGGGTAAATTCCAGTTCCCTTAACTGATTGTTCCTCGGTCCTCAAACCTCATTTGATTCGGAAGCTGTTTCAGTCTGCCTTCTTGAAAGACATACCAAAGCCCCTATTCTTGCTTTTTGGAATAACAATCAAGAAACGAGGAAGCTGCTTGAAGGAACCAAGAGTGAGGATACACAAGAGCATCCTTCGCAAAGTCTTTTGTGGACGGACATGGCCCTTATCAGAAATGAATGCTTCAGATGAATAATTGGAGGAAAGGACATCTCTAATAACATGTTTCTTTGATTATTCTCTGCTTCATTTTTTGCTTGCATCTTTTCCTTACATTTTAAATGGGTATGACATAAACACAAGGAAAAAATGTAAGGGAGGAAACTTGGATGCAGTTAAGGGAAGTGGGATTTACCCTGTGTGTACATAAATGACTAGAAGGCATCTTGGATCTTACAGTGAGGGACTTCTTTACTAAATTTGCCCATCTGATAGTCAGCCCATCACTCTGGCCCAGATTAAGATATTGACATTTGGTCATTTTCTTGGCTCCCAAAGGCTGATTCCCAGTTGTATACAGGGGTCAGGGAGTCATGTCGCACCCATTATATGAAACATGGGCATTTAGCCCCCTCAGTATTTGTAATAGACAAATCATCAAATGCCTCCAAATTCTAAAAGAAAACAAATTTTTAACCTTAATATTCAAGTTTAATTGCTTTTGTGAAAACTGTTTGTATACCTGTTTGAAGTATTCATTAAATACGTTCATTCTCACAGCACATTCTTCTTTTATAAAGACTGGTTTACATATGGGAAACGACATATGAGCATATGTATCATCTGGACCCTGGTGTCAATTGAATCAGGTTGGTAGAAGTTGAAAAAAAAACAGTTTTTGACCTAACCCAATGTAAAAATGAGCAATATTTTAGTGAATTAAAATACAAGCCTAAAGAAAGTGATATTTATATTGAGATAAGGCACAAACCAAATGAGGATTTAAAGAGAGAGTTGATGAATAAGGTTTTTGTTCAAGAGGCACTTTGAAGCAGAGGGAGTGGCACTAAACAGAATGTCTGAAAGACAATAATTATTTAAAAGCATTTTTCAAGACACCGAGTTTTCCACCAAAACTATCAACTGTTCTGTTCCTCTAAATAAAGAAATGTTCATTATCTTCCTTCAAAAATCCATTGGGATGTATTGATGGAAGCCCCGTTGTTCTGGCAAGTGAGCAATGCTGTCTCCTCGCTGGGCATAAATACAGTATTGATTAGCCATTCTACACAGCTCTCACTGTCATTTTTTTTACCCCGCTCGCCATGAAGAATTAGCAGACAGTAATCACTCTGCATCCTGCAGGCAGGAGCATCCACCATTTGAGATAGGCTGGCATGGAACCCAATAAATCATACTCACACATTCACACCAGATCCACATGTTGCCTTGAAGGATTCAGCAAGAAGAGCGTGGAAATATTGCCTTTGTTATTTGTTTCTCTAAAAATCAGGTCAGGCAGTACTTTCCCCAACTTATTTATTTTGATACAGTGTGATTTTTGGCATCATGGCTCAGCCAGGTCACTCCAGTTTGAAACCATTCATGTCTTAGACATAGATCCAATATTTGTTTGACTTTTTTCCACAAGCAAAAGTGGACCGTTTCTGGGGTTTTCCAAAGAGGACTACAGCTTGCTGGGCAGGCTGTACAACCTATGGTTTTGGTTCTGTACCGCAGATTAAGTCAATGTGGAGATGAGACATCAGTCTGCTGGTGCCAACACAGGAATGCTAGCATTCACATGAATAAGGTGCAGTATACATACACTACGGGGACTCTGAAATTGTTTTTTAGGCAGTTGTGAGAACTGAAATCCTAAGTGTTTTTTCCTCATAAAGCCACTTACTATTATTGAGAAACATTTAATTGTTAGACACATTTGAATATAGATGAATAGAAGGTATAGGATGCCTCCAAAAGACACAACAAAGCTACTTTCAAAGTTCAAGTTCAAAGTGTTTATTTTGTTATATGCACAGTTAGGAAACGCATTTCTTACTTTGCCATCCACATGAATGCCACAAAATGCAAATGAAATATAAAGTAGATAAATAAATAACACAAAATCTAAGGCACTTTAAGCAGCACAGATGCAGCAATATAGTAGAAAAAAATATATACAGGAATATAAAAGAATGTATGCTGCATGGGAGCAGCATGTGCAGCAGTCAACAGTCAATGTGCAATTATGCATGTGCAAACAGAAGGTAAACAGTACATCACATATTTCCTGGTAATAAACTCCTCCGCTGTTTAGGAGTCTGATGGCAGAGGGAA
>NW_018128014.1:1451061-1453708 GCF_001952655.1 Monopterus albus | reverse complement strand
GCGTTGATGACATCATAGAGTTTGCTGAGAGCCGCAGAGGGATTAGCTCTTGGGCTAACATACACAGCAGCTAAAAACATAGCACTATGCTCTCTGCCTAGATAGTAGGGCTGGCATTTCAGCAATAAAAACTCTACGTCTGGCGAACAGTGCTTATAAACAGTCCGTACATCTCCACACCATGACCATATTAATAAACACACACACACCACCTCCCTTTACCTTCCCTGAAGCGGCAGTGTGATCGTTTCGATGTAGAGTGTGTGTTTGCAGCTGAATCGCTGAGTCTGGACCTCTGTCAGAAAGCCAAGTCTCGGTGAGAACTAGAGCACAGCATTCTCTGATTTCCCATTGTGTTGTAATCCTAGCCCTTAGCTTGTCCAGTTTGTTTTCCAAAGATTGTATGTTAGCAAGGAAGAGGCTGGGTAATGGCGGTCGGGTAGTGTGAGCTTTTAGCCTAGCATGGAGTCCTCCTCGCTTGCCCCATCTCCGTCTCCGGGTTGCTCTCCTGATTTCAGCCTGCTCACTTGTGCCTGGTGCTCCGGAGGCTCCCTGCGGGCGATGGTGGCTTTCCTTGCCATTGTTGTTATTGTCACCAGAGCGAACAATGAGTTGTAGCTCCAGTAGGATGAAACCAGTAAATTCCCAGTGGCTTTGTGAGTTGGCGATATCCAGCAATGCCTGTCTGTTGTATGTAAGCAGTGCATGACATTTGTGGACTACAGAAAAAGCAAAAAACACACAAAAAAGAAGAAAACGAAGAAAAAACCGGCATTCAAGAGTGGAGCGCGCAAACATGTTTGCCTCGGTGGGCGCCATGTCAAACCTCAACATTCTTTGATAAACCTGACTCCAAAGTGCACACTTGTTGTACTTGCTTGTCAGTGGGCTCACACATTTGCCTTTTGAAAACTGGGTCTTTAGCTGAACTATGGTGCTATTAACCAACTGGGTTATCATTCTTGAAAAGCACTAATAAAACCTTTTAAGAGTTCTGTGCATGTCCCTGATCCCCAGAGGACTAATCTGGTTGTTTTTGATGACCGTGACAACTTTACATTATTTGGATATATTAGTCCAACAACCCTTTTGCAGTTGTTTGTCGATTGTAAGACATTATCAACCCTCAGTAGAATGTTTTATTATGATTACAAAAAGGTTTTCACTCCAGTTCCAGGCTGGGCTGGCTTAACTGTGCAATGACAAATGACAGCATACTTGACCAGATTAGACATTTCATCATCACAGTAACACCAAATTTTCACATAAAAATTACTAGGTATACAGTAGGTCCATGTAAAAAATTATACAATGCAATAAAATGCTTTTATATTGCCAAAACAACACAAAAATACATCTTGATCAGTTCACCATGCTGTAGTGCTTCAATTATATGAATAATTCTTTTAAATGATCAATTTTTTTATCTTCAAGATTGCTTTAGGTTTTCCAGAGCACAGTGCATATGAAACTGACTTTGTCTGAAATATGACTATCAACAGCAATATACTCTTTTCTTCTCTGTGCAAGTAAAATGCACCCTGATGTCAGTTGTCTGTGATGCTCAACCTCCTGCCATCAACTGCATGGACTGTAGCTTCTTGTAACCTGTGAGGTGTCAGTGTTTACCTCAGTTTTGTTTTTCCCTCCTCTTGTATTTTTATTACTATTGGTTTATTTTCTGATGTGAAAATTCAGAAAGAAATAACAAAACATGCTTAAATTGTTTATACATTTCAGTTATATAAAAGTACTGACTAATTCACAGCAGCAGCTCCTTGGTTTTGGTGAAGACTATTTTCAATTTTTCTTAATTATATTGCATTAACAAGTATTTATATTAATAAATAATAATACTATTATGCTCAGTTTATTGGCAAAAGCATCACATGCACTTACTATAAATCCTTTTACATTCACAAAGAAATCATTTCTAAAGTTAGGCTATGGAAATGGCTTAAGGGATATAGTTACACACTGAAACCTTACACTCCCAAAGCTGCTCCTCCTTTCATCCTCTTTCACCTAATTTTGTCTTCTGCACAGACATTAATCTTCATGTCGTCATGTTAGCTGCTGTTCTGGTCAGCCAGGAGATGAGAGAAGCCACTTAGAAAATCCCTCAGAAGATCCAGAGATAACATATATCCTGCCTATCTCTACATTTCTTTATATATATGTACTGTATGTAACTCTATCTAATTTTAAGGGAAGGTGTATATATACTGTGTGTGTGTGGGGGGGGGGTTGTCTTTATATACTTGTGCGAACCAACCCCTGACGGAACACCTTTCTTGTGTGGACCTTTTGGGTGGTCCACACAAGGAAAATGCTAGGATAGGCTCCTTTCATCCTAAAGAATGATCTGTCTAAGTTTCAGAAGATGTCCATATACAGAAAGTCAGAAAAATGTGTGCCGGTTTGTGCTCTACAAGTATCATGCTCTGATTAAATACTGCCTAAGCTGAATTCATGCAATACTGCCTGTGTCTTTAAAAGGGCACAGACAGGGCAGCTTAGAAGTGGGTGGGAATTGAACAATATTTATAACACCTGGAGCTTGAGGCTCACCTTCAACTAACGTTGCATTAAATGCATGCCTCAACACCACAGAGACTGCGGTAGCACCACAATCGGTGTGCTGAGA
>NW_018128014.1:1447123-1448474 GCF_001952655.1 Monopterus albus | reverse complement strand
GCCACTTTAGTATGTGAAATAAGATAAGTTCAAAAAATGTTGTTTTTATCAAAACAGGTGGTTTGTCTTCTGAAGTTAGAGCTGTACAGAAGTCTCAAGTCAGTGAAAGTGACACAGAAGTCTTCAATGAGAAGTCTTTGGAACCAGCTCAAGACTCCTATGGTATGAAGCCGTCAGAGCTGTTACCTTGAATATCAGCTTTCTTTCCCGTCTATAAATGACAAAGTAACTAAAAATGTCCATCCTGGTTACTTCTACTCTTTAAGGGTCCTCCAAATGCAAGAGGTCAAAGATGGCATCTGAATCATCTCAAGTTTCAGACGGTATGAACATTTTTTGGGTCATACAAGGAGCACTGTTGAATGAAATATTGCATTATCTGATAAGACAATGATTCGTGGTTAATAGCAGGGACGTACCGATCCGATACTCAGCATCGGTATCGGCCGATACTGTGCAAAATTATTTGGATCGGATATCGGATAAAAGAATTTAATCCATCCAATCCGATACCACGTAGCAACGTTTATCTAAACTTAAACGGACATATCGTAAAGCAAGTGAGCAGGGCGCAGTATGTGTCACGTGAAGTGTAGGTAATGCATCATGGGTAGCACATGCTAGGCTAGTTTCAGAAGTTAGTGCCGCTATGTGGATAAGGTCAGCCGTGTGGACGTACTTTAGGCTTCCGGATGAGGGAAGCAAAACAGCCGAGTGCAACCTGTGCAACGCGAGTGTTTCCAGGGGTGGAAGTACCAAATCCAACTTCAACACTTCAAACCTGATTAAACATTTGCGTAAGCACCACGCACAGGAGTACGAAGAATATATACAGACAACCAGAGCTAAAAAGAAAAGCGTGCCGCTTCAACAATCGCTGCAAGAAACATTACAGAGGCGCGAGAAGCTCGCTTCAGAGACCAGCAAGGCAAAGATGATCACAGAGAAATTGACTGAATTCATTTTGCTAGATGACCAACCAATTTCTGTTGGGTAAAATGTGGGGTTTAGACGCTTTATGTAACACATGGTTTCCATGGCTGCACTTTTTTTAGTTGGATTTTATAATAAATATTTAAATTTTGTTTTGACTATTTAATAGTGGTGTGTAAAATGCTGCTAAAAGCTGCATGGTTAAAAATCCTAATAAAAAAGCAGCAGTGTTCAATATCTTGATTTATGTTGTGGGCTTTTCTTCCTTTTGGGGATTAAAATATTTTTTTCTTAGTTTTGATACATGATTTTTAGAAGGCCTGGTTAAGCAGTAAATCTATACAAATATATTAACAATTTACTTGGTATCGGACAGGAATCGGTATCGGCAGATACTAAATTTTGTGGTATCGGTATC
>NW_018128014.1:1445428-1446782 GCF_001952655.1 Monopterus albus | reverse complement strand
TGATTTATCAATATTGAGAATGTCTATCACATTTGTCATTTCTATTTCAGCTGTGGACCTACAGTTACTCAGCAAAAACAAATGCCAGCACAGGCCGTGGAGTTCTGCAGAAAAAGCAGCGGTGTGGCGACAAATGGGGCAGTGCATCACTATGCAAAGTGTTCCTGGTAAAGAGGTCTGCCTCAACGCACTTGAAGCAGAACCAGCACTGGGCAGTCGCAACTGGAAAGATTTAAAGAATAATGTCCACAACTCCATCATGTCTCAAAAAAGGAAATTGTTGTAGTTCATTTTTAATTTATGTTGTGCAAATAAAGCCAGTTGTGACTAATTTTGTTTGCTAAATTGTTTATCAAGCTTCTATCAATGGAGTGGGTTAATTAAAATAGGTAAATCAAGATTAGAGGACTTTGACAAACATTGCTTTCAGTGTTACTGGTGTTAAGCAAACTTAGTTGTTTGTGTACCACAGATGTCAAACCTAAAGTTTAGATGTCTGCAAAAATACCCAGTTTTAAATGCAGGGCTGCATACCATATACCATTTTTTATAATACTTTTTTAATAGATGTAAATACAATCAAATTTAAATACACTTTACATTGGCAAAATTAAAAACCACATGCTTCCATCTCTGTAATGCTGTGGTTTGGGGCTAGCTCCCCTGGTGAACCAGAGCTCCAGGCACCCGGCGCACCGGTTGAACCTGTGTACCCCGTTATCACCAGGGAGTACCCCGGGAATGGAGCTCCATAGTGAGGGGAAGGAACCAGCTAGCTCCCCTGGTGAACCAGAGCTCCAGGCACCTGCGCACTGGTTGATCTTGTGTACCCACGCTTAAGCCCCCTCCCTGGGATAAACAATTTAAAACCGCCCAGCCACAACTTCATGCCCCTGGTACTCCAAATGGAGTTTCATGCCTCTGGTATTACACTGTGTGGGAACAGAAATTTTTCTAAGTCCCAAAATTGAGTACCAGGACCACAGCTCATTAATTTTTCTAAGTCCCAAACAGGCCATGCTACACTCTGCTTCACCCATGGAGAACCACATCTCCGGCCAGGCTCTTTATCATCTCTGGGCCCTCACACCAACGACCTCCCCCCCCGCTGAAAGATCTGCTAAAATCTGGTGATGATATAACATGCATTGTTTTGGTGCTTTGTGACAGAAGGTCCAGTTCACCAAATCTGCTTGGCAACAGTCTCCGGTCCTCACACGTGTAGAAGAAAAAGATTTTTTATTTTGAGTTTTCTGAATTCTGAAGTGATATTTTGATTCTCTATTGCCACCTCATGATAGATTTGTGTTTTGCACCATTGTAGCTATAGTAGAAGTGGTGGCCCTCACAAAGA
>NW_018128014.1:1431797-1445362 GCF_001952655.1 Monopterus albus | reverse complement strand
TGTGTGTAGGGGTCATCAGAGTCACAAACTCAGCCAAATTCCACCACCCAAACAGGAAACTGGCACACCCAAATGCCAGATGCATAATTGATTTTTAGTTACTAACAGATTTCAAATGAGTAAACAAAAGTGTGTTTCAAAATGATGTAATTAAAGGTCAAATTAAAATAACCTAATTTGAAAATACATTCTATGCTACATTCTAGACTACATTGATAGCCTACATGCACAGCTGCTGTCTAATTGAGCCTCATGTAAGACTTTCAATGCAACGAAAGTTAACAAACCATGCAAAGTCTGCGGCCACTCTAAAAACATAGCTGCTGGTTTGTTTAAATCAAACAGAGCTGTTACGGTTTCACGTCACTCTGCTTTCTGGATTTATGTTTCTATTTATTTGTTCTCTCCCCGCAACGCTGTCATCGGTCACCATGTCATTCACCTGCTACTCATTTCCTCCCGGTTCTGTTCCCCGCTGTTCTGTCATCTCAATTAGCCATCATTTCCCCCACCTGCTGCTCGTCGTCTCCCGGTCCCGTCACACACATATACAGCCTGTTCTTCCGCCGCCTCTTTGCTGGTTCATACCGATGTCTGACCCTGATGTGCACACTGCAATCGTCGCTTAGCTCCCGTTGTGCTACCAATCTACTACGCTGTCTCACCCCCGTGTTTTCACCACGTTTCCTGGTTTGTTTTTTGTATGTTCTGCTCTAAGTATGTAGTTGTTGTTTGGGTACTCGCCGCTTCTGCATGTGCTGTGCGCTGCTTCACTGTATACCTGAGGGCTACTACTCTGCTAACTGGAATACCACTGCTACTCTGCTGACTTGATTGCCCTGGTTCGTGTTTGTGCCTCCTGGTGCCGGCTCTCCTGCTCATCTTCTGGTTCCTGGTCCCTCCTAGTGTCATCTTTTCCTCAGTCCCTCCTGGTGTCATCTTCTCCTCGTTCCTCCTGGTTCCTCCCTGGTCTCCCTCGTTCCTCCTGGTTCCTCCCTGGTCTCCCTCGTTCCTCCCTGGTCTCCCTCGTTCCTCCCTGGTCTCCCTCGTTCCTCCCTGGTCTCCTCCATGCCTCCTGGTTCCTTCGTTCTCCCCTGTCCTTGGTTGCTCCCTGCCTGTCTTCCTGCCATCCAGCATTACCTGTGTTTTGTTCATTAACTGCCCTCTTCATGCCCACTCTGCTTGTCTCTGTCTGCAACTGGGGTCCCCACCACACTCACACATAATAAGAGCTGGCTATTTCATTTCTGTAACATGCATCACACTGATGATGCGCAGGACACAAGGCCTACAAGAGCTGAGGACAGTGTTTTGATTCTTCACAAACAGCCAGTGAAACTCAAGAACAGTTTTAGGTGTAACTCCTAATAAAGTCTGCTGCCTTCTTGCTGTCCACAGCAGACTTGCTTGGACAGTGGGAAATAGTACAGGTTCCAAGTTCACATGATGACCTAGAGTGGAGGAGACTGAACTAACATTATTTGGGCAACTGATCAGAAGAAAGTCAAATGGAGGTCACTACCCCGCTCCAGGCATAGAAATATTCCCCAGTGTGTTTTGATCACATTGACCGTTAGCTGCACTGAGGAGTGTCTTTCCTCAGCAGTCAACAGGATAAAATCCCACTGCAGAGCAACCATGGACAAGGGAACTGAGAGACACGTTAGACGCCTATGAGCCATGCTTAATTTATCAGTGTCCACAGTGCGTCAGAACAGGATCATTTATTCCATGCAGTGTCAAAATATACAAAAACACCAAGGTGGTTACTTTACAAAGGTGCTGTTTAGCTTTACCCTAAGTTACTCTGAGTTATAGGGGGGAATAGATGTGGCACACTCACGCAGTCTTTTTTCTGGCTATGCTAGTTGCCCGGAGCAATATAAAAACAAACCAACTAAGAAAAAAAATACACATCTTGCAGCCACAGCATTTCCATGCAGTACAGTAAGCTAAGACGTGGGTAGCTGGTTAGTTTATCTGGCTGTGTATTTTGATGCTAAATGTTTACATCTTAGTGCTAAATGCTTAGTAGGTTTTGTTGTGAGTTGCTGTTTAGCCTGGCCTAGGAACTATGCTTTGCTCACACAAAGATAGGTCTGTATGCTCTCTCTTCTCCTTCTGTCTTTTACAGACATGTAAAATTGGCATTTTCATGTTGCAGAGTGAATAGTGAAAGTGTGACCAAAGGTTACAGTTCCCACTCTAATCTCTGATTTTGGCTCAGAATGTCTTTGTTCTCCTGGTTCTGTCACATACTACTGTTCTCAGACATTACGCTTGGTAAAAACGGTACCATAGGAGTACTTCCATTATTTATTAGGTGCTATTTTGTTTGGCTGGGAGTGAAGATGAGTCATCAACTCCAGCCAATTGGAGGAAGTCCTCATGAATAATGTATATTTTATGCTATATAATGTCTGAAACAGCCCGCACAACAACATGCTACAGGACAGAGGGGAATGTGGGCTGTTTGTAAAAGTGGATGTAGAGAAATCTAAACTTTGGGTGAATAAAATGGCACAGATTTCTTCAAAATACACTCAGTATTTATAAAATTAGATCAAAAGGGCCATAATACCACTTCTTTAAACCTTCCATACTTTGCAGTCCATTAGAGAACTACAACATAAAAAATTGCCACCCTCACATGGGCAGTTCGCCGTCTTCAGTGCAGCTTTACATAACATAGGATAATAGATTAAAATCCCATTTTACTTCATTTCCCTTTATCCTAAAATCAAATTTTGGTGGTGTCATAGTTCATATACAGCATGATTGCCATTCACAACTTGCAGATAAGGAAATGATCTCATGTTGAAAATCTTAGCTTGCATGTTACATATCTGGTGAACGAACCTGGCCCCTTCATTGAAATGCCCCATAAATACCACAGTAAGTGTTGTAGTTGAGTCACTTCTCTAAACCCCAAGTCTGAGTCAAGTCTTGAGTCCTCAGTGTTCAAGGCCAATTAAAGTCTAAGTCAATAGTCACAATTACTTGAGTCCAAGTCAGTGAGGTTTACATTAAACACACATATACACACACACACACACACACTACTTAGAAGTGAACATTATGAATTGTTTTTGTTATTCTGAAAGAAACGCGGAGTGTACGCTTTGATGGAAGTGCACCAGATGCAGCATGGTCCAGGGCAGCAAGTTTTAATAGCAATATCTTTATCATATGCCAAATTATAAAAAAAGAAAAGTCCAAGTTCTGTCAATTCTCAAGCCTGATTCCAAGTCCAAGTCATCAGTGCTCAAGTCAAGTAAAATCAGGCCTGGACACGAGTACTATGACACTGACCACAGTACAGACAGCTGCATTATTTGGGTTGTTCATATACATGTGTCTTTACAGCAGCACAATGTTTGTAATATTGCTATAACCCTTTGTCACTCATTACCTGCCTCATTCCTTCTCATAAATAAGTGTCAGCTGCTTTAAACTAATTAAAAAATAAATGCCTTTTCCCAGAACTACTGAGGGTCAAAGGCATTTACCAAAAGGCATATTGTTTTCTGACTGTGTGTTGGAATATTTTTCCTTAAAGTGATTCCCATTGTATACTTTATCAGTGCAGTTCTGACTGGCTTAAATTAAATGGGAGTCAAATATGGTCAAAGTCCAGAACAGACCTTTCCAGGCATGTGGAAGAATGAAACTACTTGCACTTACTTGTCTTCTGTATTTGAATTGTTCTAATGCATGTACAGCTGGAATCAGAGTTAAACTCAGTTTTTCACAACTCCTGACATTTAATCCTATAAACATTCCTCATCTTAGGTCAGTCAGGATCACTACTTTATTTTACGAATGTGAAATGTCAGTATAATAATGGAGAAAAAGATTTATTTCAGCCTTTGTTTCTTTCATCACATTCCCAGTGGATCAGAAGTTTACATACACTCAGTTTTTGGTATCATTGCCTCTAAATTGTTTAACTTGGGTCAAACATTATAGAATGCCTTCCTCAAGCTTCTTACAATAAGCTGCTGGAATTTCAGCCCGTTCCTCCTGACAGAACTGGTGGAACTGAGTCAGGTTTGGAGGCCTCCTTGCTCACAAATGCTTTTTCAGCTTTTTCACCCCCCCAGACCCCCACCCCCCACCCCAACATGATGCTGCCACCTCTTTGCTTCACAGCTAGGATGGTGTTCTTTGGCTTGCAAGCCTCCCCCTTTTTCTTCCAGATATAATGATGGTCATTATGGTCAAACAGTTCAATTTTTGTTTCATCAGACCAGAGGACATTTCTCCACAAAGTCAGATCTTTGTCCCCATGTGCAGCTGCAAACTGTAGTTGGCCTTTTTAAATCGCATTTTGGAGCAGTGGCTTCTTCCTCGCTGAGCAGCCTTTCAGGTTATATTGATATAGGACTTGTTTTACTGTGGATACAGATACTTTGGTACCTGTTTCCTCCAGTGCCTTCACAAGGTTCTTTGCTGTTGTTCTGGGATTGATTTGTACTGTTTGGACCAAAGTCTGTTCATCTCTAGAAGACAGAATGCATCTTCTTCTGAAGCGCTATGATGGCTGCATTGTCTCATGGTGTTTATACATATGTAGTACTGTTTGTGCAGATGAATGTGGTCCCTTCAGGCATTTGGAAATTACTCCTGAGGACGAACCAGACTTGTGGAGGTACACAGTTTTTTTTTCTGAGGTCTTGGCTGATTTCTTCTGATTTTCCTATGTCAACCAAAGATGTACTGTGTTTAAAAGTAGACATTAAAATACATCCACAGGTGCATCTTCTATTGACTCTAATTATGCCGATTAGCCAATTACAGGCTTCTAAAGGCATGACATCATTTTCTGGAATTTTGCAAGCTGTTTAAAGGCCAAGAATTGTGATATAGTGAGTTGTAAATGAAATAATCTGTAAACAATGTTTGAAACTGTTGCATAAAGTGCATGTCCTAACCAGCTTGGCAAAACCAAATTTTTTTCATGACATATATGGAGTGGTAAAAAAAAAAAAAAAAATCAGTTTTAATGATTTTCAGTGTATGTAAATTTCTGACTTCAACTGTAAATTACTTTGCTGTTGGCAATACAAATGGTTTTTCTTCTGCTAGAGTCACTTGAATTCATATTAGGGCTGCACGATAAATTGTTTTGTGAGCATGATTTAGATCCCTTTGTGATCTCATTCTCACATGACAATGATTCTGCCATGTTTGTATTAGCAGTGAGATTCCCTGCATCACACTAAGCACTCCCTTTTTCTCACTAAGCATCATTAACCAATAACCGCAACTAATAACTACAAAGTGATTTATTTCTGCCTCAACTACTATTGACAGCTAGCTGTATAGGGCAACATTCGGAATGAATTTATTGATCAACCTGCTATTGGTTAATGCCTAAACCTAATTTAACCAAATCATACTGTAGTTGTATTTATCAGAAAACACTGATATGTATAGTTCCGGAGCGCTATGATAAACAACACATTTTGTTATTTAATTTAACTGACTTTTTGTGATCAAACAAACCATAACATCTAAAGCTGAAGAAACTTAGAAAAAATCAACTGGACCAGGTCTTTAGGTCGAAGACATTTCACCTCTCATCTAAGAGGCTTCATCAGTTCTGCTCAACTGGCGTTGAGTTGGAGATATTTATCCCCATCGGTGGTCTTTCAGTCCTTTGATACCCAACAATGCCCATAAGATCTAAACCTCTTTGTTTCTTGGCACGCGCCAATAATGATGTCACAACCGCTGGTGTCCATTGTTGTCAATGGACTGGTTTCCCACCTCTCAATTTTTGTAACTTGGCATGGACCAGGTAGGAAATGGACAAGATGGGGGCAAGAGTGTGTGAGCAGGTCCAATCTTCCAGACATTCAATACAACCCTATACAGACATCTATGGCTTGGTGTACTGGCTAGGTACAAAGCTGAACCATATGTTTTCTACCACACAAGCATTCATTCAGCTTCATTCAGCTGTTCTGTAGGTTTGATATCTGCTAGTTAGCTACAGAATGTATTACCTGTAGATTTCTTCTTCTACTGCTATAGCAGCAGTGTAGATTGTGTTTAGGAGAAGACTGCAGCAAGTCAAACATGCCTCAAGCACAAGAATATACGTTTCTGGCTCTGTGTTGATGTCACAGCTGGCATGCACCATGGCCAGTGCGTTGAGCATAACCACACCAACGTTAGTAACACCACACCAACACCGTGAGTTATGTGCCACTTCTCAGCAGCTGGCACTGCCCTTATGTGATCAAGCCTAGCAACGGGCTCAACCACACCTCTTCACTAAGATAAAGGTTTTAGTGTATAATTTCCTAATTCACTTTTAAGCTAGTACTCCTTACTAAGGGTTTTTAGGCTAAGTTAAAAGCTCTCTGAGAGTCAGTCTCAGAATGTTTGTGAATACGGGCACAAGGCTTTTGTCCTCTCTTTAAAGCTGTGGTCTGGGATTTGTAGAACTGTAAGAGTATGTTATGCATAGATTTGAGACACAGTGCATGTAAACAGAAAAGCTTTCTATAACATTCTTGTTCTGTCACGGCTGCAAGTAAAGGTCAGTTTCTCTCCAGTGTCTACAGGTAATACATCCTCAAACAACATTAGAAGGTATAATTCTATGTATTTTTGTCATGCCAGCTCTTGCATCAAACCCTATTCATAACCTTTTGAAGAAAATTCTAATATTTGTAATATATGGATCATGAGTTGAACAAGAAGGGGCAGGGAGGACAGCAAACCTCATTCTGCTGAAATCCCACATCCACAGCTCAGTGCTAGGGTAGAGTACTGTAAGCCTCAGGTTTGCTGTTAGATCCCTACTCACTGCCCGACTGGAAACACAGGCGTTTGAACAAAATAAGTAATGTTTTTTAGTGATTATGTTACATAAAAGTGCATAACATGCCTTTGATTTCATATGGTTCACAGTCCAGTGGCCAACACCCATCCTGTGCCTTTATGTGGCCGTATAGCTTCACAGTAAAAAATTGTAAATAGCTGACTGAAAGTACAATGCAAACTTCAGCATAAGCAAAAGGTCTTTGCACACATTACCAAGAATGAAGGCCTTAAGCACAAAAACTCAGATTTATACATGCACAGATGACTTTCCCAACTTGCCCTATGTTTACAAAATCCATGTTTTAGCACATAGCTAATTTATAATTCTCAAGGGTCATTGGTTATTTAAGTACAGATACACGCTACACTTTTCCACCAGACATTTTTCTCTGTATTGAGTCAATTAACCTCTCTTGCTGCAAGCAGAAGTAAATGAGACTCTTTGTGGATTACAGGGTTATCCAAAAAAGCTTGTCCCTCTGCTGCAGTACAGGTCAAAACTTCCCCATCAGCACACAAGACAGGTCAGGGTTTTTTAGTCAAAGCAACAACAAGCAAATAACTTGCCAAAATAAAACCTCTGCCCTTACTGTGCAAAGAGCACCAGGGCACAGTCTATTTTAAATATTCTCTCTGGCTGTGTTGTAAGTCCTGCTAAGCACCCAGCCAAAAGTGAAGCATATTTTCAGTGGGATAAGTGGGGAAAGTAAGCTTTGTCAACTTAAAATGCACCCAAATTTGTGTCACATTATATTCATGTTATTTGAGAGAGATCCAGTGAGTGATCCATTGGGCGAGCATCGAACTAGGGCAGCTTAGAACAGAACAATGGTGCCTAATTACAGCTTTCAAGATAATGAAGGTCATTGCTTGTTGTGTAGGAAACAGAGCATGTCATATGAGTAGAGAGAATTTAATTTAACTTGAGAAATGGATGAAAGTCTTCCACTTAAGCCCTGTCCAAATAGCTTCACACTGGTGATCTCAGCACCACAAGCTAAAGAGCTGTGGTTGATCAAGTGGGAAGCACCCCTCCTCCCCACCATCTCTTAATACCACCCAGCCTTCAGCCACAACTTCATGTTAAAGGGTTGGCTAATGCAATAAAAAGTGTGATATCTAGCCTTTTGTATTTTGGAATATCCATCTCTATCCCACAGCCTTAATGTCAATGTCAGTGTTAACTTTATTTATAGAGCACGGTTTAAAACAACTACAGCTGACCAAAGTGCGGTACAAACAGAAATATAAATAACAAATAAGATTATTTACAAAATAAAACAATTTAAAATAAAATAAAAAATTAAGTAAAAAATAAAGGCAAGGTTAAAACAAGATGTCATCTCTCAACTGAACACCAATGAAACCAGATGAGTCTTCACCAGAAATTTAAAAGGCTCAAGGCAGGACATATGTTAAAAGGCAGAGAGTTCCATAAATGTGGTGCAGCTATAGCAAAAACACAATCACCTCTGTTTTTAGCTTTGTTCTGGGCACATCAAGGATCATTGGATTAGCTGACCTCAGAGGACTCACTCAACTCTTCTCAACAGGTAAGGCCTAACCTTGGCCAGCAATCTCAGCTAGAAGAAGCTAGTTTTCTCCACAGAAGTGATCTATTTATTTAGTATAAAAGAGCTGTCTACACCCATGCTAGTTTTTTTTTTTTAATAAAACATCTATTATATGACACAAAAGGGCCAAGAAAACCAATAGGATCATTACTTGTTCAGGAGGTCCAAACAAAATAATCTCTGTCTTGCTTTCATTTAAATGTTGAAAATTAAGATCTGTCTAAGTTTTAATGTCATTTAGGCAGTTTAGCAAGGCTTGTAAAGACTCTCTACTGCTTCAATTTGCACATCATTGGCAAAGCAATGAAAAGAGACATTATGCTTCCTAAAAATAGACCCCAGGGGTAACAAGTACAAAGACAACAATACAGGGCCCAAAATAGACCCTTGAGGAACCCCACAAGAAACTGGGGCTATAGATGAGGAATACTGACCTATGTGAACAGAATAATATATCCATCAGATAAGAATAACACTGTTCAAGGGCATTGCCTTTAATGGCTACACACTGTTCTAAATGTGACAAAAGGATCTGATGACCCACAGTGTTGAAGGGTGCAGTCAGATCAAGAAAAACTAAGATAGCACAGCTTCCAGAGTCAGCAGTTAAAAGAATATCATTAAAAACTCTTAGCAGAGCTGTTTCCGTACTGTGGTGAGACTTACTGTAAAACCAGACTGGAATGTTTCACAGATGTTAGAATTATCTAAAAACAATTGAAGCTGCTCAAAAACAACTTTGGACAAGAAAGGGCATTTAGATATTGGCCTAAAGTTGGAGGGAACTAAAGGGTCCAGATTTTTGTTTTTTACTTAGGGATTGCACTATGGCAGGCTGTTGTAACACACCCAGAACTGAGACAAGTATTAATCAAAGTTAGAATACTAGACCTGATAATGTTAAACACCTCTTTAAATAAACAAGAAGAGATATTGTGAAGTGGACAATTTGCTGGACAAAGGTATTTCACAATCTCTAATAATGAGAACAGAGAGGCTAAAACTGATGGAAGACGGCTGTGCAGCTCAGAGAGATAGAAGGGTCCAAGGCAGATGAAATGGGTCTAAATCTAAGAGCAGAAATTTTGTTGGTAAAAATTTTTACACAGGGCCAGCAAGGGCACAGTGTGAACCTGCATCTTGGTGATTGACAAGAGAGTCAATTACATTAAAAAGAGCCTAAGGCTTATTATGGCTGTTAGTCGACACAAGGGAAGATATATACTCTGTTTAGCAGTTTTAACTGCTTGCTGGTAATGTATGTTGATAAGGAGCTGTTAAATACATCTAGAGAAACTTGAATTTTATCCTTTTTTTTAACCTTCTGTCTGCTTTTTTTACATGAGACCACGAGCAGTGTCATTCAGCTGTGGCTCAAAACTTGGCTTGACATGTTTAGTCCTGAATGGAGCAATACAGTCCAATATGTCCTTGCATGTAGAGTCAAACAGAGAAGTGAGTTCTTCAACACTGAGATAACAGCAGCCATCAACAGAATAAAGCAAAAAGACTTTAAAGCGATAGAAAACTGCGAGGTAGTCAAAGGGTTAAAAACACAAAGACAGTAAATAAAACAAGTAGGTGATCTGTGTGGTAGATTTCAGTGATCAGTACAGACAAACCAAAAAACAACACAAGTTACAGTGTGTGTCCTTTTTCATGTGTCAGGCACTAATCTCACGCACTGACTGCGTGAGATTAAAAGAGTCAATGTGATCCAGAAACTCTTTAACCAGAGAACTGATCTCACAGCACACATGCACATTAAAATCACCAACAATCAATAAGTGATCATATTTACGCACGATGTTAGATACAAAGTCTGAAAGGTCCCGAATCAAATCCTTACTAAACTTAGGTGGACTGTACACCACAGCGTACAGAACCCTCACAGGAAAGTTTACCTCAAACAGTTGAAGCTCAAAGCTAGACCAGCTGTCATATGAAATAGGCCGGCAGTGAGTGGAAGGTGGATTTAAAAACAAAAGCTAGTCCTCAGCCTTTACCAGTGGACGGAGGGGAGCTGAGGAAATCACATCCAAAAGGTAGAAGTTCTGAGATAGTTGTGCGCGTACCTTCAAGCCAGTCTGGTGCTGAGGTCAGATTTCAAAAGGACTGAATCAAAGCATGGAATAACATGAGAGGACTCCTGCCCCATGACTGTGTTATGGGCTGTTTTAAATAACTGAATCTAAGAACATGTTTATTTTAGTATTTCTGTATTATATAGTCTCTAGTGTGCTTTAAATCTGTTACTGTAATATTCTAATTATAATGTTAACGTGTAGTGGAGTACAAGGCCACAAATATGATAGTCTTCCTATTGATTGAACAGATTAGAGGCCGTAGCCTAGCAGTCCTAATGTATTAGCATTACTCGTGCTCGACATTTAAAACTCACACTTGCAAATGTGAGTCTTCTGTTTTTTTAGTCACTACAAACACAGAACAAATAATGTTTTGCCTCTAAGATAAACTCTTCATGTGGAAACTATACAAAAACTTCAGTCATTGAGAAAATGTTTTCATCCTGGTACCCCTCTCCCCACACTGACATGTTTGGACTGTCACGAGTGATATTCTAGGGCCTTGTTAGGTATTTTTAGTCAGATAGATATTGGTTAGATACTTGATGTATTAGAAATGTTTAGAGTAGACAGGATGTCTAGCTCAGGCTGTTAAATGTTTAGTCATTCTCATGAGTTGCTGCAGGTTGCTTATGGTCAAGGATAACTAGATAGAAAGTTGATGACTGTTAGAAGACAGGATGTTTAATATTCTTATTATGATGTGTATGTTTAATATTCTTATTATGGCGTGTATAACTGTAGCCATAGCCCTAATATTTTCTTATGTTTAATGTCATGACATGTCACTAGAGGTCATGTTAGAATGTTTTTAGCTACACACCACATAATCAACAGACAATCACACATTGATTTTTTTTCGTGTTTTGACTACAGCTCTGGCCAGCTGCAAAGCTAGCACCGGGAGACATCACGGTTTGGCGTCTCTCTGAGTAGAATGGGGTTAGCCCGAAGTGATATAATGTATAGGCCTGTTGTGGTTCAGGGTCTTTCATCTTTCCTGGACCAGCAGAAGGTGCCGTAATCCCGTGCCTGGCTGAGCTGTGAATCCAACATTCGGTCCTGATTAGGCTGAGAGTGACTTCCTGGGTTTTTGTCGAGCTGTGCTGCGGTGCCACACATCAACTGGGTCGACCACAAACTGAGGTAAGGCAGGAACCTTTGTTTATACATAAAACCTATACATTGATCTTATACTAAATTAAAGTTGATGTGTAGAACTGCCCACTCTCGACGCTTTAAATTGGATTCAAAACAGTAAGGATAATAAAACACATTTGTTTTTGAATGATGTGCTAATTTGTTCCCTGACACATGTAAGAGTTAACAAGCACATAGGCTCACTTTGAGGGTTGGTGAATGAGTGCCATGATTACAGAATTTGATATCAATAAGGGATGCAAAATTCACGTTTTATAAGTGAATTTCTGCTACTTAGTAGCAGTTGTCTCCCCAAATTGCCTGATTTCTTTTTTTAATTTCCCTCCGGCTGGAGAATAGACAGAGAGAGTCATCTCAACTGAAGAGATGCTCTTAGATACATTCCACACGTAATAACGGCACAGGGAAATCGCCAGTTTATTATTTTTCATAGAATGTGTGGGTGGTTAACTGCACAACAGGCTGATTAAGACATTGTTCACAGGCGTATCACAGCTGAATGAGTAGGTTCGGCTGGGAGCATTCACTGTGACTTGACGTGCCTTGTGCAGCTGTGTACTGTGTCCGGGAGGGAATAGGCTTATTGGGGAACTGTAATAGCTTATGGTGGTGCCTGTTCTGTTGAGATAAAACTGTGTTAATCAGCTGGGAATCAACCCCCAGGACCTGCGCGCATCAGAAATTAGGCTGATGTAGAAGCTTCGCAGAGTCAGCTGGTTTTCACTGGGCCAAGAGCCTCTCATAATGGACAGCGTCACGTGTGGCATTTATTTTTCATTATGGCTGATTATGATATTATTCAGGTCTGGAAGAAATGCCAATCTGGGACTTTGGGTGCTACTTTGTATCCGCTGTTAAACAAATGGCTTGGCACATTGAGTCCAAGTAAATATTGTAGTGAAACACAGCGGTTTGTAACATGGGCTGAAAAGATGTGTGAGAAAGGCATGTTCAGTGCCTATGACGAAGCTCCCCCAGAGGAGGGAGCTGTAAGATTGTATATTAAACAAGCAGCTTGCTCAGCTGCTAAAGCATGTCTGTGTGACAGTACAGCATCTTTACTACAGAAACACAAAACAGAAGCTAAAGTTAAACACTGTGAGACATTTCTTCAGGACTGTCTCTGTTTTTTGGCTGAATTTGAAAAAAATCAGAAAACCACAGCCAGTGTAAAGGAAGCACACATGTCTGCCACTTTCTCCGGTGACACACATACACACAGATTCCAGCTCACAGGAATCTCGAGGTCACTCACACACACCCTCAGCCCCTCCTCCCTCTCAAACTTCTTTGCAGGAAGGAAGCTGGGAGACAAAATTTCAAAGTAATGCACAACACCAGATGTCATTAGTTACCCCTGCCGTGAGTAATCAAAATGTTTCACCACTAGTTGTTGTACATGGGGGAATATTATAGACAGCTGCTTTTCCCGGTAGAGATAAGGACTGGCGTAGCGCTCAACAATATTTGGACAGTGTTAGAGCAGAGTCTGAAGCACAGACTGCTGCTCTCAGGATTGAAGTTGGCACTTCTGGCCATGATAGTACTTCTGTAGTTTCAAATCCTGTGAAGAAGTTGAAAAAAGTGTGTGGTGTTTCAGTGAAAACTCATAGTTATACTTCTGGTGCTGGAGGGAAGAAAAAGCATGTCTGTCATGTGGCAGTGCCGACTATGACTGAGAGTGAATGTTCAAGTGAGGACAGTAGTGAGGATGATAAGCCCTATGCCTTCTCTGCACGACGTAAGGACAGACACAGAGGCAATATACACGACTGTCTGGAGAGACCCGCTACTCAAATGCCACTTCTCCAGACTGAGACAGCACAGGGTGGAGTTTCAAATACGTACACGCCTTTCACTCTTCAAGACACGTCACTTATTAAAAGCCAGCTCCCGCAGCTGAAGC
>NW_018128014.1:1425052-1427036 GCF_001952655.1 Monopterus albus | reverse complement strand
GTTGAACAGATGTTTGGGATAAAACACAAGTTTGGGGCTGTCTATCATGCAGCCTCTCAAGGCCTTGTTGAGCGTGTAAACAGAACCATAAAAGAAGGGCTTGCAAAAGTCTGCGCAGACACTAATCTAACCTGAGTTGAAGCTCTACCTATTGTATTGTTAAACCTCAGGTCCACTCCGAATGTGATGCTTAATGTAAGCCCACATGAAATCCTGACAGGGAGAAAAATGCCCTGTCCTCTAACTGTTATGCCTAGAGATTCAACACCTCTTCTTTTAGAGCATGCTGACATGAGTGAGTATGTCAGAAGACTGAACAATGCCGTGATGAGTGTCTCTGAACAGGTTGTTGAAATCTTGCACAGGGACCAACCTGAGGAACCAACACCAGCTGCAGTGAACAGCTGGGTCTATCGAAAGGTGCATAAACTTCACTGGTCAGAACCATGTTGGAAAGGACCTTACAAGGTAGCAGAAACTACCACACACTGTGTTAAACTGTGGCTCACTGAGGAACAAGCTAAGTAACTGGATCCATAAGACACATTGTTCTCCAGCTGAGGATCCAGCTGGATGGACAGTAAATGAGATCAGGGCTGATTTGAGAACCTCAGTACCTGAGTTGATATACAATCTTGTAGAACCAGAGCTACAGTCAGAAGAGGATCTACACAGTGTAATATTTATTAGAGAACAAAACAATGACAGGGACAGCAGACAATATGTCTAGTCTGACAGGTTTAGGCAATCGTCCTGGTGTAGTTCTTTGTATTTTGGGCCTCATTAGCCTAGTTATAGTGGTACCCATATTGTGGTGGGAAACAAGGTCCCACACACACCGTGAGAAAAGAGCTAATGTCCTGGTTCCACCCAAGTTGGTTTTTGATTCAGGTAAAACTTCCACATTAATGGTAGACACATGTGACATTCTTGACTGCTCTGTGTGGCCTCAGCAAGAGCAATTAAGACAATTTGATAAATACACTTGCATACTGTCCTATGTTCAGTTTAATATGCGGTTATTATTTCGTTCTAAGCTCTGTGCTTATTAGGGGGATGTAGGATGGAATACTGGACCTACATCATGGGGATACCAACCGACTGAGGCTCAGAAACATTCATGTGAGGGCAAGACTTTGTTAGATCAGCTACTCATAGTTAAGGGAACAGCCCCTGATAATTATAAGCTAAAAAATCCTCTGTACATAACACTTCAGAACCCCTGTTTGACAGATAACGGCCACATGTTTGTACTGGGGGCTTATGCTTCAGGTGCAGATCCTTTTAGGGGAATTTACAATAGTTGTGCAAACTAATTTGAGCTATAACCATAGTCCATATGATTTATATACTCGTGACGACTAAGAAAGATGATTCACGCTACATTTCTACTTCATCAGATCTGCAGAAAAAAATAGTGATAGAAACAGGATTTGTGCAAAAAAAAATTTGGCTTGAATGGGTTCAAAATGCAGCACGTAAAGCGTTAGTTAACATCTCTTGTGTCATATGTGCAGGACCTTGTCCTGCTTTGCTTACAGTGCCTTCCCTCTTATCTGATGCTAATTATACACACTGCATGCTTGAGCTGCACATGACTGAGAACCGTAGTACACCAGCCTGCAGAGATTTGGAAATTTATTACCCATTGGCACCTTGAGATGCAGTACTTCCTATCTTTACTGCAGTCACAAATACTTACACTCGTATAACCAAAACTAATGCAACAGGAACTAATGTAGGTACTATTTCTTTAGAATGGTGCACCATTACATTAAATCTCACCACATGGGCAAATGCAACATGTTTGACTTTTGCCAGATCTGATGTGTACTGGTATTGTGGTGGATATAGGCTAGTTAATATTCTCCCTCCTGACTGGTCTGGTACGTGTACAGTGATATCACTTATAGTACCAGTCACTTTGGTAAAGGCCTCTGTGTTAGATATACTGTCAGGATCTAGTCATTCCTCTAAGGAACAC
>NW_018128014.1:1403802-1424009 GCF_001952655.1 Monopterus albus | reverse complement strand
CTATGAATGTAATTATGTAGAATGTTAACACTCTGTAATAATTCTGTAGTATATTACTTGTGTGGTGTAGAGGATAATTATTTATCTAGAGATATTGCTTAGGATTTAAAAGTTGTAAAATGATGTCATGGGGTAGGATTAGATAAGTCTAACTTCTTCCTACTCCGTTCAAGCATGTACTAGGTATAAGTAAATTGATATTGGATTATTATTGTTGGATATGTGTGAAATTACATGTGTTGACATATCAACTGTTTTACATGCTTGAATGAATAAATCAAATCAAATCAAACATTCAGGAATTCAAAATTACATTGATGATTGGTTTGTTAAAATTTTTGACAAGTGGAAAAATTTAGTGATTTCTTTGCTCACATCTTTTGTGGCAGCAGTTAATTTGCTGACCTTGTGTGGATGCGGCTGCATCCCCTGCATTAGGTGTTTTTGTCTAAAGTGTATCACCACTGCCACTGATAACAGATACCCCTTGCCCCCTGCTTATGAGATGGTTCAATACCATTCTCTACTGGAAACCCATGCTTGTGATAAATGTGTGATACTGGAAGAAGATCTTTAGTCTCCAGCATAATGGATTGCACCTGCAAATGTTATGATTAACCAATGATTGTTTGCTACATGCTGTTTAGTAATTTTCCATGTTTTTGTCTGAAAAATGCTATAATTGCAATGAAGACCAGCTAACACATAGAAGCCTACATATAGATTCACAGCAAAGAAGACCAGCTTCCATGCCATTATTTTTATGTTATTATTTGAGATTTTTCCCTTAGGTACTCAGCTCTGGGCTTTCCCTGAAGGGGGTGGTTTGGGGGGGCCTCTCTCCTACTTGGATGCCTAATCTGGGGACAATAGGGACATTTGATTTAGGTTGACACAATAAAAATCGTGTCAAAAGGGGGAATTTGTTAGAAATTAATAAATCAGTCAGATAATTATTAGACTTTAATGTGTTAGATTTTAATGTGTTTCATTTTGTTATGACTTGTGCTCGATACATGCGGAGCATTAGCTATGAGATGGAGACGTCGGACTGTCTCCCACTCTTGATGTTTTTACAGTTGTCTGTGTAAGGGGTTAGCCCAAAACTTTATAAATGTATTAGGCTCTGTGTTTCCGGGGTCTCCTTTCTTCCAGCAGTTGTCTGGAGCAGGAGCCACCTGGGTTTGTGTTTCTGTAACTTTTTATTGTGGCTTTCAAAATAAATCAGCACTAAAATGAAACAAGTCGGACTCTGTCTTCATTCAGATCTGTTCAATAAAAGAACTGGGGTATAACAACTAATATAGAACAAGTATATGAAATCAAATTTCTAGGTGTCATAGTGGATGACAAATTTTCCTGGAAATCTCATATCAGACATATTCAGCATAAAATAGCAAAAAATATATCGATATTGGCAAGGGTTAGATATATTTTGGACGGGAGAGCACTACGGAGTCTGTATTCTTCATTGCACTTACCATACTTAGAGTATGGCGTTGAAAACTGGGGAAACACATACAAAAGCTCACTTCAACCATTGTATATATTACAAAAAAGAGCGATAAGAATTGTGCATAAGATGGGATATAGGGATCACACCAATGCAGCTTTCATACAGTCTAAATTGTTAAAATTTTTTGATTTAGTGGGACACAAGACTGCTGTGTTTATGTATAAAGCCAGGAACAATTTATTACCTGGTGGAATTCAAAAACTATTTAATGAAAGGGAAGGGGGATATAATTTAAGGGGTCAGTTAAATATAAAATTCATGCTATACGTACAACTAAAAAAAGATTTTGTATTTCCATAAGTGGGGTAAAACTATGGAATAATTTAAGTGCAGACATAAAAAACAGTAAGAGAATTGATTAGTTTAAACACAAATATAAAGGTATGTGTCAATCAAGATACATGCAAGAACAGGTTTAATGATTAATCAGATGGAACATTGTGGGTGTGGGGTAAGAATGTTAGCACTCTGTAATAATTCTTTAGTATATTACTTGTGTGGTGTAGAAGATAATTATCTATGAATGTAATTATGTAGAATGTTAACACTCTGTAATAATTCTGTAGTATATTATTGGTGTGGTGTAGAGGATAATTTTTTATGTAGAGATATTGCTTAGGACTTAAAAGTTGTAAGATGATGTCATGGGGTAGGACTAGATAAGTCTAATTTCTTCCTACTCCGTTCAAGCATGTACTAGGTATAAGTAAATTGATATTGGATTATTATTGTTGGATATGTGTGAAATTACATGTGTTGACATATCAACTGTTTTACATGATTGAATGAATAAATCAAATCAAATCAAATCAAATCAAATAATAACTGTGTTTTATCAGGCCTTTGTTGAATCTATCTTGTCCGTTTCCTTGGTAGTATGGTTTAGTCACGCGACCTTAAGGGCCAGGAATTCACTGAAGAAAACTGTAAAATGGTCAAGTCAACCGACGGGAGGTGCAGGTTTGCCCAGTTGTACAACTGTATACGAAACAGTTACAGAGGATGACTTTTCCCACTCTAAAAGATGACATGCATCCCTTGTTTCAGGAGTTCTGTCCTCTCCCGTCCTGATGGAGGTTCCCAGTGCCAAGATGCAGAACGAAACGGTATAAAAATAGTTTTGGTCCTGCTGCCATTTCTGGGTTTAATAAGCTGTAGTACTCTTCTCAAGTCTGATGTTTTATGGTTTCTCATGTCTTTTTAATATGTTTTTATGGTTAAAATATGTTGTGCGTTATTTTATTTGTCTGTTGAGAATTGTCACTCCGCTGCAAACAAATCTATCTTCGGGTGTTAATAAAGTGACCTGAACCTGAATCTGACCAGCTCACACAGCATCTTATGCTTGCAGGGGAAATAAAAAGTGAGTGCAAAGAAGTAGAAATGTCTGTACTAACCTTCAGCTACTACCCTTATGTATCAAGAAGGACAGCATTTGGAAGTTGTCCCCACTAAATGTAAAGCTTTTACAGTGTGAATAGAGTGCCAGAAGAAAGGGTGATAGACATTCTGGGAGATTGAGTTTTATCTTACACAAATATTTTAGAATAGATAGAAATCATCTTACTGCTTGGTCTTAAGTTTGATGAGTGGATGAAAAGATCCACACATTATAGATAGAGAAGCTAACTGGCAACATTGATTGTTGAAAAAGGATTTGTTGTCAGAATGGCTCTTTGTCGGCCCTCTGCAAGACTAAATTCAATATCAGCGCTGTCTGAATTTCCAGAGCTGATATGTCATAAGTGCCTGCTGCAGGCTTTTAAAAGGATTCTCCAAATGCAGACAAAAATGTTGCTTTGTGTTGGCTACACTGATCCCGTACAACTATGGTGTACCCAGGTAGTGTTTTAGTTACACATCACACATACAACATACACACACAGAATTCTTCATTTTGTTATGACTTGTGCTCGATACATGCGGAGCATTAGCTATGAGATGGAGACGTCGGACTGTCTCCAACTCTTGATGTTTTTACAGTTGTCTGTGTAAGGGGTTAGCCCAAAACTTTATAAATGTATTAGGCTCTGTGTTTCCGGGGTCTCCTTTCTTCCAGCAGTTGTCTGGAGCAGGAGCCACCTGGGTTTGTGTTTCTGTAACTTTTTATTGTGGCTTTCAAAATAAATCAGCACTAAAATGAAACAAGTCGGACTCTGTCTTCATTCAGATCTGTTCAATAAAAGAACTGGGGTATAACAAGTCCCAACCTGTATTTACATTTTTCAGGGGCTACACATCAGCTGTGCTGTAGTGTTGAACTCTACACACATAGATGTCATAGGTACACAATAAGCCCTTTATGAAGACATATAAATCCGGGTTTAGACAGAGTGGTGCTCTGACCTAAAGGGTAGCATTAGCATGATTAGATGCCCACAATAGCAATACTAGCAGGCAGATCTTTAGAAGATGTATTGACAGTTTATTTATTTATTTTGAGGTCTGTTGATTATTTATGACAAAATGATAAACTGTACCAGCATTACCATTCCAAAAGGCATGCCAGTAACATGGCTAAAAATATTAAAGCAAGACATGCTGAAAACTAGGTTTTACTGGGAATAATTTTTTAAATAGAATTTTTCAGTGATCTGAACCCTGTAAATGGACATAGCATGTTCAGGACTATTGTACTGAAGTGGAAGAGATTTCTCAAAAACTGGAAAAATAAAACACATCCATCCATCATTATCTAAACCGCTTGTCCTGTGGAGGGTTGTGGAGAGTGGGCTGGGGCGACAGCCCCAGATGACATTGGGTGAAAAGCAAGGTTCACCATTGAACACGCTATCAGATGGATGATAAATAGGATACATCCCAAGGCTTTTATAAGCACCATTATTTCCCTCACTTGCGTCATTTCCTTGTGTCTTAGTTCCACCCGTATGCTGTAAAATGCAAGGAAAACACGAGAGAGGACTCAAGGAAATGCGTATTAAGGACATGAGACATCCTTTCCTCCTATCTTCCAATCAGCATCCAATTACAGCTGATTTCTGATAAAGGGATGTGTCAGTTCATAAATGACAAAGGATGGTCTTGGGTATCCTTGCTCATGGCTCCTCCAGCAGCCTCCTTGCTCCTCAGTCCCTAGAGCCCATAGGAGAGAACTGAAACAGAATGACCAAGGATGCAAGAACAATGATATAAGATACTTGTCATGTACCCATAGAGGCAGACGACCACTCACAGACAATTTGGAGTTGCTGATCAACCAAAACTGCATTTTATTACACAATGCAGCAGAAACTACACTCTACTAAAAGAAACAACCCTACTTTTTATAGTTTGTTTTAGCACACCTGGATGACAGATGGCTGCCTTGTAGAGTAAAATTGTTGCACTACAACTTGATTTTTCAATCTTTTAAGTGTAATGAGCCCATATGAATGCTTTTATGCAGTAAACCCATCTGGTACTTGGTACTGATTAAAATATGGGTGTATGAATTATTTGTAGCTTCTCTTGGATAGAAGTCTAGTAGAAAGCTTAGTTAGCAAAGGACACATTACCTGGAACCATGATACAATTACAAATATTAGCCTTGATTAAGTAGATAGTTTGATTTAAATTCCTGTTCAGAACATTAGCTCTTACTATACTTAGAAAGTGCAGTGTAAATTATTTCCACTGGAGCAGTTTGGCTCAGTACCAAGGTGATGTTTATTGCAATATGGCTGAAGTGACTGCATACTGTAAGTGTGGCAGTTGTTGTGAATGCACAGGGGTGATTCTTTCTTTTGACCCACAGATGAAACATTTTCTAGGTGTAATTCATGCATAATTGTTCTTTATAAATACTCACTGGTCATGGAAGAATGCAGCTTAATTTACTATCCCAATTACTCTGTGTGATCATGCACTGCTGTATAACAAAAGGATTTGGACAGCAAAACAGCCCTACATTTATTCACATTTTAAGAGTATGGTAGAATACTTAAACAGCGATCACTCTGCTTACCATGCCTATTAAGGTAATTCCTAGGTAAAAGAACACTGCTCTCATATGTGTGACATTAAAAAAAAAAAGATGTTTAAAAAAAGTTTTTTGTCAGAAATAGCTGGCAGAAGCTCTCCATTTGCTCCACTGTTATGGCTGTGGGAATGTTCTACAGCGTCTGTCTTTTTATTAGGCTACATAGTAATTAACTAGGAGAGAGGAGAATGAAAGGCGAGGGTGGGAACAAAAAGCAAACTACAGAATTAGTTTCATGGTGGTGAGAGAAAATATAGCATAGTGCACAGCACATCCAGCATAACATCCTGAACATGACAATACTTGTGAGTCTCATTGTTATGGGGCCACCGGTCTTCCATTACGGAGCTCTTTAAACATCTGCCAGGAGCCAGATGAAGAGTCTGTATTGTATCGTCTCACTATATATCCAGCGCTGTCTTTGACAATTTCCTTCCCACCCACTATCCATCTCTTTTTCTCCCTATCTCTGTTTATTGTATCTCCTATACAACGCACCCCCCACACCCCTGTCTCCAGCTTTCCCATCACCATCTTCTCTCCCTTCATCCATCTCCATCTCATTCTCTCGCTTCTTCCTTTCCTGTCAGATTAGCTTTAGCTGGGTCATTCTAGCTCCCATTTAATTGCCTGGTGGTGGATGATTTGCAATGTAAATCACAACAATTTCAGAGCTGCCTAAATATTAAATATGTGTGGGTGTATAGGTGTCTGTGCCTCATATGCATGCTGTCATTAGGTAGAATCATTCTTCTTGCAGTCTGTCATATGCTATAATATCCAAACCACGATATATACTTTATCCATTTGAAATGAGCAATTTTGGATGCCCCTGTCATTTGAATTTACCCACTGCCATAAATGTCAGTTCCAGAAGAGATAAGTGGAGCACGGTAAAATGTACACACATTGTTCAAAGCATTTCTTTCCATATCATCTGTCAGCATTAGTTACATCAGCTGAATTCAGATAAATTATTTCTTGCCCCTCCTCCTCCTATAGTACTGCAGATGTCTACAGCAGGCTGGGGCCTGTTTGAGTGCTTGATGGGCTGCTGTTGGTGCTTGAAGTGAATACCCTGAACACCACTATTGGATAGCAATACATTATAAACAAATAGCCAAGATGGAGTGATTCTTATGAAGTCTTAATCTTGCCTTACAGCACACATCTCACAGATAGCTCTGGGTACAGGGACAGTGTGGCAGGATGTCAGCTGCAGGTCAGCAGAGATTTTGCTTGAGGGAGCAATCTGGCTTCCAAAGCAGCATATTGCCAGCACATACACACACTGTAACTGTACACACACTAGACTTTGACATCACAACACTATAGCTGCTGCCTTGGTACCTACTATTGAGCACGGAGGAAAAAGCTGCTGTTATTGTCTGTGTTTGTACGAATATACTCAAGGGAATGTTGCTTTTTTCTTGTGCGAGGGAGACTGTTTTCCACTGCTGCAGTGAGTAAATTTAGTGCTTTGTTTACTGCTCCATCTTATCTCAGCACTTCTTAACAATGAGAGCTTTAATTGTAGTCTGTGCAAATTAAACAAAATGAATTCCATCAGCTGTCAACAGATGCACTTTTGTAGTTTTTATTTGTTTTTCAACGCAGTTTGCTCTGAGAAAATAAGCTGTTTTAAAAGAGAAAGAGAGCTATGGCTAACTCAGAGTCAGAGGTTGCTGTTTGTCCGGGGAGTCAGCAAGCATCTGAATGTCAGGCTGAGGAAGGCAGAGATGACAGTCGGGAAGTTAATCCTCTGAAATAATTTGGTCGGCATTCTCTGATCTTCCTCTGCATATGGTTGATGATATAAATGCCCCAGCCCGCTTTTGACAGGTAAACACCAGTCTGAACCAGTTTTTTTTTTAAATTTGGCAAACATTACAAACTGGCTTCATGTTTTGGCCACCAGTCTGAATTTCTTGTATACAGAGGGTGTGAGGGACCTTTATTTTGAGATAAGGGAGCTGACAGACCGAGCAGCCAGTGCCACAGAGCTGAAATCTGCCTCTGCTTGCACGTTGGTTTCTATGAGTGATGGTGGATTATTTGCTGGTTCCTCGTCGGTACACAGACCACAGCAGATATCTTCATTTATGTTCCCTCAAGTATGCTTTTGCAACAAAACACCTGCTTGACACCAGAGAGGAATCATTTATCTAGTCAGACAAATAAATAGACATGTCAGAAAAGCAAACAAGGAAGAATTAATTCCCAAAAGTAATAACACTACACACTTCGGTGAAAAAAAATAAAAATATGTAAAAAAGCGTATAAACACACACACACACACACACACACAAAGAGAGACCCGCATATTTATACAGTATAGGAGCAGTTCATTATGACCAACAGTAATAGATAAATGACTGTAGTAATTATGATGCAAGCAAAGTAGCAAGTTACAGTGCCTTGCGAAAGTATTCGGCCCCCTTGAACTTTGCGACCTTTTGCCACATTTCAGGCTTCAAACATAAAGATATAAAACTGTAATCTTTCGTGAAGAATCAACAACAAGTGGGACACAATCATGAAGTGGAACGAAATTTATTGGATATTTCAAACTTTTTTAACAAATAAAAAACTGAATAATTGGGCGTGCAAAATTATTCAGCCCCTTTACTTTCAGTGCAGCAAACTCTCTCCAGAAGTTCAGTGAGGATCTCTGAATGATCCAATGTTGACCTAAATGACTAATGATGATAAATAGAATCCACCTGTGTGTAATCAAGTCTCCGTATAAATGCACCTGCACTGTGATAGTCTCAGAGGTCTGTTTAAAGCGCAGAGAGCATCATGAAGAACAAGGAACACACCAGGCAGGTCCGAGATACTGTTGTGGAGAAGTTTAAAGCCGGATTTGGATACAAAAAGATTTCCCAAGCTTTAAACATCCCAAGGAGCACTGTGCAAGCGATAATATTGAAATGGAAGGAGTATCAGACCACTGCAAATCTACCAAGACCTGGCCGTCCCTCTAAACTTTCAGCTCATACAAGGAGAAGACTGATCAGAGATGCAGCCAAGCGGCCCATGATCACTCTGGATGAACTGCAGCGATCTACAGCTGAGGTGGGAGACTCTGTCCATAGGACAACAATCAGTCGTATACTGCACAAATCTGGCCTTTATGGAAGAGTGGCAAGAAGAAAGCCATTTCTTAAAGATATCCATAAAAAGTGTTGTTTAAAGTTTGCCACAAGCCACCTGGGAGACGCACCAAACATGTGGAAGAAGGTGCTCTGGTCAGATGAAACCAAAATCGAACTTTTTGGCAACAATGTAAAACGTTTATGTTTGGCGTAAAAGCAACACAGCTCATCACCTTGAACACACCATCCCCACTGTCAAACATGGTGGTGGCCGCATCATGGTTTGGGCCTGCTTTTCTTTAGCAGGGACAGGGAAGATGGTTAAAATTGATGGGGAGATGGATGGAGCCAAATACAGGACCATTCTGGAAGGAAACCTGATGGAGTCTGCAAAAGACCTGAGACTGGGATGGAGATTTGTCTTCCAACAAGACAATGATCCAAAACATAAAGCCAAATCTACAATGGAATGGTTCACAAATAAACATATCCAGGTGTTAGAATGGCCAAGTCAAAGTCCAGACCTGAATCCAATCGAGAATCTGTGGAAAGAACTGAAAACTGCTGTTCACAAACGCTCTCCATCCAAACCTCACAAGAGCTCGAGCTGTTTTGCAAGGAGGAATGGGCAAAAATTTCAGTCTCTCGATGTGCAAAACTGATAGAGACATACCCCAAGCGACTTACAGCTGTAATCGCAGCAAAAGGTGGCGCTACAAAGTATTAACTTAAGGGGGCTGAATAATTTTGCACACCCAATTTTTCAGTTTTTTATTTGTTAAAAAAGTTTGAAATATCCAATAAATTTCGTTCCACTTCATGATTGTGTCCCACTAGTTGTTGATTCTTCACAAAAAAATTACAGTTTTATATCTTTATGTTTGAAGCCTGAAATGTGGCAAAAGGTCGCAAAGTTCAAGGGGGCCGAATACGTTCGCAAGGCACTGTATGTGATGTGGTATATAGAACAATATTTATGGTGCAGTGAAAGTTCAAAATTTCAGACTAATGGGAAATCACACAAACTGGTTTGGTCACTGATAATCTGGTGTTGGTAAATGAGAGACCATCTACCCACTCACTGGGCTAATGCTACATTTCCATTGTCGAAACCTATACCCCGTACTTTCCTTAACCATCACCAGGCACAGCCTCCAGGGTTGACACGGGCCGTCCTACTATGTTTTTCCACTGTATTTTCTCTGTGATGGTCTCTTTAGAGGAGGGAGGGGCTGCTCCCCTCTACACCCGCAGTCAGCTGTGTGTTTACACATGGTGCTTATAATGCTAATGCTTGAGGTGTGTAGACACGGACACAGACATTTAACCTGTGTGCACACACCCCCTCCTCACTTGCGTTCCTTGTACTTTATTTTAGTACTACCTCCTGAGGGTTGCTGAAATTTAGCTCCCAGAAGGCACCTCCAAAGTGGACACACTGTTGTGGAAATAAATGCAGAACCCGTGACGAGCATTACTCGGCATGGCACGTTTCGGTAGGTTCCTATAATAGAAAAGCCCCTTAAGAGAGTCACTCTCTGAGTTGTACAGTTATGGTTTGATGAGTCTGGTAACTCACATTCCTTCATTGGCAACCCAATAGATATGTGACTGACTCAGCTGGTATTTGGTATTCCCAGGCTAGTCCAACTCATGAGACTGGGCTATTGAACTTCTTTCTTATCTCTCTCATTTACTACTGCCGGCCTGAGCTATGGTGCTCACACAATGGAAAGTCAGGGGACTTCTGTTGCCTGTGGTTGAGGCACTGCCCTGAAGACTACATTCAAGGAACAAAAGTCTCCTGTTCACATTCAATGCCGCACTGCACATGAGGGACTAAAACACAATTGCCTCTAGACTGCAAGATATGCACTAATATGTATCTGTATTTATTTAGTAAAGTAGCCAGTAAATCCCCCTGGCTCAGAACCCATATTGCTCATAAGGGCCAGGTAAGAACATGCAAATCTGTCATGTCAAGTTAGACTTTTAGTGAGTGAAGTTAGACAGTACAAAATGGAAGAAGCAATCAAAGCTTATTAACTAATACCTCTACCTGTGTGTAATCACCTGAACAATCAGTGTGATAGCTTTGTACCAGGATACTTAGTAAATGCATTGATTGTAAATGTAATATTTTTCATATTTGGTTGTAGCACAGGCTCTAAACTGCCATTTAAGGTTCTTTTCACATTTCGTACTGTACATCTGCCATACTCTAGATAGTCATGTCTCTGACTGTGATAGGAGCCAGATAACATCATCTTTGGTGCGCTCAATATTTTCAGAGTCAGTGGGGATGCAAGCATCAAATGGCACATATTCCAGCTTATTATCACTGATGTAGAAGTGCAAAGATGAACAATTCAAATCGGAAAACTTCAGACTCTGAAAGTTCTTTTTGTCCTAGCCAGTCTTGCTGAAAATGTAAGGGAGCTCTACCTTGGAAAACACTTCTCTTGGTGTCTGTAGGACTTGAATAAGTTGGTTGAGTTCAGTTATTTCTGAGAAACTGTACACAAAGAGCATCTTCTGGCTCTTGGATATGTTGGTACATTGTAATATGTTATTACAACAGACACAAGTTCAAACTTTAAAAAAAAAAAAAGGCTGGGAGATCGCAGACCTTTAAAGGCCCCAGACGTCATGGGCTTTGTGCATCAAGCTAAGATCGCGTTGTATGAGTCAGACACCAACTCATGCTGTCTGCTTGGCAGCTTCTGTGCTTGTCGTCCTCTCCTCCTTCTCACCTCACCCAGACTTGAAGCAAAGTAGGCTGAGGCCTTGGAAAGTCCCTCAAGTTACTTATCTCAGCAGTATGGATGAACACAAGCCACCCACCTTCCCCCAAATGACTCAAGTTTTAATAGCATTTGGGTTTCTGTAACACGCTGTGTGTGTGAAAAGTTACACAGGTTTTGTGTTTTGGCAGAGGCTCTACCTACCACTGAGCTAAATTATGAATCACTTGCTGATGTTTGGAAATATTGAAAAGCTGCACACCTCCACAATACTGTTTGGGAGTGTGTGTTTAATGTTCAACTGTTGGTATACTCAATTTGTAAATGATCTTTGTTTACACTCCCAGTGTTTGTATTAACATTCAATTTTGTATTAATGAATATGAATGTGGTTGTCCAAGTGTTGCTTAACGTGCACAGCCTTTTTATTGCTGTTGTTCTGTCAGAGAGCAATGAGAAAGAAATGCTCTCAGCTTATATCTGCACGCGGAAAAAGAAGCTTTAAGGACAGATTTCACACTTCATCACTGCATTTTGTTCACTTTCTATATTACAGTGCAAGATAATACTAATCAGCAATAGAACATGTATAAAAAGTCTAACAAAATGGAATTGGGGGAAAAAAATCTAAACTCATGTAACCCCTGCAAAACTGAGAACTATTATATAATTATCTATTTTTAACCCTTATATGCAACTGTAAAGATTCCTTTAGGACAGTGTTTGACACTGTGTTGCAATTAGAAGAGGCCAAGGATAAAGGTATGCTTTATTTATATGATTTATTTCCCTTAAAAAAAAGTCCATCTTTAATAATGTTTCATTAAATAACAACAATAATAAGTACAATTTTATATTATCTTCAAATGAATATAAATAGATTATTAAACATCATTATCATCCTATTAAAAAGCTTGTTAAATTGTCAATTATCCTGCTGCTAAGACTGCTGACAACAGCTAGCTGTTAAGACTGTTGACAACAGCTAGCTGGTTTACAGCTAGCTGTCTCACACCATGATGCCTCATCCAGTCATATGCAACAATGATGCCAAGTAAGCCCAGGCTAATTGAAGTTAATAGGAGAGACATTGTAATAAAAAAAAAACCAAACAGTTACAGTAGTAATGAACAGAATGAGAATAGTTCATGTACTCAATTAGTATACTTAATTTTTAATAAATTGTGTACTGTAGGTTCTGTGCAACATTTAGCATCTAATCTGCATAGAAACATAGCGTGAAACTGCTGTCTTTCTGAGTGATTGTGAGTAGGCCTACAGTATGTTCATTTCTGTCCAGCTAACGGAACATCACACATCTCTGATTAGTGTTATAATGGCCTGTACAATGCACATCAGCTGGCCTGTGGATGTTAGGTTACAAGCATAGTGTCATCTTATCAGGACAAACCTAGAGCTTTGCTGTTAAGGTTTTTGTTTCTTTGTTGTTGTTTTTTTTGCTTTGTTTTTTAATGTAGTTATTTTTTCTTGTCAGGTTCTTGTTTTCTTTCATGTGCCTGTCTGACTTTTTGTGTTTATGGTCCTGAAAATACATTTATATTTTCTGTCTGATTCATATCCTTTTTCCAATGCCGTCTCTCAATACAAACAAAAGATAGTGCAGCCTTGAGTGCCTAGAAAACTGTGATAAGCAGTAGAATCTTCCCCTGAAACAGGATGGGCTGGGTGCACTAACACTGGCTTCTGTTGTTAGTAAAAGAATTCAAGAAATTATGAGAGTTTGCGTGGGTACAATTTGAGGAGAAAGGTTTAAGTTTATGTATCTGACAATGCAACAAATAAAAGTTTATTTCTAGATGCTCTCACAGAGTTGTACAAACATGCTTTTTATCATCTAGGTTTGCTACTACTTTGCTACTTCTCATTGTGATTTCTACTTATTGCAGCACCGGAACCCATTTCAATTAACCTCCTGAGGATGCTGGGAGCTCATCAACACTTCACCTGAGGACAGCAGTTATTGGATGTACAGTAAATCGACAGCAGACTGGGAGGAGATGCTCAGCCATCCCCCAAATGCACTTGCCAACACTAAGACACGAACAACCACCCAGTCCCCCGACCCACAGAATGCTTTTCCCCTAGAACATAACTATTTTTAGCCACTTTCCCCCACAGTGAAAGCAAAATGCTAATCTTCAGCCAGCATCTCTTTGAAGTATAAGAGGATACTTGAGGTGGATTATTTATGGCCGCATAGAGCTGTAGTCTTAAATCCTGTTAAATCTGCCAAGGAACCCTCACTGTAATGTTGGGGAGCTGGTAAATAAATATAAGTTTGTTGCAGTGGCATGTCACCCTGGTGAGCACATGACAGTTTACCAAGGATCAGATAAAAGCACTTTTGCAGGCTCCAGTCTTATTGTCTACTACACCTCCCTTTCAATATCTGAATCTCTGTGTCTCCGCTAATGACAAGAGGAAAAATGAGGTGTCATCACTGGATGTCCACGGCTTGTTAATGATAAGCTCTGCTTTTGCTGCAGTGACACAGCATTCAACACCAGTGATTGATATGGTAATGCATTATATGTTTATGCTCACATACATATTTTCATTTCAAAAGGAGCAACAACAAATGTATGAGATGAGTACAACATTTGGAAAATGGGTCACTGCTGCTAAATGTTGATAGTGCTACTTTGCCCCCCAGTGGCACACAGACTCAGTGCAGACATGGAGCATTTCATTTTCATAACCTTCAGGCTGTTGACTTTCTTCTGCAGAGATCCAGGGATACACACTAGCTGCATATATGGTATATTACAGTATGTGAGTTTAATATTCTGCAATCACTTCTATGACATGCTAAAAATAAGTCCTGCATCTGTATTTGACTACAGTCTTGTAGTTGTAATGGCAAGCTGAAGTAGGATTTTTTTCTTACATCTTGGATATTTCTGCTGTAGTGAGTCATTGCCAAACTGCTGTGATGGATGACTCATATGTTAAATTCACTTGGCATTGCCTCTCTGGAGCTACAGTTAAATCTACATTATTTTTATTTAATTTATCAAATAAAAAGTATACTTACAGTTCACCATCACATATGATGTGAAACATTATTCACCTTACAGATCTGAAAACAAGCTGGAATGTATAAGTATCCATCATTTTCTATAATACAGAATGTTTCAAATTATCCACTCATTCTGCTAAAAATTCTTCTTTTTTCAGTGACAATAGGAAATGATTAGTTATTTCAGCATGTAAATGAAATTGCTTGATATTTGCTTTGTTGATATGAAATCCTGCTGGAAACATGACTTCCTCACTTCCTCAGCTAATTATAACCTAAAGCCTGCAGAAGCAGCACACACTAAAGCAATGTTTAAACAAATGCTGAAGCCTGGCTGACACGAACATACACACACACACACACACACACATCTTATAATTCATAGTACTGTAGGTGTTTGAAGCCATAATTCCCATGAACAATTTTCAGCTTTGTTTGTAATGTCATCCTATACTATCATCTATGTTCCTGCACTGCTCTCCAAATAATGTTTTAATTATGCAGTGCATGAAACAAAAACTGGCCTTAGAGATATGCAGAGCACTGTATTCATTTGATAAATATATGAATGCAGGAGTCATTGGAAAGATCTTGTGTTCAAACACACAGTAATGTATCATGGAAATTATATTATGGAACAGCTGTGTTCACTGATATATTGTGACAAGCAACTTTGCCTTGGTGTGGGAATAAAAACTCAGCTGATTGTGCTGTATCTGCTCCTCTATTGTACTGACTGTCACACTGATCCTCTTTGTGATCTCTAAAAGAGAGGAGGAAGAGGAAGGAGGGACGACTTGCGAGCCAGCACGTGCTCTCTTTCTCCCGCTCTCTCTCACACGCATCCACACATACACAATCTGGCCATCTAATTACCTTCTTGCACTGTCTTTCTCACTTGTACATGTATATTTCCACACACAAACATGTTGGAGCTGAGACTCAGTGTTGCACCACACAACCTGAAGCTGCAACACAAAGCTTCACAGTAATGCAGCAGCTGACTATGTCTTGTATCTTTATAGTACTCATACATACATGCATGTACACAAACAAATACTGGTGTTTGAATGGTAATTTATGTTAGAGCTTTCCTATGGACAAGATAGAAACTACTGTGGATGCTGCAAAGGCAAACTTTAATAATTTGTCATTTGCACTTTGAAATTACAGTCATAACCAAAAATATTGGCACCCCTGCATTTCTGTCAGACAATGCACCACTTCTCCCAGAAAGTTCTTGCGAATATTTTTGGTATTATCATGTTTGTTTCTTATGTTTGCATTGGAACAACACAAAAAAGCAGACAATAAAAAGTCAAATCTGATCCATTCCACACAGAACTCCAAATACGGACTTGTGAGAATTATTGACACCTTTTCCAAATCATCAGAAATAGTTGTATTTCAAACATGTGATGCTCCTTTAATTTGTAATGAAACTCACCTGTAGCAACCAACAGGTGATGGCAATATAGAAACAGACTCAACCTTTGTATCATGTGGACCACACTGAGCATAAGAAAAGAAAGAAGAGATAGAATTGGCTGAGGATTTGAGAACCACATAGTGGAAAAGCCTGGACAGTCTCAAGGCTCCAAGTCCATCTCCAGAGATCTGGTTGTTCCTGTGTCCACTGTGGACAACGTTGTCAAGACGTTTCCAGCCCATGGAGCTGTAGCTAATCTCCCTGGATATGGATGAAAGAGAAAAACAGATGACAGACTGCAATGAAGAATTGTTCCAATGGTGGATAAAGAACCTCGATCAACTTCCAAACAGATTCAAGCTGACCTGCAGGCACAGGGTGCAACAGTGTCAGCTCACACTATCTGTCACCATCTGAATGACAAGGGACACTTTGGTAGGAGACCCAGGGGACCCAGTGCTGACACAGGAATATAAAAAAGCCAGACTAGAGTTTGCCAATACTGACTCCTTTTCCGTTTCTGCCTCCGCACGGAGTGGCAGCTGCCCCGAGCAGCTCTCGCTCTATTTGTTTTTTTTTTTTTTCGAGTTTTCTAGATTTTCTGTGTTGCTTTTTGTGCTATGTCGCTTTCCTGTAAACTTTTGGGGAGTTGGGCTACCAGGAATACAAGTTTTTTTGTGTTTGCATTATGTTTTTATACTTTTTACGAGGTTTTGAGTCTGCCTAGGGAGGACCCTGTTTGCCAACAGTCAGCCATCAATGCCAGCAATCCTTCCGAGATCCTTGTGGTGAGCTGCCGGGATTTTCCACGGGGATGCGAGGTGGTGCGACGGGAGAAGTGGGACTGGTGGGCTGGAGTGAGAAGCTGGGGGAGGAAACGGAGGTATGGGCCATGTTCGCCATCGGTCCGCTCCCCTCCGAGATGAATAGACGAGCTAGCCGCATGGGCGGAGCTGCAACAGAGGTATAGGAAGAGCGACCCTCGGTGCTTCACTGAGAGTCCTGGATCTGTGGTCTGTGGTGACGGTTCTTCACAAATCACAGGCCGGCTCTATTGCTACATGCAGGCGCACGCAAAACACGGTGTCTCGGTGGCAGACAACACCAGCAGGCCCAAATCCCCATCTCAAGAACATTAAACAATGCTTCCCCCCTCAACCCCTTGCTGCCACCTTTCCAACTCAACTCTCAACTCAACTCAACTTTATTCATATAGCGCTTTACCACAGCACAGCTGACCAAAGCACTTAACATATCATGCAAATATAAAAACAACACATAAAAAACTATAAACAATAATATAGACACTAACACTACAGACAGAGTCTCATTCCTGGCCAAACGCCAATGAATACAAGTGAGTCTTCAAATAAGACTTAAAAGTAGACAGGGAGGGGGCCTGCCTAATATAAAGCGGCAAGGCATTCCACAGTTTTGGACCAACCACAGCAAAGGCTCTATCCCCCTCTAGTTTTCTGTCTGGCCCTCGGTGCCTCCAGAAGAAGCTGATCTGCTGATCTGAGGCACCGCGACGGATTATAGGACGCAAAAGTTCCACAAGATAAGATGGTGCCAGCCCATTTAAGGATTTATAAACAAATAAAAGAATCTTAAAACTAACCCTGAAACGCACCGGAAGCCAGTGGAGAGATGCCAGCACTGGCGTTATGTGATCCCTCTTACGCCCCCCAACCAATAACCGAGCGGCAGCATTCTGGATTCTCTGGAGGCGGGCAATCCCGGATTGACCAAATCCATCGTACAGGGCATTACAGTAATCCATGCGTGATGTAACAAACGCATGGATCACTGTCTGGCCCGACAAAAAGGGTTTTAATTTCACTAACTGCCTTAAATAGAAAAATCCAGATTTTACAACCGCATTTATCTGGTTCTCCATCCTCAAATTCCACACAAAGAGCAATAAAACTTAGGACCTACTGTACGCTAATGCCTGTTGTTTAGCATCTACTGCTGTTCCTGATTCTCTCCAGTGCTGCTTTGCCCTGTTTTTAGGTGCATTTGATTTGCTTATTTGTGCTGTGTAAAAAGTAACGTTCTGATGATGCTACTTTTATAATCCTTGTGTGTATCAGTTCTAATGCGTTGTTGACTTTATGTAACTTTTTATTTTAAGACTAAGTGTTCTTTGTTACTACGTACTTACATACGCATGTGCCGCGCGGAGTGGCAACAAGTTACAGCAGCTGTGTCCTCGTTGGAATCTTTGCCATGTTTTTGTGAAGTTCTGTTCTTATGGTGGTGTCTGTTCTTATGGTGTTATTTTGGTTGTTCTCTATTGCTGCTGTAACACAGAAATTTCCCCACTGTGGGATCAATAAAGTACCTATTCTACTCTACTCTGACCTGAAAAAGCCACAATCCTTCTGAGAGAATGTCCTGTGGATAGAAGAGACTAAAACAGCTTTTTGGTCAAGCACATCATTCTACTGTTTTCAGAAAATGATATGAGGCCTTCAAAGAAAAGAACATGGTCCCTACAGTCAAACACAGTGGAGGTTCACTGATGTTTTGGGGTTGCTCTGCTGCTTCAGGCCCTGGATGTCCTGACTATGTGTGTGGCATTATGACATCTGAAGACGAACTCTGGGGCCCAGTGTCAGAAAGTTGTCTCTGTCATAGGTCATGGTCTTACAGCAGGACAATGACCCAAAGCAGACTTCACAAAGCACCAGAAATGATTTCAGACAATGAGCTGTAGAGTTCTGAAGTGGCCAGCAATGAGTCTAGATCTAAATCTCATAGATCACCTGTTGAGAGATCTGAGAACAGCAGCTAGGAGAAGGAAGCCTTCAAATCTGAGAGACCTGGAGCAGCTGGCAAAAGAAGAGTGGTCCAAAATTCCAGTAAAGAGGAGGAAGAAACTCACTGATGGTTACAGGAAGTTACTGATTTCAGTTATTTTGTCCAAAGGGTGGGCTACCAAATATTAAGTTGAGGGTGTCAGTAATTCTGTCTAGTCTATTTTTGGAGTTCTGTGTAGAATGGATCAGATTTGGCTTTTTTCTCTGCTTTTTTTCTGTTGTTCCAATGCAAACAAAAGAAATCAACATAAGAATAACAAAGAATTTGTAATTGCAGATTTCTGGGAGAAGTGGTGGTTTATCTGACAAAAATGGAGGGGTGCTAATATTATTGACTGTATATCATCTGTATTGTTGCATCTCTATTTGTGCACCGACTATAACTGACTAAAAGATTAAATTGCTATGATGTAATTATCTTGAGTTCAGAAGCAGGCCCTGGCCTGAGCTACCTCATTTCTGTTCCCACATTATTTGAACTCAGTGAACCTTCATTTTTCTGCTTCCACTTTCAAAGGATTAAAGTTACTGTAAATGTACCCTGTCTATTTTTGTCAACGGATATTTGAGCATCAATAATCATGCATTCCCCATCCTGATATTTTAGTTGCAGTATATTTAAACAGAATACTGCCAAGTGATCACATACAACATTTCTCCCTGCTACAACTGCTACTGTGCTTCCTGTCCTGTTTCAATTGTTTTTAATGGTCTTCTCTATAAATTCCTGTATCAGGGATAATTTCTTTTTATGTTTGTCCACTGGCTGCAATGTATACCTCTAAATTAATTGAGTTTGTATATCCTCCAAAATATGTATACTTATTGTCACAGACAGCACAATGCTGTGGCTAACATTCACAACCTGAATTATCTGTGAACAAACTCAACTCAACAAAACTGCACTAAACCCAAGTGACACATTCAGGTTGTCCATGCCCTGGTAAATATCCCTGTTTATTTTGCTCTGTATTATACTGCTGCATGTGTGAGCCTAAAGGTTCCAAAGCTGACCAGCAAAGAGTAAACAAAATGTTTGAGTACAAGCAACATTCAATCCAGCTTCAGAGAGTTGAAGGACAGGAACAAATGGAATACAATTACTTGACAAAATTAAACTGAGGGAATTCCAAGAATAATTGGAGGCACCTCTACAGGTAAACATAGCTGTCAAAAACTATAGTCTGACTGGTGTTGGATGTTTAAGATCGACAGCTACAACAATTTATTTAAATAAACATACTGCATATAAATATTTTTGGGGAAGCATTTTATGGTGCACTGCTCTTTAATAATATCAATAATTGTAGTATTTGTTGTATTTTTAGTAGAGGGCTTGTATGTTGTAAATAAAAACTGGATATTGGCTGGTTGTGTTTACTCATCCTTTGACTCACACAGCTTCCATCCAATCTCCGGAGGCTTTTCCTATACAATGAACTCATATGAACACTTACAACTAAGGTTGCCATCTGTGGATAGCGGGGGTTAGTGGTGTTATGCGTGAATCCCCACATTTCCGTCTCCTGTCCCCAAGCCCACTCTTGTTCCCACCAGTTTTTCCTCCTCACCCTAC
>NW_018128014.1:1397114-1403422 GCF_001952655.1 Monopterus albus | reverse complement strand
CTGCCGCAGCCCTCATCTCAGCCAGACCTCCAGCCGCAACAGCCCTCGTCTCGGCCAGACCTCCAGCCACCGCAGCCCTTGTTTCGGCCAGACCTCCAGCCGCCACCGACCCCGTCTTCTTCAGTTCCTGTCTCCAGGCGGGTCGGCCTGGCGTGCCGACACTGCTCCACTTCACCCAGCCTTTGAGGGGGTCGGCCGGCGCACCGACACTGCTCTCCCGCTGCTCCCAGCCCTGTGCTCTGGTGGTTGCATCTCCTGGACTGCTTTGATTTTGTGGGGGTCTGGTTTAAACCATCTTGTGACAGTGTGTGTGTCCGAAGTAGCTGACCTCAGGTACACAGATGCAACATTTGTCGGGATTTAGCTTTATGCCTCTGTCTCTTGTGCGTTGCAACATGGCTTTGAGATTGTGATCGTGTTCCTCTTTGGTCTTGCCGAACACCAGTACATCATCGACGATGGCAGCGACCCCTTCAAGATCTTCATAGGTTTCATCCACACGATGCTGAAACTCAACTTGGGTTGAAATTATGCCGAAGGGCAATCTGAGGAAGCGGTACCTGCCAAACACAGTGTTGAAAGTTGTTAGCAGGGAAGACTCATGATTCAGTTTGATTGTCCAGTATCCTGACCTGGCATCAAGTACAGTCAAGTAAATTGCTCCTGCAAGCTTAGATGTGATGACCTCAAGTGTGGGCAGGGGGTAATGAGGTCTCTGTATTGCCTTGTTCAGCGGTCTGAGGTCTAGGCATATTCTGAGTTTCTTTGATTTTGGCTTCTCTACAGCAACAAGTGCATTCACCCAAGCTGTGGGCTCTGTGACTTTGCAAATGATGTTGTCCTTCTCCATGCTGTCGAGTTCCTCTTTGAGTCTGCTTCACAGTGCAAAGGGGATCCTGCGTGGTGAGCAAATGGCAGGCGTAACTGTTGGGCCGATGCTGAAGGTGCATTCTCCTGGGAACTCTCCAATGCCCTGAAATACATCCATGAACTCTTTAAGTAAGCTTTGTGAGTTGATGTTGGCATTTTCTTTTCCTTCAGTCACAGCCATCACGATTTGGATGAGATTTAGGTCTCTGCAGGCTTTCATCGCCAGAATTGGTGGGGCACTAGTGTTAATAATGTGAAAATCTAGTAGCAGTGACTGGTTTTTATGTCTACATCTTAACTTACACTCAGTGGGTGCCCTCCATAATCTGTGAGTTTATGAGTTGCGGGTCTCAGTGTGACGTTTTGGAATAGGGTTCGAAACGTTAGCTGGAATGGTGTTGGCCTGTGCACCAGTGTCCACTTTAAATCTTACTTTTCTTGGGGGTGATCCAAGTTCTAAATCCGTATAAGCCTGTTCATTGCTGTTGCCTTCGTTTTCAATTGTGATGCTGTCTATGTAAAGTCCTATGTTGTCGGTGTGATGTCCTTGTGCGTAGTCATTTTCTCTGACTGGATGAATCGTCTTATAGCGGGGTTTTGATTTACTCTGGGGCCTTGGATCTACATGCTTTTGCAAAGTGGTTCAACTTTTTGCATTTTATGCATTGCTTTCCTTTGGCTGGGCATATGTCTTTAGAGCTATGGTGTCCTGCACAATGACTGCATGTTCTGTAGGTGGCAGTTTCGTCCCTTGTCCTTGTAGCTTTTTGTGATGCATCATGTCTATGTGATTTTCTTGAAATTGCATGCATGGTGGCATGGTGCTCTTTTGTTGTTCCCATAGTCTTTAGCTGCTGTTTTGCCAGCTCATAGAACCATGCAATGTCTATGGCTTTGTATAAGATGAGCTCTGCACCCTGGCTAAGTAGTTTTTCACGCACATGGGGTGAGTTGGTCGCAAACACTATGCGATCATGGACCATTTCGTCGCTATTTGGGTAGCCACAGTCTTTAGCTAGGAGCTTTAGCTCTGTGAAGAACTGTTCAAATGATTCATGTTCTCCTTGCATCAGTTGGTGGAACTTGTATCTTGCATATATGGGGTTGGCCCTGGGTGTGATATATGCTGTGTACTTATCTTAATAAGTCTGTAGGTTTTTGGCTTCCTCTGCTTTGAGGTCCCACATGTTGTAAGTATCACGTCCCTTTTCCCCAGTCCACTAGAGGAGGTAGCTGCACTTATCTGCTTTGTCCTTTTCGCAGAGAGGACCGGTGAACTGCTCTGCTCTGCGTGCTGTCAGAACTTCCTCCAGGCTTCGGGGAGGTTCACGGAATCCCAGTCCATCCTCGAAGTGGAAACGCTGTAGGACTCCATTTTCATGTTGGATTGGCAGTAGATTCACTACTCTGACACCATGTAGTATTCGTTGTAATTTTAGTGGAAGGCTTGTATGTTGTAAATAAAAACTGGATATTGGCTGGTTGTGTTTACTCATCCTTTGACTCACACAGCTTCCATCTGATCTCCGGAGGCTTTTCCTATACAATGAACTCATATGAACACTTACAACTAAGGTTGCCATCTGGTGGCCAGGATGTTACAATAATAATAAAGCTTTATTTATATAGCACTTTACAACTCCGAGGAGCACAGAGTGCTGCACAGTAGAACATGTCGCAAATAAAAAACATTACTAAAATAATAAAACCTAAACAGAATAAAACACAAATTTATGAGGTTTTTAACAGGAGCAATAAAAAACTTCCATATCAAGATACAAATAGCATAAGACAACAAGTTAAACGACGTCCCTTCGGGGCAAGTAAAACAGATTAAACACCAAAGGCCTGTATAAAGAGGTGCGTTTTTAAAGTTGACTTAAAAACTGCTACAGTAACTCTGTTATGGACCGTAGCTCTAGCGGTAGAGAATTCCAGAGTCTGGGGCCATACACAGCAAAAGAGCGACACCCCATTTTTTATATCAAGACCATGGGACAACTAAGGACAGATGCTCTGAGGAGTGCAGAGCTCTGCGCGGAGCATAGATAGACAACAGATCCAACAGGTACAGCAGAGCAAGGCCATTTATAGCCTTAAAAACAAATAGCAGCATCTTAAAATCAACTATGAACTGTACTGGCAACCAGTGTAGCGAGAGAAGGATGGGGATGATGTGGGCATACATGGGAGTGTTCGACAACAGTCGAGCTGCCCGTGTTTTGGACCAGTTAAAGCTTCCGAAAAAGAGACTGAGAAATTCCAACATAGAGGGCATTGCAGTAGTCAAGTCGTAAAGTGATAAAAGCGTGGATGGCTTTTTCTAAATCTGCATGTGACAAGAAGGGCTTCACCTTCGTTAAAAGTCTCAGGTGAAAAAAACTGGTTTTAACCACGGTCCTGATCTGCTTATCAAAACTGAGGCCGCTATCAAATATCACTCCAAGGTTTTTCACAGTATCTGTGAGTGAGGGGGCTGAAGCACCTAAACTGGATACAACAGCGGCTGGATTGGGGCTAATAACAATGTACTCAGTCTTGCTCTCATTTAAATGAAAAAAACTCTGGGAGAGCCATTGCTTAATAACTTGAATGCAATTATGTAGTAGACAGTGATGTGCGGTGAGGTTGACAGCTGGTGAGGCATTTACTCTTTTACAGTCAGATTTACAAATACAAATGAACCGTTAACAAATTGTCTGTTAACAGACAATGCGTTATGTTTTATATCTCATATCAGCATTCTTCACACAAACGTGACCCATATTTAATTTGAGGTTAAAATTTATTCCAGTTGAGCTTATTTCTAACTAGAAATAATAAAAGTTTATGGTCTTACCTTTACTTGTACACGAAATCCATTTGTCAGCTGGTATGTATTACAAACCCTTTTACCGTTCGAATCCAATATTAAAACAAATGTTTTCAATAAAGAAGATCCTTCTGGACAAAAATGTCTAGACTGTCAAAAATGTTTTGATTGAAAATCCAGATTTGCGAATTTTCTCAGTTTGGAAATGTAATCTTCCATTTTGATAAGGCAGATTGTAAAAGAAATATAAACAAGCACGAAGAAGATTGTAGGTAGCGCAAGAATCTGTGGGCTCACAAGCGCCCTCTGCCTTGAGGCAGGCGTACTGTTTGCCTCACCAAGTAACTTTTTACTGGGTTTTATGGTTAATCTGTGAGCCTAAACACGTTACAGAAATACATTTTATACATTATCCAGATTATGGCAAGGCAGAGCATATAATGAGAGTGTTTGAAAGCATTTTATTTGCGATATATAGAGGGACAGCGACACACTATTTGCATCGCGTACAGTTTGTGAGGATTACACAATCCACCGAGAGGCACAGCAAAGTGCTGCCTCATTGCACATCTCCTCCATGTATTTGAACGGGACATACGGAAATTCTGCTATTCTTTATTGAAAAAAAATCCTTCAACATTGGATTCGAACGGCAAAAGGGCCTACAACACACAACAGCCGACAAATATTAACATTTATTATATTTTATGGTTAACTTTTTTTCTTTTCAAGATTGACAGGGGAGGCTCTGCCTCACCTGCCTCCCCTGACCGCACGTCACCGGTAGTGGAGTAAGTGCTTTCAAATCGCATTGTATCAGCGGCACGTAAATCTGAATATCATCCACATAAAAATGAAAATGAACATTATGCCTGGATATGATTGAACCAAGTGGTGACATATATAAAGAAAAGAGTAACGGTGCTAGGATTGAGCCTTGTGGGACGCCTGAGGTAAGAGGGGCTATGGTAGAGGAGAAATCATCGATAATGACAGGGAAATCATTGATATTGGTCAGGAAAGAAATAAACCGGTGTAGCAACCACGGCTCTCAGGCCAATGAGGTGTTCCAGTTGGCAAAGCAAAACTGCATGGTCAACAGTGTCAAAAGCTGCCGATAAATCTAAAAGAACTAGGATAACGGGGCGCTTGGCATCAAGGGCCAAGGTAATGTCATTATTGACCTTCAGTAAAGCAGACTCAGTGCTGTGGCGGTGTCAGGGTTTGGCGTGCAGTAATGCCAAATGGTGTTTGTAGTGAACTCAATTATAAGGCCAGACGACTTGAGGTAGAGACAGGATCTTTTACTTGCTGTAACCAAACAACCAATTCATAGTCCAGGATCACAATCAGGTTACAAAAACAGACATCCGAGGTCAGGAACAGAGTGTCAGGCAAGGTAAGATAGCTAGAGAGTCAGAGCTGGAGTCTAGAACAATCTGGCAGCGTCCTCATGGGAGGACACTGCCTAAATAGAGATGTGAACAGGTGCACATAATAATGAAACAGGTGAAATTAATGTGAGTGATGAAGAACGTAAAGAAAAGACCAGAACTAAGGTGAAACAAAACAGGAAATAGTGTCAAAATAAAAGCCAGACGGGAAGCAGTGGAACCGAATCATGACAGGCGGGGCCTAAAGCCTGACTGAAACATCCAGATGATCCAGATGAGACTGCAACTGTGTAAGAACGATTCTTTCCATAACCTTAGATAAAAAAGGTAGAAGGGAAATAGGGCGGAAGTTGGACAGAAGGCAGGGGTCGAGGTTAGGTTTCTAACATTGTAAACACAGCTCATGTGACCAGGGTGGCACCATTTGTTGTTACTGTAATAGAAGTGGTAAGCTAGCTAGCCATCAGATATCGAACCTACAGAACACACTATAGCTAAAATATGAATGCTTGTGTGGTAACCAATGTGTTGCATCAGGTTAGCTGGCTAACTAACTAGCACACTAAGCCATACATGTCTGTAGAAATGGACCTGCTTACACACGCTTGCCACCAGCTCATCCATTACCTACTTTTCTAGTCTTTCCAGTTGCAAAAATTGGGAAGTGTGCAACCATTCAAAATGACACCAATGCGCAGCACACAGCAGCAGTTGTGACATCATATATGGCACACACTGCTGGCAAGAATGTCAAGTTAAACTTGGGGGAAAATTGCTAAATAGTGGGTTCATATTTACTAAGGAGTTGCAATGGGGTTTTGTGTCAAAGAAAATTTAAAAAAGCAGCACTGGTACAGCAGTGGGAATTGTAGTTGAAATTTAACAATGGGTGTAAAGGTGTCAAGGTCAAAGTGTTGTTAGGATTGGATTTCAGGAGTTAAAGTTATTTTTCTACTTATCATCAGTATTATTTTGCTTTTATAATGGAAAAGTTCAGTATGACTATTTGTCTGTGTTTCATTAACAGCTCCATGTATCAGTATTAACCAGCTCTTATGCATGCATCATAGTCATAATATTCAGCTTTGAGTCAACTTGTAGTATTTCTTGTCTTCTTGGTGAAATGTGCATAAATTGATTGCAGAGATAAGTGTCATCCTGGAAACTATAGATAAGATGCTAAATGCATGTCTACTTTCAGAAACGCCTGAGAATACCAACACACACACGCG
>NW_018128014.1:1382010-1396997 GCF_001952655.1 Monopterus albus | reverse complement strand
AGAGCCCAGCGCTGTAATAACTCTGCATTTAACCAGAAGAAAATAAATCTACGTAAAGCTGATTCCTGTTTCCTGAGTGTTACTTCTTGGGGCCTTCAGATAAAAGAACCGATGTAGTTAAAAGTGTTTATTTGTCATATGCACAGTACAGAAACATGTTTCCCTGTACAATGAAATTCTTACTTTGCCGTCCACATGAATGCCACAAAATACAAATTAAATATAAAGTAGATAAATAAGTAACACAAAATCTAAGGCACTTTAAGCAGCAAATGCAGCAATATAATAAAAATATTAAGGCTGTCAATTGATTAAAGAATTTAATCAAGTTAATCACAGTGATGGACTGTGATTAATCACAAATTAAAAATACTATGATTTACCTGTAAATGTGTTGCAATAAAGAAATGCATGTCAAACTACTTTAAGGTAACATACTGTATCCTCCAGTGCTTGTGGTCCATAGCAGTAGTGCTGCCATACCAGATAGTGATGCAGCTGTAGAAGTTGCAAAGGATCCTAGGCGACATGCCAAACCTCCTCAGCCTCCTCAGGAAGTACAACCCTCGTTGGGCCTTCTTGACCAGCTGTGTGGTGTTAAGTGTCCAAGTGAGGTCCTCACTGATGTGGACGCCCAGGTATTTGAAGCTGCTTACCCTCTCCACTTCGAGCCCCCGGATGAACAGAGGCTGATGAGATCTCCTCTCCTTCCTCATGTCCACTATCATCTCCTTCATCTTGTCCGTGTTGAGGCTAAGATTATTGTCCTTGCACCATGACACCAGACCAACCACCTCCCTCCTGTAGGCTGCTTCGTCCCCGCCAGTGATGCAACCTATCACTGCAGTGTCGTCCGTGAACTTTAGGATCATGTTGTCTTCACTTATCAACAGTGGCAACAAGTCAGCATACAGGCAGGAGGTGGATGAACTGAAAATGTGGTGCAAGAAGAACAACCTTATCCTCAACATCAACAAAACCAAAGAGATGATTGTGAATTTCCGTAACACTGGCACTGCCCCCTCTCCTCTCTGCATCAATGGAGCAGCTATGTAGATGGCTCCCTACTTCAAATACCCCAGGGCACACCTTACTGACATCTTTACCTGTTATAACAACACCTCAAGCATTATCAAAAAGACTCATCAATGCCTTTATGTCCTGAAGAAACTAAAGAAGGCAGGGCTGAACCCCAACATCTTCAGCTCATTCTACAGATGTGTGGTGGGGTGCACACTGACTCCCTGGTGTAGTATGCCAGACGCACAGTGGCAAATTAGAAGGCATTGCAGCAGGTGGTAAAGTCTGCAGAAAGAACCACTGCATATAGCCTAACACCTGTCTTGGACATTTACATCAGTATATGCAGGGACAAGGCAGCCTGCATCATGAGCCACTCCACACACCCTGCATATGGACTGCTGGCCACCATGCCTTCAGGCAGGAGGCTGTGCTGCATCCAGGTGCAGACCACTAGACTGAGGAACAGGTTGTTGTCAGACTGATGAACTGTTCCACACTGTCATGCTAAAGGTTCTGAAACTATTGCTATTGCTCCATATACTGTTTATTATTGAATGCCTTGAAATGTCTCATTGTTTTTATATACTGCTTCTTTTTCATATATTACTTAATATATGATTATTTATATTTAGTTTTTATTGAGTATTGTGGTGCTAATTAGTACACTGAGACCTGAGTACTGCATTTCATTCTCTCATGTTTTTCATGATCAGAATGACAATAAAGATCCTTGAACCTAGATGTCTGAGGAGGGAGAGGGTGTTTGCATCACTTGCCAGAGGAGAATGAGGGACCTTTACAAGCTTTCAGGTCAAACCATGCTACAGTTACTAAGCTCAATAAAAGATGATTTGACTGGCAGAAAACTACGTGATTGCAGTTTCAAAATGTGTTTGTTCATCTCTCCAACCATATTAAAGTTCAGTTGCTGTAAACTTCACTCTAGGCTCCTGCTCAGTCCACATGCACAATAGCCTACAGGCACCAGATCCTAGAGGCGTATTCAAATTAACACTGCTGCTTGTTTATTTACATCGTCACTGTTTCTGCTAATCTGAAAAACTGTGGCACTGAAATATTATCATCTGATGATAATTTGTGACAGGTTTAGTAAGTATGCTGTGGGAAAATTGTCAATCCTGTGCACAAATAATCAAATGAACAACTGATACCCATGAACATTCATTCAAACTCTAGAACTGTCAAGTGTTTACCTAAAAAGTAGAACTTTTTCCCTTTTCAGTGTATTGACATATCCAGCAAAGTCACTATGGCCATGGATGGAAAAACACGTACTTGTACTAGAATTGTGATCATATGAGTGACTGTACACTTGCTTAGGCCAGGTTGTTACTGGGTGGCTCATCACCTCCCAGTACCTTAAAAGTACAAACCTATGATCAATAATGCCAGCTAGAAAAACCCCTGGGAATGACTGTCTCTTCATCTAATTTGCAGCAACAGCCTTCCACTGCATTGACCTTCTGCCAGCATAAGCTATTCAGTGGCCATTTTTGCACTTGATATGTAGAGACAAGGGAAGCTAGTGTTGGTGAGTTGTTAGGCATGGTGGTTGTTCTCTTCTTCCAGCTTGGAAACAATGCTTTCTTGCTTGTAGTCAGTCTTGTGAGATTTGCATGTGGCCCCATATGCAATTTTCACAGACTTGTCATGCATATAAAATAAAGTATTTTGAATTAAGTGAATTCCTGTTGTCATTATTAAATAACTTTTATTTAATACTTATAAAACTTAATCCTGCATCTCAAAAAGGATGCTTATACCTATCTTAAAAAAATTCCATTCAAAAAATGTATCACTCAAAACCCATTTGTTCAAACATTTAATTTGCATTTCACCACTCCACAAACTAAACTAAGCTGCTAAGCTCTCTATACATATACTTGCCTGTTGTGTTAAGAGTATTACATCTAACCTCTGCTGTACAAGACTGTCTTAACAGGCAGGCATAAATAGACAAATACATCCATCCATTTTGTATAACTTAAAGGGTCGCAGGGGGGCTGGAGCTGCTTGACACTGGGCGAGAGGAGGGCTTCACCTGCGACAGGTTGCCATTCAGTACATTTACTTGTAATAAAGTGTTTTTAAACTGTGGTATTACCACAAGGGGCGACAGTGGTGCAGTGGGTAAGCAGTCGCCTCCCAACTGGAGAGTTGGATGTTCGAATCACGGTGCCTGCAGTCCACATGTTGAAGTGTTCTTGGGCAAGACACTGAACCCCCAAGTTGCCCCCAATGGTTAGAGCCATCGGTGTGAGTTGGTGCCGCAGAAGGCTGCCTCGGTTCTGTACCGAAAACAAATTCCTTGTGTGTAACATACTTGGCCAAATAAAGTGATTATCCTTATCCTTACAGATAGACAACTATACACACCCACACTCACTCCTACAGGAGTCACCAATCAACCCTAAGCCTAAGCTGCATGTCTTTGGACTGTGGGAGGAAACTGGAGTACCCGCAGAGAACCCATGTAGGCACAGGGAGAACATGCAAACTCTGCACAGAAAGGCCCTGGATTGACCGGTGAATTAAAGAAGGAAAGAGAAAGGATTCTGGGTCAACTTGATCACAACCTCACATCTGGTACAATGTACTTCCTTCAAGTATTGACAGACTGGGAGGTTTGCATAGAGAATATACTAAAGCAACTGAAGTCCACTGAAATGGATTAGGCAGTTTACTAAAAAAAAAAACCCTCTTGCCATTTATCATTTCATCTGGGGCCTCATTGTATGTAGTGACTAGGATATTCTTGTTTTGCTCACAGCAGCCCTACAAACGAGTAGGGGATTAGTAATCCCTGCTGGAAATCTGCCCCCCGGCTGGCACCTGGGACAAGAGCTTGATTTCTAAACAGTAAACATTGATGTTTTCCTTGCTGGAAGAGCTGCAGTCTGTCTGGGCAATATTTCATATTTATAATAGCATTTCAGGGTGCTTGAGTAAATGGAGTTGGGTACTGCAGGTGACAGCGCGAGGTGACCTTATCAAACTGTGATAAACTGGAAATGGGAAACTGAAATCAAAATACCATCATAGAGAGGGTGGCGGGATTCATCTGCTGTTCTTTTCTCGGGCCCAGCGACAAAGAAAAAAAGGAATTGCCTTGTTCGAAAGAAGACTGTATAACAGTCTTTGCCAATGTGACAGTGCAGGCAGCATGATTCAGTCTGTAGCTCATGCTCACTGAGCAATATTCATTCTCCATAAAGTGGCCAAACATCTCAGCTGATTCTCACTGAAGTCAATCTTCAACTGTGATCATTCAGGCTCAGCTAATTGAGCCGCATGTCAAGCCTTCTGAGCAGTTTGTATTTTTAGAGGAGGTGTCATTAGTATTCACAAAGTACCAAACAACATTTTGGACCTAATTAGGTCTTAATGGCACCTGATCACTCACATACACAAATATGCAAAAGCAAACATGCACACGCGCACACACATTGGCACAAAATGGTATGTCTCTTTCAGACTCAAAGCATGAATATGAACTCATTCTGTCCAAGTCTCTGGGCAACTACTGAGGTCAGGACAAACTGAGAGTCTTTTCAGGAGTGAGTGAATTGTAAATTAGCAAGATGAATGTCAACAGAAACACAGTGACTGAGAAATGGAGCATGCGCACGCACGTGCACACACGCACACAGAAGAGAACACAAGATATGGCCTCATTTACATTAATGGCTTTTGAAATGCCTATCACAGACTTTATCTTACAGTACCCTTTAAAGACAAAGGTTGTCCTTCAGTGATGGAGACAGGAAGATATCTTACCTAAAAGACAGAGAAAGCACAATTAGTTGGGAGCAATGGCAAACACAGGGTGCACGTTGGACTTGTAAACAGTGCTGACCATCCAGTTTGCACACAATCTGTGGCTGCTTTCTATAACTTTGAGGACCTTAATGTCATAATATAGTTGCAGCTATTTTAAGTATAGTGATATAAATCTGTGCCTGAGACAGCGCAGTGCTGATTGATGGAGCACTATTGTCACAACACACACATCTGGCTCAGACACATGTCAAGCTTCACTTCTAAGCAGTCACTTAACTTGGGTTCCTCTGCATTTGAAAATCTGATATTTTTTGTTCATTTTTAATGTCACAAAGAAAAACCAAAAATCACACAAGATCAATATTTGCTCACAGCTTATCGGTTTTTATCTCTGGACCTTCTCTGACCAGTTACAACATGCTGTCCCAGCAGATGTCAGTGTTACTCAAGCTATTTAAAAAGGCCTTGCTGACTGTATGTACAGCTGAAAGAAAGAAAGCTTCTTTGACTCAGTTGCTAAAAAAAATCCTTCAGCTTGCAGACAAATTTGTTAAGATGTCAACATGCCAAATATCTACACAAGAACTAGATGAGAAAACATAATACAGATGCGAGAGAAAGATGGGAAGGAGAAGGAACAAGCAGTACAACTGCAGCATGAGAGCCTGTAGGATGAGCAAGATTCTTGTGCTGCTCAAAGCAGGGTGACCCTATTAAATGAGGTTTGATTAACTCTGTCTGCAGATATTCCATTGTGATTGTTTGCTTGTTTGTGTGTGTTTTTCCTCAAGAACTGAAGTAATTGAATACTGTCCTTAATCCACACTGTTTTATATTACAAAAGGACTGTAGGTCAATGAAAGGTAAAAGTAAAATGCATGGAAATCAAAACCAAATGCCTCCCAAAAGCTATGTTCCTTCTTGTTACAGTAGGTACCATCATGTTTTGTTCATATGAAATAATATAGGATATTTTGAAAAGAAGGAATTCTAAAAAGTTCAAAAGTGAAGAACATAAAAAAAATACTGGGTGTGTATATAAAATGTATGATTTCAAACTTTACACTGCTTTGAATCATTCTGGTCAACAATTCAAACAGGTCAAATATAGTGCATCTTGAAGCAGTTAAGGGATCACAGCACAAAAGACAGCCAGTGCAAAGACAACGTGACAAGGATGTGCAGAGCACAAAACATGCTGCCGGTAGGATACTGATAGTAAATGGTTGTGATGTGCAATAGAAAAGAGAAACAGCCACGCAAACACTGTCTGGCGAAATGAAAAGAAAGTTACATTTGGGGAATATGTTGCAGGCATCATTCAATATATTAAATTAGAATTGAGCTAAAAGAGAATATTTCATTTACAGGTATGTCTGTAATGAGGCCCATAAAGGCATTCCACTTACAGTAGCTGCAGCATCAAACCAGGTGACTGTTTCTTTTCTGAAGTACACGATGTTTGTCTTTGATGCATTTAGCACAAAGATCAGTGCAGAAAAACACATCTGAAAACTGTGGCAACTGTCCTGAAGAGACTCCAGGGATACTTTAAATGAGTTCTAACAACTGTGTTGTCTGGACATAAATGGGTAGATGAAGTTCCAACCGACAGTACTGATGTAAAGGTTTACAGTTTTAGGGCAGAACTGTGAGTATTAATAGCAGATGTTGGCTTTTAATATGACTTTCTGTGACTGCAGAACAAAGTCACAGAAAGTCTCCAGTTTTTGGAGACAATAGTGATGCCAGCACTGACATTACAGGACATGTAGCCATAGCCTGGAGTGTACTCCACAGATGACACTGCTCAAAAGATGATTAATGCAAATCTGTAGAAGAAGTATAGAAGTAGAAATGCTGGACTTGAAGTAATGGCTTTATTGTTAATAACTATGTATTCAAATTCCCATTGGTTACCATTGTATGTTAGTACTTACAATGTTGGTCACAGGTAGAGGGCTGTGCAGTACATGGTTCCAACCAGCCATTTAAAACCACCATGTAGCACATCTGACAGCAATGAATATATTTAGATTTATGTAGATATATTTAAATTCGAACCACCACTCAGTTAACACCATTCAGTGTTAGCTGAGTGGTGGTTCGAATCTGAAGTCATAAAATAGTTAGCAAAACCAGTTCATCTCTCTTTGTTATGCAAAACCTTGTAACAAAAGTGAAGAATGCAGGTGATAAGGTAAGGTAATAAGGTTTAATAAGGTTTCTAAGTAGTGACTCATATGTAAGTAGTAGTACTCTTCCTTTTGTTATCTGCCTTCTGCCTGCAAAAGCTCTGTTGGCTCATATATGTAGTACAGAAGGGGAAAATGCTAAATCTCTGCTCTTCACAATACAGGTTAATATCAATGATGTACAACACTGCTAAACAGCATTTAGACATAAAGATCTATGTAAAGCTATCTGTTATATCATCCATAAAAATCCAATTAGAAGGGGATGTCCAAAGATTGCTCTGCCTTCAAATGCAGGTGATACATGCTACATCTATCAGTACAGGCATGTTATATATCATTTAAAATTATTTGCCAGTGATTTATGCTGTAGAAGCCCATTATTACTGTTGGGGGCAATGATTTACCAGGGACATGTTGAGATCATTTTTATCACATAATATCTAAGTTTCCCAGTTGGACAATCTCACAAAAATGACATTTAAAGCTCTGCTGAAGCATTTGACAGTAACATTATTCAACAAGAGGAAGCTCATTTGGGATTTCTGAGCAGTGAGAGAATATGCCATTTCCTACACATAAACTGATAACGTACTGTATGTGTAAAATCAAAACATGTTTTGTAGAATTACAGGGTCTGTAAGTTGTGACAACGCTGGTCGTTTGACTGAAACATTTTATTCCCATTCTTTCACTGTAACTCTCATAAATGGAGTAAATTCATGTTTTAGCATCTGAAGAGGTTGTTTGCTACATTGTCGGTGTGCAAGCACTTGTTCTATGTATGGCACTGTGCTGAAAAAAAAAACTAAAACTAAAAACTAAAAAAGTGCAATGAGAATTCTAGAGACTGTCAGGGAGCGGCGTGTTCGTAGTAGACCGATGGAGGGGATGGAGCAGGGATCGGAGCCGCTGTGCCAGCACTCTGGGTCTGGTCATTGCAAGCCAATCCATGCACTGTGGTTTGCACGGCCCCTAATGCAGTCTCATGGGCAGCCAGAGCCGATGCGGTCCTGCCAGGCTCGGAACTCGCTACTGGCTGGGTCCATCTTGGCCAGATTGTGCTGTCAGGGAGCAACGTGTGCAGCTTCCGTTAATGTAGAGGTGTGGACCCGATTAAAAGGCCAGTACTTGGAGACAACAAAGTGAAGTTTAATTGTCTGTGTGGGAGAGCTCAGGAGCAGGAGAAAAACTCTAAGAGGCAGAGGGGACAAGGCAGACTCACAGGTCCGGTAGTGTAGGCAGGGTGTCGATAGCCGGCGTAGCAGTCCAATATTAAGGATCAGGCAGGGTCTCCAGTCAGTGGTTCAGGCAGGGTGTCAATAACAGGCGTAGTGGTCCAACAATAGGGGCAAGGCAAAAATCGTTAGTCAGAATCAGGCAAGGTTTCGTTCTCAGAATGACAGGCACTGGACTGGAATAAACGCTGGAGAGTCTAGGCTAGACAAAGAACAACCTGGCAACTCCCCACAAGGTGAGGAGCTGCTATATACTGAGATGAGCAGGTGTGAGTGATTAAACAGCAAGTGAAGGCACTTTAGAGTGATGAGATAAATTGTCTGAGAGTCAGGGTGAGCTGGGGACAGGAAGTATTTTCAGAGTAAAAGCAGGGAACCAGAAGCCAGCGGGGCAGGATCATGACAGAGACAGTTGCCGGTGAAATGACGAGGTGGTCATAAAATATAACTAACATGATATTCGGGTAGTGTCAAGGACAGCGAGTACATATGAGTGCTGGTATTGGTAGCTAACGAAAATAATGTGTATGCTTATTTGTATATTTGTGTATATGTAACCCAGCTGTATGTGTGGTACTGCGCTGTGTGGGGAATTATAATCTTTACGACAGTTTGCGACGTGCTGCCTGGACGATTTACAATCTGTGTAATAGATGTTTTCTCGTTAGCCTCATGAGGCGTCCATACTTTCTAAAGCTGAATGGAAGGAAAGTCACCGATACCAGGGAGTTCCTGCCCTTCGTGTGCTGTTACTGGAGTGGAAAAGATCAGTTTTGGACTAGACTTTGGATTACTTGAGTATTTCTTCAACTACACCTTCGCAGAGTTTTTTTTTTTTTGGCCGGCCAAGACTAGAGACAATTGCAATACTGCTAGGTACTCACCCTCAGCATTTGGAGACAATAAAACATTGTTTTGGGATTGTATACCGGCCTGGACCTGAAGTTTATTTCATTGGAGAACGAGACTTTTCAACGTGTTTATCTACTAGCTTGGTAAGCTAGTCGTCTTCGGTTTCAAAGTTTTATATATTCATTTCTGTTCAAGTGACATATTACAGATTTGTATTGTTTATCAAGTGTGGGAAAATTTTTGTTTCATATGGTGAACAGTTGTGTTGTGTTTTGATATGGTTTCTTTACCAGATGTCTGATAGTGGAGAAGATGTGAAAAAGAAAAAAAGAGAAAATTTTGTTTGTTGTCTGCTGACCTGTGCAGAGGAGAACCATACGAGATATTCAGTCCGGTAATATATATATTTTTCCAGGATATTGGTAGTAAACTGCTTCTGGACCCTGAATAAACTACCTTTTTGGTTGTGAGAAAGTTACAAGTCTTTAAAGTCATTTTAATAATAGAACATCGTGGTTACATATACTCACAAATTGTGAGTGTACATAAAGTTTTGTGCATTTTGTCCGTGATATACACTTGTCCTGTTTGTTTAAATCACAGAAAGTTGGATGATCCTCAAGCGAGAGGTCAACAAAAGAGGGGTAAAAATCAAAGCAGTTTAGGCTAAGATATCCGGGGTTTCATTCCAACTTGTGTTATGCTGCACTTCCCATAATACAAGTCAGCTGCATTTCTTAATTAAACACTCTGATGACATTGTTAGAGTTGATTTCTAGGACTTGACCAAGCTCCTCTGAAGCCACAGGAGACATTAAACAGCAGTCTCACAGGCTGAGTAGTACGTACAGTATCAGCTTGAAAATAAACTTTTTATGTAACAGGCTTAAAAGGACATGCAATCCACAAAAAATGTGTGTGATGAATGGGCAGCTGTCACACAGTTGTTTTTTACCTCTGCAGAAAATGTCATGGGAAGAAGGTTGACATGTATGTAATTGTTTTTATAGAGTGGTTTTTCCAGTGTTTGTTTCTTTGTGTCATCCAACCGAATGAGAACAGATTGAAGTCCTGCGAACACACCTGAGACCAACAAGCAAAGGCCTGAAGACTCTGCACTGATGTTGGCAGCTAGTCTGCAGCCTGACCTTCAGAGAAAGCAAAGGAATGAACATAGTCTGCCAGATGCTCAAAGTACTATCCATCTTTCAATGGTGAATCATATAACAGGTGTAAGCATTGCCTCAGTGGGTAAATTGCCAATTTATGGGTATGTAATTAATTTTTGGGTTGAGAAGAAGGTAATTACCAACCAGGCATGAAAGTAATACTGTATGTAGGAGGCATTCATTGAAAGATCTTGGTTCAAAGGGATGGCACTGGGTTTGGGCACAGGATAAAGAGTGGTATTATACAAAAGAGCTAAACTTCAACACATGTTCTTCCTCTAAAGATTCACACTGAACAACCAGTTCTTAGAAATCAAATTCGCTGACATTGGGTTTTAAAGTGTTTCCAAGTGTTATGATGGTGTGTCTCTCACCAGGAGGTGAGACATAGAGGGTGAAAAGGAGGACTCAAGGTGCAGGCTCAGGTGCTACTAAATATGTGCCGTTATTGCAAATAGTGTACAGATAAAGTGGACAAAGTCAATGGGTGACCAAACCCGGGCTGAGCTGTGGAAGCTGAGAAAACCAGGACGGGCTAGTAAGCAGACAGGTGAGTGGCAGGAACCAGGAGGACCAGGATGAACAGCTAAGTAGACAGGTGAACTGTTGTAACCAGGAAAGTCAGAGGACCAGGACAGGCAGGTGAGTAGACCGATGAACTGTTGGAACCAGGAGAGTCAGAGGACTAGGATGGGCAGGTGAGTAGACAGGAGAAGGCAGGGAAACATGCCACAGGAGTGGCTGCACCAACATGACAAAAGAATCAACCGCACAGAAAACTGTCAGCGCTGAAATATAAGTCACATAGAAATACACAGGCAACGACGGCGCATCTACCAGATGTTTAAATAAGGAAGGGAGGTAATCAAAGGAATGCACCTCAGCTGTGCGCTTCACCAAATGAGTCACTGATTACCAAATGTGACACAGCTGAGGCACCGATCCCACAGGATGAGAGAGCGGCAGAGAGAAAGGAGGAAGAGAGGCAGGTTGCGCCGAGCAGACCTGACACCAGGAAGTTAATGAACTATAATATTTTTTTTATTTCTGTGCATGCTTTTTAAGTTAAAGGTACAAAAACTTGAGTCCAATTAAAGGTAATGTCTGTTGGGTGTTAACTACCTCTGTGATGGACTTTTCTCTCTTCAATAAGTAACCTTTCTTACAGTTGCTGCTATTGTTGGAAATGGGAGTAATGGGATTAGAATTAGCAGACCCTATAAAACCAAAATAATAAGACAAGAGAAGCTAAGAAGAAGTGCTGCAGGAATGGGTGATGAACATTTTTTGGATATTATGAAACCTCATGTATCAAAATTCAGAGAAAAACACGTGGCTCTTCATACAGATGCTAAGCACACAACCAGGTTCACAGGCTATTCTGTCATTAGAGCTTTTTGATGGAAAAGACTGCCTCCAGGGGTAGATCAGACTAAAAGAGGCAAAAAAAAAAAAACTATTCTGCAGCGCTATTCTGTGAGACTGTGGCACTATGAGTGGCCCTTTCACATCACAGTCTTTTGATTTATTGTAGACATCAATTAATGCAGCTTCAAAGGTTAAACATTCACACAGGGCTGTTTTCCTATCCCCTACCTATCTCTAGTTTGAATGAAATAATAGGAATTGTGCTGATTAATGTTTTCAATAAATTATATTCCTCTAAATGTGTATACTCCATGCGAGTTCCATAACATAACAGCCAGGTAGATTCTGTGGCCATGTGTGTCTATTTACCAAAGTAGCTGATAACAGATGACCCTGTGCCCTACATCTGATGGCCACTCTGTTTCAACAAGAAAACACCAGGGATCACAACCTTGGGCAAGTGTAAACCAGAGGAAATGTTTGACATGCTAAGAAACTGCTGTCATGGTGTGTAAGATGGAGTTATTACTTCTCACATCATGGCATTTTAGTCACTGTGCATGCTGTAGCCAGCACTATACCAGTGCATCCCCATTAATTTCAGATGCTTTTTAGTCTGGGACTGGGCCTGCGTTATTGTTGCCATCAGTGCTAGTTAGTTAGTTACTACTAAAACATAGAAGCCAACCTGCTCACTAGCCCGAGGTGGGTGCAGGCCTGGTTTTATTATTGCTGTTTAATGTTACATAATTGGAACACCTTACCTTTTTAGCTGTTGAAACATGAAGGATGTTTTGCTTTTTTACATTTTTTTAAATTATTATTTAACATTAGCTAGCAACATGGCTATATTCACTGTGAGGTCGCAGGGCTACAACCTCTTTTAAGGTGGAATGTTTTCTTGTATGTTCCTCAATGCGTGAGTTGACGTTGTGAATCAAGCCTTAAATTTTAAAATCACAATTAAGACCTTTCCATTTGTTTTTACTGGTTCTCTTGCAGGACATAAGCTAGCCGCCCCCCAGTGCTTCCAGGGCAGCCGCGATCTTAGCCAGATGGCTGGGCGACGGTTTGCAAGGGTCATAGCTCGAAACAAATGGCCATGGAGCATCACCTGCCTGTTCACATTTCAAACTGATTTTGCCCACCCAGCGACACACCCGCTGAGAAAACAGCTCTGGTAATTGGTAACTCCATAGTCAGATATGTGAAGCTAGAGACACCAGTGGCAATAGTTTAATGTATTCCTGGGGCCAGAGTGGGCAATACCAAATCCTATTTGAAGCTGCTGATTAAAGATAAATGTAAATACAGTAAAAATGTTATTCATGTCAGCACTATGACTCCAGACTTTGCCAGTTGGAGGTCACTAAGATTAATGTTGAGTCAGTGTGTAACTTTACCAAAACAATGTAAGACTTCATAGTTTTCTCTGGATCCTGCCCAGCCTGACCAGTGATGACATGCTTAGCCACATGTCGTCGTGTTGTCCAGGTGGTGTCCAGAAAATGAGCTTCATAAACAATTGGAAAATATTTTGGGGAAAACCTATCCAGTGGTTTCTAGTCAACAGGACGGCCATTGCTTGGGTCCATGTAGTGGTGTCTATGAAATTATTATGCATTTTAGGATAAATTTGGTTTGGTGTTACCATCCCTTAGTTACAGGCCGAGGCTGACGGTCGTCCCACAATACAGAGCTCCTCTCCTCCCACCTCCCCTCTCCATTTTATTTTTATGTCTTGTTAATGACATTACGTGTCACTAACTGTCTCCTCTCTCTCTCTCTCTCTCTCTCTCTCTCTCTCCCTGTACCTTTCTGCAGGTAGCCCTGGCTCTGGAGCTTTACGTTTCTGATGAGCAGTCACTGGCCACATCAACCTGCCCAGTGTTTGATTGTTTGTTGCTTTTCTTTTCTCTTCTCTCTCCTCTGTCCACTCACCCCAACTGGTCGAGGCAGAAGGCTGCCCACCAAGAGCCGGGGTCTGTCGGAGGTTTCTTCTGTTAAAGGGAGTTTTTCCTCCCTGCTGTCATGGGGAGTTGTTGGGTTTTCCTCTATAAAAACTAATAGTAAGGTCTTATTTTGTAAAGTGTCCTGAGACGACTTCTTGTGATTTGGTGCTATACAAATAAAATTGAAATGAAATGAACTGATGAATTGCCCTTCGGGTTGTTTTATATTTGTGATTACATGACATTGTGAAGATCTGCTCTCACTCACTGAAGCCATATTAAATCTATTTTGATCCACTGTTGTAAAACAGTATAACATGAACATTTCCCATGGGATGCATACTGTTAAATTCTCCTAGCAACCACTACCTTAGCTTCCAATCACAACTTTTTGATGGAAAACATTGTTGGTATATGATTTACAGCCACTTGGTTAGGTCAGTTACTTACTCCTTCCAGCCAGAGATCAGCTGACATGAACATAAGCCTCATGCAAGAAATCAATTAAAAACCAAATGTGAGCTATTTAAGAGAATTTGTGGAATTCACCAATCACACCCATCATTTGTTATATTTTAATTTTTATTTTACTGATAATGTTTATTTTTAGTTTACAAATGAATTCATGAGTTTCCTGAGTGTCCATACCTGCCATACCAGTAATTAACAAATTAATAAATTTAATACATTTGCCTTTTAGTATTCATTTGACCAGAACTTAATCTCTTAATGAAAAAGAAATGAGAGTTTAATAAAATAGAATATATGATTAAGACAAAATTAATGCTAAAATAGTAGTTTGACAATTTATTAAGTGACCATGAAGAGACGCACATCTACTAGCATGCATCCCCAGCACCAAAAAGATTTCAATATAAGATTACCTATTCTGTTCATTCAGAAAAATGATACCAACAAGTAAAAGTAAGAATTTCACACCGTGGAACTTCATGCCCTGCTGTCAGAAATCAGCAGACAAAAAGATAACTTCAGCAGAGTAAATAGTCATACCATGGAACTGGAATGGCACTGCCAATGACAGGTCATCAGAGCAGTGCTCTACTGTGACACAAATAGTATGTTCTGACATGAAAGGTAGTTGCTATTTTTTTTTCTAAAGCAAAGTGGTCCATGAATAATTTGAGAGGTGGTCAGGGGGATCCAGCAGTCAGACATAATAGACAATAAAATATTATAGTCTACTGCAAGTGATGTAAAACACAGTCAGGTGCACTAGAGGGTGATCCTTGAGACCGGAGACCTGCATAAAAACCCAGTGGAAGTGGACTGAATTTTACTTAGTGTTCTGAGTAAGTGCCAATAGGGGTTATGCGCAACTTACTTCCATCCATCCATCCATTTTCTTCCGCTTATCCGGGGCCGGGTCGC
>NW_018128014.1:1373858-1378586 GCF_001952655.1 Monopterus albus | reverse complement strand
TCTTAGTCTGACCCGTCACCCAGGACCTGTTTGCCTTGGGAGACCCTACCAGGGACATATAGCCCCCGACAACATAGCTCCTAGGATCACTCGGGTACTCAAACCCCTCCACCACAATAAGGTGGCAGTTCAAGGAGGGGCAACTTCCGTAGACTGCATAACAGAATCATCCGTATCCAGTTTGCGACTAGTATGAAATATGGCACTGTTCTACTCAAGATGTCTCCAAGAACTACCAAAGATGAAGATCACAGATGTCCACCGAATATGCAGTTCGAGGTCTAAAACACCGAGCAGCAAGCTGGATAAGGGGTTTAAGCTATATGCTTCTTCATACATCCACGACTACGAAGGTAGAGTTATGTATCGGTAATGTTACAAACGGAGATGTAGCTAAGCTAGTTCGTAAGCTAACTAGCTAATGTTATCGATATTTACACCGAGCATCTGTCTGGTACACCAAAATAATGTAATACACTACCGGAAAGCTAATAGTAACTAAGCTTGTGTGGTGGAAATGCTAAATTTATTATGGCTAGCGACAGACCTGTGCTGTTGAATTACATCTGTGGAGACGAAGTGTCTACTACATACTGTTGTCGTCCTCTTAATTACAAGATTATCACGTCGTACATTACGGATCCATATTTTTCTTAAGGTTTCATCCTTAGGGAAATGGTGAAAGCTTATGGCTGAATTGAACTTCCATGACATCGCGCATTGAGCTACGCAGCAGAAATCACTGTTTGGATGATCCGCTTCTGGTATTTGTGTCTTGAAAAATCCATTTTTGTTTTTTTTATCTATGAACTAATCAAATAAAATGAGCTCAAAGAACGTGTTTTGCGTTACTACTGTTGTGTCACCCGCGTTCTGCGGAAAAGCGGAAGTGCGCTGACCCGTTTTCCGGTTTGGTCATGTGACGTTCCGCATAAACCCAAATCAATAAAGGTTGGGACAGTATGTAAAATCAAAATTAAAACTGAGAATAGTGATGTGTAAATCATCTGTGTCCTGTATCACATTGAAAACAACACAGCAGCACATTATTTAATGTGACACCTCATCAGTTTTATTCTTTGTTCAAAATACACACTCACTTCAGTTCTGATGCTGCAATACATTCCAAATAAAGTTGAAATCATTTACCACGGTGTGATGTTGTCGTTCCTTTTCACAACACTAAAATATGTTTAGGGACTGAGGACACCAAGTGATTTCAGTGTGCCAGGTGTCATTTTGTCCCATTTTTCCTGCAAAATAGTCTTAAGGTGTCCATCAGTTCTATTCGTTGATGCAATTTATGTTTCAGACTGCGCCACACATTCTCTACTGGGGTCAGGTGGGGACTGCAGGGAGGCCAGTCCAGCACTCACATCCTTTGCCTCCATAGCCAGGCCTTGGTAATGTGGCAGGATGAGGTTTTGTGTTGTCTTGTTGAAATATGCATGGGTATCCCTGGAAAAGATGTAATCTTGAAGGCAGCATATGTTGTTCCAACATCTCTGTGTATTGTTCAGCATTAATGGAGCCATCACAGAAGTGTAAGTGACCTTTACCAAGGGCACTGACACAACAGACCATGACAGACTCTGGCTTTTGGACTTGTTGCTGGTCTAGAGCACATGGCGTTCATTTCTTCCAAAAAAGACCTAAAATACTGATTCGTCTGACCACAGTACCATCCCAAAGTTTTGCAATTTGGGGTTGTACATAAAGTAAAATATGGATCACTTAAAACAGTTATATTACTTACATTATTATGTTATTTGAAAAGATTTTACATGCTGTATGCATGTGGCACATGCTGTTTATTTTTTTAAGTATGTGACCTGAGCTCTACATCTAAACAAACTGTGTGCTGGCATGCTTAACAAAAGGCTTGATTTGATGCAGTAAATCATCAAATCGATCTGCAGGCATACAAAAATACTTGTAGTGTCTTGAAGGATAATCCAAACCAGCAATTCATTGTTGAAAGCTCAATGATTGAGTGAATTTTGAAGATCTGACCAAAAGCTAGAGTTAGACTCAAATCCCTGATCTCTCATTGCTCCGTCTGTACTTCATGTGGCCTCAGAAGACATGCGAGCCCATTGCCATTCTCAAACACACTGTACCTCTGCTGGCTGCCATCTTGCTTGTAATTGATTTTTATCAGCCATTTTGGCTTTCCCCATTTTGTTTGTCAAACACACATAGTGTACTCTATGACACATATGCAAATGCCGCATATCCATACTCATAGTTATTCATTCCTAGAATTTACATTTACTTCATGGAAACTCATTTGTTAATTAAAATGTTGGTTAACCATCACTGACACTGAGAATTTATGAGTGATAATTTCTTGAGAAATATATTTTATAAGATGAGACTAATCTTATCACATCCCAGTGGCACCTACATTTTATTGATCTCCAACGTCACGCTTGGTCATGGTGCCTGCAATGCCATAATTAGAAGTTATAAGCTCAACACAGATTCCTGCAGAATAAACATTTTTCACAGCAGGACAAGCACAGGTGAAACAAAGCACTCAGTTTTATCAAATGTCTCAGTAAACTATTGCACCAACACATACAATACCCGAGACCCTGGAACTAACTCACCTACATGGAATGCAGCCATTTTTAATCTACCAATTATACCTGAGTTTTTCCTGCTATAACAAGCCAAAATGTCTGCTGTGAGGAAAAAAAAGTCTATACCGTATAAAAAGCAGAAACCGAATACTTCAGTAAACCCCTGAAAAATATCTCAGGTGAATTTTTAAAATAACAGGACTCTTAAGAAAAATGTAATTTGCTAAACATTCACATGACTGACTTCTTTATGAATTAAATATACCTCAGTGAGACTTCAGTGAAACAGTTTAGAATTTAATTTCTAACCAAAACTTAGTGAAAGTTTCAACATTAAAACACCAAGCTTGCTAAACAATATGAATTGTGTAAAATCTGTGCTATTTTGTCCATCTTGTTCTTGATACAGTAACAGACTACACAGCAGATTGAAAATTGTTTGTCACAAGCAAAACTAAATCTTCCCACCTGTACTAACACTGTTGAGACATAGTTTCACTTTAAACAAAATGAGATAATCCAGTCATCTATGGGCACAAAAAATGTAAAATTCCAGAAAAGTTTCATCTCTATGAGAGGCCCCATGAGACACAAATCATACTCTGTCATACGCACAACATCATAATCTCACATGTCCACTACTATGTTCTTCTACACGACTCTGCCCTCTTACATGTGAGTCATACGTTCCTTTATTTACTTCCATACTGTCCTATACAACCTATTATTCTCTCTAACACACACAATACTGTTACGCCGAGCTGTGTGTGAGTTGTTTAGGACCCAGTAAATATGCAGAGTCGAACCCAGGCTAGACAAGAAAAACGTATTTAATGCTCCACGAAAACAAACAAAACAGAGCCGGTCCCGTCCGCTGATCTTGGGGCAGCTGGGCACACTGAGTTGACTGGACTACTGTCTCCCGGGGTGAATGAGAGGCGTTGCTCGCTAAATAAGAACAGAGAGAGAATTTAAGAACAAGCAGCAGGTATGGTATAGATTGTTTCTGGTAGTCACTCTGGGGACCTGAACAGCTGAGTGCGCTGCAGGCCCAGGGAGTAGTCCAGGGAGGGGGAGACTGATGCCAGAGATCTCGGGTTCGGTGTGTGGGTCCCCTGATGAGGCAGCGCTGGTAGCTGAGCGGTGCGATGTAAGATGGTGGCGCTGTCCCAGGATTGCCTTGGAGCTCTGAGAGGAGAAGCAATTCACAAAAAGCAGTCCAGAAACCAAAAACTCCTTTAAACGTGAGAAGTGCACAAAAACCGATACAACAGAACAATGCGCAATAACAGTTCACAATGTTGCGAAAGGAGTGCAGATCAAACAATGGCCCATAAACTTGAGGCCTTGACATGAACATGAAACGTAGTTACCAACAGGATAACACATAATAATCTGGCGACGAGGACGTACCAACGTCTGACCTTATATACTGCTCTGATAATGGAGAGCAGGTGTGCCTCGTCGCCTGGAATGCACCCTCACCTGTGTGGGGGCGGAGCTGCTGGAACTACCTGTGCCTGCTACCGAGGTACATGGGGCGGCCCGGGTCACGGACGTAACAAATATTCTCTTATATGCACCATCATAGGCCCACCCTTTCACAGACAGCACCATATATTCTCATACACATACACTCCCATGCACACATGCGCATACATTATATTCTTTCATAATTGTGTATATAAGAGAAGATAATTATATATGTTATAAATGATCATAGAATATGTGAGTTTAACAGTGTATGTGAAACAGAATAATAGCATATGATATGTAAGAGATAGTAATGTCCTGTGTGAATGAGAATAGTCATGTGTAAGCAACAGCATGATAGTAAATGCAAGAGAATGGCAGGGAATGTAAGAAAGAATAGTTGTTTTCATGAGAGAGTTTGATTTAAACAGAAAAGAGTTTGCTTGAAAAGGAAATAATACTGAATTCTCAGTTCTTGATTGGCTTATCATCATACAGGATCGACATCCCTGGCCATTACTGAGCTAATGGAGGACATAACAAGTGCTATGGATGAGAGGAAATACACGATGGGAATATTTATTGACCTAAAAAAAGCATTTGACACAATCAATCATGAGTTATTAATGGATAAGTTAGAAAAATATGGGATCAGGGGATTGGTTTTGAA
>NW_018128014.1:1364079-1370504 GCF_001952655.1 Monopterus albus | reverse complement strand
TGCCTCTGGACTGGCAGACCGGGGTGGTGGTCCCTCTTTTTAAGAAGGGGGACCGGAGGGTGTGTTCCAACTATAGGGGGATCACACTCCTCAGCCTCCCCGGGAAAGTCTATGCCAGGGTACTGGAAAGGAGAATTCGACCGATAGTCGAACCTCGGATTCAGGAGGAACAATGCGGTTTTTGTCCTGGCCGTGGAACACTGGACCAGCTCTATACCCTCTTTCAGGGTGGCGGAGGGTTCATGGGAGTTTGCCCAACCAGTCCACATGTGTTTCGTGGATCTGGAGAAGGCATTCGACCGTGTCCCTCACAGTGTCCTGTGGGGGGTGCTCCGGGAGTACGGGGTCTGGGGCCCTTTGCTAAGGGCCGTCCGGTCCCTGTACGACCGGAGCAGGAGCTTGGTTTGCATCGCCGGCAGTAAGTCAGACTTGTTTCCAGTGCATGTTGGACTCCGGCAGGGCTGCCCTTTGTCACCGATTCTGTTCATTATTTTTATGGACAGAATTTCTAGGCGCAGGCGCAATTTCTAGGTGTTTCTGTTACAGAAAAGCATCCATTAGTTAGAGTAGCTCCTTTCTCCTAGTGATACCTTAGATTAAAAGTATCACTGCATCATCTGCCCCTTCGGCAGATGATGCAATTTGCCCGGTCCAGTGGTGTGGAAGGGCCCATAAGAGCAGTGGGTTATGTGACCTGGTTTTTAGTCACCCCTCCTGAGTGTAAAGTGGTTTACTACTCTTGCTAGTCCTGTTGGTAATTCCGTTGCTCTGCCTGCCTTCTTCACCTCTGCTGATGGGGTTAACAAGCTAACGAGCTTAGCTGACATTGGACCAGCGATGGAACACTCTTACGTCAGGACCAAGCTGTTGCCCTGGACAAAACTCACGTTTTTCTTTTTTGGTGTTATTGTTAATGTTTAGTATCTTGGGACTTTAGTCAAAGACCAGCGTACACGTTATATCCTGAGTTTATTCATAGTAAACACATAAATGCTAATATGTGGTGGAGATTTGCTAACCACATTGTTGCAACTATGGTTATAGCTATGAAATTGAGTAATTGTTATGTGTGCACGCACATGCCTGTGTCCTGTCATTCACCTCTGCTCTCACCAGTTCCATTTGATTACAGATTCCCTGTGTTTGTGAATGCCACAACAGATGGTTTTATAGCTGTAAGGTAGGAACTAACAGGCCTCAGGCTCACAGCCACGCAGGACCAAATGGTCTTAGATCAGTTAACAGCTTCACATGGAGGTGTCTGTGTAATCATGGGCACATCCTGCTGTACTTACATCCTAAGCTTTGGCCTACAGGTTTGTTTCTCAGACTGTTGAAATGATGTTGTTGACCTACCACCCAACACACCACCTCTCTCTCATCAACAGTTTATAGCTCAGACAACTCTGATTCTGGGGATTAAATGCTAGTATAGGCCTAATATCACTATCCTCTTCTTTGTTTGTGCTTCATGATTGTTTGTATCATGAAAACAATATGTTTGGTTTTTCTTCTAGGTTATAATGATGTATCTTAAACCTTTTCAGTGTGGTAAGTTTGATATGTTCCTAAGAAGACTTTTGTATGGACTGCTGTGATTAATGTTTAATCAAGAGGAGGGAGTGTGGTGGCAATTTTTATGATAGTACCCTTTTAGTGGTTATTTACCTTGTAATCCATTACTATATGTATATCACATGATCGTAAACTCTTTGGTTTTTCTTCTAGGTTATAATGATGTATCTTAAACCTTTTCAGTGTGGTAAGTTTGATATGTTCCTAAGAAGACTTTTGTATGGACTGCTGTGATTAATGTTTAATCAAGAGGAGGGAGTGTGGTGGCAATTTTTATGATAGTACCCTTTTAGTGGTTATTTACCTTGTAATCCATTACTATATGTATATCACATGATCGTAAACTCTTGCATGCCCTTGTGAGAGAGAAAAACCAGATGTGACCTGAGAGCTGGTATCCCATAGTAAATAACCTCCTGTTTGACTTATCTGTTTGAGCATCTGTTATAGTATGCTGGATATAAGAAGGGCAGTCACATTCTGTTCATTGAGCTTCCCTGTAACAGACTGGTTTAGACAATATGTTCAGGAAGTGCACAACAATTCAAATCGATGACTTTTGTTGTGATTTGGCGCTATACAAATAAAATTTGATTTGATTTGACCTGTCCCTAGAGTGAAAAAGAAGTCTGCAAGACCGTTTTCCTGTCATGCCCCCTTCCTCTGGGAAAACCTCCCTGCTGACATCTGACAGTCTGACTCAACTGAGGGATTTAAATCCAAGTTTAAAATTCACCTGTACACCATCACTTTCAACTAGTGGCATAGCCTTGATTACTTCTCTTCCAAATTTGCTACTGTCCTCCCTTCTGGTGGGTCTAAGTCTCAATATATCTATGAAACCTAGTTGTCTTTTCAAAAGGATTACTGCAGAAAATCACTGCATCTCTCTAAATCTCTGGTTGTTCCCTCAAACATAAGGGTCGAAGCTGTGTCTCTTTTCCTCTCTCTTACTCAGGCTTGCTGTTCTGGAACAATGGCCATCCTGGAATCTTCTCTTTCCTCTGGCTGGGGGTGGGATGGAGTGTTATTTAGACTGAATTGTTATTATTGCTTTTGGTGGGCCACAATTTTTCAGTTTTTACTGAATTCAGAGACCCGTTGCTCTGTTTCTGTATTACCTAACATATATCTGACACTGATAGACTTTGGGGGCTTGCTTTCTGGCAAGGTTTTGTTTATTAATATACATCATATTGTGTAATAATAGTGATAACAGTAAGGTCTAGACCTCTACTCTGGCCCAGATGCTTCAGACCAAAGGCAGCTTCCCCAATTGACCATGTGGACTCTCCAAAGCTAATGGCTAACGCCTGTTAACAGGTAAATTAGCTAAGATGTCACTCTTAAAACTGTAGTGTTCCAAATGTATCATTTAAACCACAAGGTTCAGGTTTGATGTGGTTAAATAAATAACTCATTCCTCACCATTGCTAACCAGATACCAGGGATTCCTCCAGCCATCTACTGAATACATCTTGTTACAAATGTAACATTTGAATTATATCTTCCATCTAAGAACACATATTTTTAGCCAAATGCAGCATGCATGTAATGTCTGGTGGTGGCGGCAGCACTATTCTAGATGAACATCCCCTGGCCATTTCTTTCCATCTTTCCATTTTTACTTTTCTTTGTGCCACATTTACATAGATTTACTTTGATGGTTAATCTGTTTGTAATGCACTTTATATAATGGATTTGTCAGGATTGCTCTCCACGCCCTGTCTCTCTCTCCTTCTCTTCGCAGACTCTGGCATCCCAGGGATGTTCCTCAGATGTGGCAGATTCTCCTGATGAGTAGCTGGCCTACATAATCTCCAAGCACACACTCAGTCACCACTGGTTCGTTGGTAATCACTGACCATGAAGTTTGGCTCTCTACTTGTCTATGGATTGTTTTCTACAATGAACACCATCTGTTTTGCAAGTAAGACTGTACCTTTTCGCTGAGCATTTTTCCTGTTGAGAGGATTATCTGCTTTCATCAATGTTGCTGTAGTGCTTTCTTGCACTTGCTCCTGCCTCATTGTCTCTCGTCTACCCACACAACCGCCGCTTCCCTTGCTGGCACCACTACGTGTGGGCCGGCCTCTCTGCTGCAGCTCTCGACACTCACCTCTGAATACCGCTGCACTGCGCCAATCTCCTACAGCAACTCACCTCTTTGGCATGCCACAGCTGGGACAGCGCTCCACAGCTATACTCCAGCCACCCACTGCTGTGCCTGAACCAAAGACTAATCACTCTCTTCCTGGAGAGATGCTGAGACCAACCCCAGGTCTCTGTGGATGAGATTCTCTCAGATTTACATATCTCTCACATCTCTGTTTCAGTACTCCTCAGAGGCTGTGCCCCCACTCCAAGCTTTGGTGACCTTCAACCCAACGTTATCAGTCCCAAGCAAATTGTCTTCACCTGCCACCCTCCACCTGGGTCAACTCCTTCCCCCGCCTCCAGAGCTACCTTCTTAGTTGACTGAGTTGTTACAATAAAGCATTTGTCTATTTTTACTGATTTCTACCATCAGGGTCTCTCTCGAGCCAAGGGGTGAGAGAGGAAGTGAGCTGGACCCAAACAGGATTATATTCTAAGTCCTCCCCTATCAGTAAAGAGATAACTTCTATAATGTGTAATGTTCCAATTAACATCCATTTTGCATCATTGTAAGACTAGTAGGTTGAGGCAGTGATGGCAGTGATTTAATGTTTGCTGTTGACTGTCTTATTCTTAGTACAATACAGTTACGACTGCTACCAATATCGCCTTACAAGCAATCGCTTACAAAGAATACAGAATTTATTGGCTTCAATGTTTCAGGTAGAAATCATGTTATATTGTTGTCTATGTAAGCCAGTATTAACTATGTGTTGTGATTGTGTTACTGTGGCCCAGTGAGCTGTGTCATCTAGTCGTTTAGACTTTCATACTAAAGGATGTTTCAATCTGATTAAAGACTTCCACGTAGAACAGTCTTGTGTATCTTTGCTCAAGTCTCAAGGAGTACCTATTAAAGTGTCAAATGAGTATATGCTGTCTGCTGTTACTGTAATTCACACATTACTTGATTGTGTGAATGTACTGTAAAAACTCACATTTTCTCATATTGTATCTGCTTCTATTATGAAGTGATGAATTGCAGCTGTCAAACATGCAGCATGTGTCTGCAAGATGTTTTTGAAACTGCTGGAAAAATAACGAGCTCATGGTCTGATTCACAGAGATTTCTTGTGTAAATGCAAATATCCAAGCTGCTTTTCTTTTCCTGTAAACCAGTGTATATTATGTACAGTAGGAGTTGCATTCCTTATACATTTTGTTTATAATAAATAAACCCACTCACTGTTTTAATCACACCCACATTGAAATGTTGAATGGTCCCAAACATTAGCAGCAGAACCACAGAGTAACAATAACTGTTATCTCCAAAAGTGAGAAGCTGAAAGCAACAGCACCAATTATGCTTGTGACATTTTAAGTTAGCAACATGTCAAAACACAATTTACAACCTTTTTGACTGTCTCTATCAAATATCAGGCTACTTTAATAATTAAGATACCTAGCTAACTAGCTAACTTAGCTGAACTATCTACAACAACAGAACACTGAATTAGTTTGCAAGGCTGTACACATTATTACAAACAGTAATTGTTGATAAATCCCATTCTACAGAAATTAAGAAACTTCTAATGTTTTGAACTATTTGAAACTCAATGAATCATGTGACCTGATGCCATTTTTTTACCCGTAGTTGTTGCAGCTTTTCTATACTAACCCCCTGGTGAATAATCAGATATTTGCCGTTTATTACTAACGAAGCTCTGCAGCCCAAAAATTTCCATGCGGGACAGCCCTATGTTACGTGAATGGCGTAGAACATGTGTGAATAACCGGTGAGCAGTCTGTACGTATGGTGTGTGTGTGTGTGTGGCTGGAGGTGTGGTCGAGGGAGAGCGTGTGACGTATGGGCATAGTAGACGAGAGGTCAGTATGAGCGGGTTGGAGAGAGTGTGAACGGAGTGTGAAAGAGGGAACAGTGAAATTCAACCGGTGTGGGCGACATTGTTCATGTGAAGGAAAGTGACAATAAAAGTTCGGTTTCCAAGGAAGTTGCCCGAGTGTTCTTGCTCGCTGCTACAGATCACGGTGAAGGGAGATAACCCCGAGGCGGACTGCAGCCTCGGCCCTGGAGCAGACATCAGCCTCCCCTGCGCCACTCGACTACGGTCCTGGAGGACGAAAGCAGGAAGGGTTACACCTAGTATAATGTAATGTGAAATATATTATAGCCTATTGTATCTCTTTTATCGATGTTTATCAATATTTTCTGTTCCTGTAGAGACACAAGCTATTCTTCACAGCTTTTTTATCTTATTGTGGATTTTGGTGATCACCTAGATTATAATGAAGGAGAGGGTCAAGAGGGAGGGTTCAAGATGGCGCTAGTGTGCATGGCCTGCTGTCTGCCGCTCCTAATTTTGTGTGTTTTTGTGCTGTATTGTTATTTTTTTTATCTGGAATAGGGACTCTTTACTGTGATACGATCGCCAAACTTTGCTGAATCTTCGCTTGGGTGTTCCAACTCTAGTGCAGACTGACTATAACGGACACAAGTTTCTGCCTCCGTTTTCATCTGAAATTCCTGCTCACCTTCGCCGTGTTCTGGCTTTTCCGCTTCGGAGGAGGAGGAGGAGATGTCTCGGCAGGCATGGGGGACAATTGGTAAGGGTTAAGGCCTCCTTGGAGGGCTCTTCTCTGGCCTCTCTGGCTCGATTTACCCCGGTTGCCGGCCTCCGTGCCTCATGGCATTCTTTGGATCCTGTTGGCTGTTCACTGGTGTCGGTGGTCAG
>NW_018128014.1:1360053-1362456 GCF_001952655.1 Monopterus albus | reverse complement strand
TTTTATATTTTTAGTGAGTTATCTATTCTATTTATTGGTATGTGTGCTTGATATTGAGTGTGAACCGCTGCTGAAACAATGCAATTTCCCAGATTGGGATTAATAAAGTATTTCTATCTATCTATCTATCTATCTATCTATCTAAGTGCATGGCCTGGTGGCTATTATTCACGTCTATGTCGACGTGGGATAAATCGCTCAAATCTACGATCACTGATGCGTACCTCCAGGATGGCTGGCCTGCAGACTCCCATTAAAATCGGCCTCGTCATGCTAGATCGCTGGCAAATAAGTCTTTTATTTTAAAGGACTATTTTATTTCGCGAGGATTGGACTTTCTTTGCGTGACTGAGACCTGGCTGGGCATGGGTGAGTCTAGTGCTCTCCTTGAATTGCAGTCGCCTGACTGTATGTTTTTTAATTCCCCGAGCCCGTCGGGCCGTGGAGGGGGAATAGCAACTGTGTTTAGATCGATTTTTAAATGCAAGCAGATTTTATCCTTGCCCTCTTTTTCCAGCTTCGAGATGTCCTTATTCAAGCTGGATCACTCTCCAGCCCCATTATGGGCTGTGATCTATCGCCCACCTAAGTTTAATAAGGATTTTGTATGCGATTTTTCTGATTTCCTGATTCATTTTATGCCTAGATATGACCAGGTTTTCATTATTGGGGATTTTAATATACATGTTTGTTGCCCTGACAAACCTTTAGTTAAGGCCTTTTTAGATTTTATTGATTCTTTTAATCTCACATAATCTGTGGCTGGTCCTACCCATGAGCATGGGCACACCTTGGACTTTGGCTTATTTTATGGTGTACCTGTTCGTGAGTTGGAAGTCTGTGACACTGTGTTTTCTGATCATTTGCTCATGTTATTTGCGATTGATCTTAATTATTATCCTACTGCTCCTTGCGCTGCCCCGTGGCTCTGCCATGTATTTAATTCCTCCACTTTCACTCAAATCTCTGACTTTGTTCATGGAAACCTCATTAGTCCTGATTCTACGGATACAGAAGAGCTCGCATTACACTTTCACTCTACCTGTCAGGCCGATATCGATGCGGTGGCACCATTGAGGACCAGGCACCCCAAGACTAGGCTCGAGCCCCGTACTGCCAGGCATGAGTGTCGCAGGGCTGAGCGCAAGTGGGAAAAGGACAAACTACAAGTGTCACTTCAGATACTTAGAGACTCTTGGCATGATTATCAAAAAACTGTGTAAAATCTTAAGAGAAATGATTTCTCTAATATCATTCAGTCAAACTGTCATAAGCCTCGTGTGTTGTTTAAAGTTATTGACTCAGTTCTGAATGTCCCTCAGGTTGCCTTTTTTGAGTCTTCCCCCGCCCTTTGTCAGAAATTTTTATTCTTTTTTAATGACAAGGTTCTTTCTACCAGAGCTCAAATTTTACCTCCTGTTTATGACTTTTCTGTTTCTCATCCCTGCTCTGCTGTCTTCGACCGGTTTGAGTGTGTGTCCTTATCCCATTGTCAGGAGATTGTTGGGCAACTGAATCCCTCTGGTTCCCCACATGATGCTGTTCCTCCTTATTTTTTAAAGGAAATTTTTCCGGTTGTGGGGCCATTTGGTCTCTCCATTATTAATAGTAGTTTATCCTCTGGCCTGGTTCCAATGATGCTTAAACATGCCATGGTGCGGCCGCTGATTAAGAAACTTGGTCTGGATCCAACCGTGTTCTCAAATTTTAGGCCCATCTCAAATTTGCCATTTCTCTCCAAAGTCCTTAAAAAGATAGTTTACGCTCAGTTACTGGCTTTCTTAGATGAGCATAATATTCTTGAGACTTTTCAATCAGGGTTTAAAACCATGCATAGTACTGAGTCAGCCTTGATGAAAGTCTTAAATGACATTTTTCTTACAACTGACTCAGGGAATTGTGTGGTCCTAGTGCTCTTAGATTTGACTGCCGCTTTTGACACAGTGGACCACAATATCCTTATTTCTTGTTTAGAGCACTGGGTGGGTATCCGGGGTATGGCTCTGGAATGGTTTCGATCTTAAGGATAGATCCTTCTGTGTGAAACTCAAGAGATGCTGTATCTTCCTCTGAGCCCCTTTTGTATGGGGCACCACAAGGCTTGGTCCTTGGACCCCTTTTTTTCCCTTTACCTTCTTCCACTTGGTTCTATACTCAGGAATCATGGTGTTTCCTTTCATTTTTATGCGGATGATTGCCAGCTTTAAGGCGAGCTCTGTTAGGGTGATTTTTATTTTTAGATATAAATGAATATAATTAGTTAGGGTTTTTATTATATAGCATACATAAGTTTATATATTGTAATGGTTCTGATGTCTAGCCTCTAGTTATATGGTTCTACATGTTATTGCCTGAAAGAATGTGAGAGGGGGGCGCTGTGAGGGGTGTGGGAGGAGAGAGCGA
>NW_018128014.1:1355190-1358295 GCF_001952655.1 Monopterus albus | reverse complement strand
CTCATTAGATTTACAGCCTAGCAAAGAGGGTCCACAGTTACTTTATTACCACCACCTGGCTAATAGGCTGGGGGAGTTATAGTTTACTGGGATTCTTTGAATAGTTGGAACAGAGATTAGATTGGAGCCAGGAAGAGGAAGCAACTTCAAAGGCAGGGCAACACAGGCACACACAGGCAGAGAAGCTTGATTGGAACAGGGGAGTAGTATTTAAAATGTGGCAGTCTTTTGGAAACAAAGGAAGACATAAGTGTCTATGTAGGAATTAGGACAGGGTAGGTATTCCTCCCTTTTTAGGGTGCTGTCCACAACCATTGGAGCAGAGAGGATGATTGATGATGATGGACGGATTGAAGGACCAATCTTGGGAGAATTAAGTTTAAACCACAATTGCTCCCCAACAGTTTTGGACCAATCAGATAGTAACATTTTTCATATAAATGTATACCGCCAAGCTGAAGTTAGTCTTTTCTGTTTATCCTAAACAGTCAAGAACCATGTGCACATGCTAATTTTGATACGTTAATGCATAATAAATTTCACACTGTGAAATATCTTTATATTTAGTCTTTTCTTTTCAATTTACAAAACACATTTCAACAAATTTTGGTGACCCCGACGTGATTTTGAGAAGAGAGGAGAGAGGAATGAAATGAATTACAATTTAATCAGTATTGGCTCAGGACCGGAGATTTCCAGCTGCGCCAGCCTGTACTCTGAATCTCCTGCCACCCACAGACCGGTCTACTTTGAAAAAGGTAAGCAGACGCCTGTTGATTTTATCCAAAATTTTGCATATTGGAAAATCTAAATTAAGTGGGTGGGAGAGAGGTAAGGAAGTTTCAGGACAAACACTTTGTAAAATTATTGAAATAGTATTTTATTTAAAAAGTCATTAACGGATCAAAATTAAATCCTGATCAGGCTTGCAAAAGTGTACTGAGACATGAGCAAGTAAAATTAATGCATGCAGAAATTTGCAAAAGTGTACTGAGACACGAGCAAATAAAATTAGTCTATACAGAAACTCGCAAAATGTACTGTGACATGAGTGAGTATAAAGTATGAGATCTACAAAAGTGCACCGCGGCATGAGCAGATCCTCACGGGGTAGAAATAAATTGATTTGCAAAAGTGCACTGAGGCATGAGTAAATCTAAAAAGATTAAAAGCATAGAAAGAATCCTGTAAACTTCCTGACAGAATTAGATGTTCCAGCTACAGGCGTGAAATCTGTTCGGTTCCAGGTCTGGGTTGATATGCGGCGCACTTTGAGAGTCTGATACAGATGAGTAATTGTGATCTGTATTTCTTGGAGTGACGGCCAATAATTGAAAATTGGCATTATTTTAGAAAAATTACCCATTTTGTGTTAAGGTTTGTCTGTCTGTGTGTTATCATAAGTGTTTTGACTGTGTGTTAGAGAGCTCCTATTTTGCTGTGCTGGAAATTGTCTGTGTGTGTGTGGATAAGTTAATTGTGTGCCTTTGGTGTTGTGTGGAAGATTTTTCCCTCTTTTTGTTGAATTTGAGCTGTGTGTGTATGTGTGGAAGTTGTTTTATGACATTGGTGTTGAGTAGTTAAACTACACTTCTTATTGAGGCGCTGTATTTGTAAGAATAGGCTATTTTGTGTGTTTAAGTGAGTTGGCATGGACATGAGCGGCAATTAGGGAGAAATACACAGAAAATATATATATACGGACATACACCGTACTTTTCTCCAGAGCAACGCAAATGATATTAGGATAGGGCTGAGTCATCAGCATTTTCTCTTAAAAATAAGGTTTAGGTTGATTGGTGTTGTTATAGCAATAATATATTTGAACTAAAGGAAATTTTTATAATACTGCCTGATTTCTAACTATAGTACTGTTTTCAATCATTTTGCTTTTTCCTGTGACTCCCTTCATGTGAAGCAGTGCCAAGCACTACTCCCAAGAGTACATCACAGTGAACACACATTGCAGTTAATTAAAACATGGTTAAAGGTTACATTCTTGTTCAGTTCAATTATATGAAACAGTGCCCATACTTCAAACTCAGTGACAGTTACATTCCATATAAGTGCATCACAGTGAACAGTGTTGGTGCTTGAATTGCAATGTCTCACACAGTTAATATCTCACATGGGTCATAATAGTAACTGTTGACTACTGTAAAACCTATATTTTGTTGCAAAAAGAAAAAAAGGAGAGAAATTAATTAGACAAATAATAATTACAGTAGCAATAATAACAGTAATATTTATACAAATACAAAAAATTTGAATTAGATAAATCTCATATAACTTGAACACTGTGAAGAGGACTAATTTCTGAGAAGGTGACGACAGTGATTGAAGGCATGGAGGAAGTTAGAAATGTGGGACAACTTAAAGAATGGGTTTTAGAAGAAATAGCAAGAAAAGCATTAGAAGGACAAGGAAAACAGGCAAGAAGAAAGGCAGAAATGCTGGACAACTGGGAAGAGCAAGGCCTCATTGCCAGCACGCCGGACGAAGCGCTCCCCTCTCCCAGAGTAATTATGTGCATTGCCACTCAAGCAACAGGAGCATATAATAAAGCTGTAGAAGACTGGGAGAAGAAAGGAAAATCTACATGGGGTCCTGCTCACAACAGGATGAAGAAACTCAGAGAAAGGGACACAATGACAACAGAAATGTGTAAACTTATGACAGCAGTGGGGAAGGAACAGGCTGGACAAGAGAAGATTAAAGACATGGTCACCCCTACAGTGCCCCCAGTGGCATCAACATCTCTATACCCAGTTTTACCTACAGCACCACCTCCATATCAGCCTCTGCAATCTAAACACAGAACACCAATTCAGGCGCCCCTAGTGGATGCTGAAGTGAAAAGAGGGATTTTAACTTTGGATATCTCTTTTGTGAAAGATACTTCAGAACCAGACCTGGAGTCAGGACTGGCTCAGATAGCAGAGACTATGAAGACAATTATTGTAAATGATCACGATCAAGTTGTCTGTTTAACTGAAGAAGTGGCTGAGATATCCCAGAGACAACAATGATGGAAACACCTGGCCCCAGCCCAAACTCATTTCCTCTACCTGGACTCACTGTAACATCCCATCTGAATGAACCATG
>NW_018128014.1:1334708-1349545 GCF_001952655.1 Monopterus albus | reverse complement strand
GTTTATATATTTTAATCTCACAGTTGTGTTTATCTTTATGTAGTTACATATCTACATATCACCCTATGTGTTCACTGAATCACTGGTTATTATTTACTGTCTTAGCCAACTGGAGTACTGTTTAACATCAAGGGAGACTAGTTCACTAAAACACTGAAAACTCATTAGATTTACAGCCTAGCAAAGAGGGTCCACAGTTACTTTATTACCACCACCTGGCTGATGGGATGGGGGAGCTATAGTTTAGTGGAATTCCTAGAATAGTTGGAACAGAGATTAGATCTGAGCCAGGAAGAGGAAGCAACTTCAAAGGCAGGGCAACACAGGCACACACAGGCAGAGAAGCTTGATTGAAACAGGGGGGTAGTATTTAAAATGTGGCAGTCTTTTGGAAACAAAGGAAGACATAAGTGTCTATGTAGGAATTAGGACAGGGTAGGTATTCCTCCCTTTTTAGGGTGCTGTCCACAACCATTGGAGCAGAGAGGATGATTGATGATGATGGACGGATTGAAGGACCAATCTTGGGAGAATTAAGTTTAAACCACAATTGCTCCCCAACAGTTTTGGACCAATCAGATAGTAACATTTTTCATATAAATGTTGTATACCGCCAAGCTGAAGTTAGTCTTTTCTGTTTATCCTAAACAGTCAAGAACCATGTGCACATACTAATTTTGATACGTTGATGCATAATAAATTTCACACTGTGAAATATCTTTATATTTAGTCTTTTCTTTTCAATTTACAAGAACAAGTTTCAACAGCTCTTCTGTTAAATGATGCATAAGCCAAAAAGCAGATCTATTCAACAAACTGTAAACTACAAAAAGTCTCTGACCTCAATCAATTTTCCTGGGTTAAATGAATAAATATGTTTGTACAATGGTTAGCACTGTCGCCCCATCGTTCTGGGTTCAATCCCTGGGTGACCCCTGTGCCTATGTGAGTTCTTTCCGGGTACTCCAGCTTCTTCTCACAGTCCAAAGACATGCAGTTTAGATTGAATGGTGATTCTAAATTGGCCGTAGGAGTGAGTGTGTGTGGTTGTCCGTCTCTAAGTGTCAGCCCTGTGATAGACTGGTGACCTGTCTAGGGTGGACCCTGCCTCTTGCCCAATTTCACCTGGGACTGTTTGTGGTAAAACAGTGCACACTTTTTACAATGCTTGCTTGTCTTTTACTGCTTATGATAATTCATACTCAGAAAGTAGAAGTGAAGTGACCTACTTATCTGATTTGCTTCATTGGCATACACCCACACACTCTCTGAGGTCAGCAAATCAGTTTCTCTTGAGTGTCCCAAGAACAAAGCGTAAGCTTAGAGGCGATCGAGCCTTCGCAGTTGCTGGTCCCAAACTCTGGAATGATTTATCGCTGTCCATTAGGCAAGCCTCTACCCTGTTTTTAAGTCTCTTTTAAAAACTCATTTATTTTCCCTGGCATTTTGATATTTTATTTTATATTGTTGTTTGTGGGTTTATAATTTATATTGTTTTATTGCAATGTACAGCACTTTGGTCCACTCCAACTTTGGTTGTTTTTAGTGCTTTATAAATAAAGTTGGTATGGTATGGTAAGGTATAATGCTTTTCCATCCAATATCATAATAGGTTTTTTCATATTATAATCACTCCCACTATTTTCATTTTTCATCTTTGTCCTTTTCAGTCTGTCTGATGACATTTAGAGAATTGAAAATGAAATTTAAAAAAAGAGGAAACGGTAAGAAGGAAATCACCTAGGTGCAACAAAAATTATTATACTGTGGCAGGAAAACACTGCCACATTAATGGTACTAATGCATTAATGGGAAAAAAAAACATCCAGTGACCATGGCCACAAAGACATGAAATACACATTATGGAGCATGAATGATGATTATTAAGTAAATTAGAACATGCAAAATGTAGTATTTCATTTTCTCAGCTTCACATGTATAAAGCTTCTGGAAGATCGTTTGCATAATGATTGTCCTCATCACATTTCTCCTGTGCTCCATTATTCCTTGCGGCTTCAAGCTGTTATTTCCAATCACCCCTTGTCAGAATTGTAATGATAAAATAGAGCAAATGCAGGTAAACCTGCTTCACAATCACCTCTAGGCATTAGTACCACTGTTAATGAAGTGGTGGTCAAGGACTGCCACCTGCAAATTCCTCCCAGAGTTGACACACACTTATACCAGACCTGCTAAACTGTAAAAGAATATAAATTGAAGAACAACCCCAATTCCACATCTCTTATTTGGGGAGGATGCTGTCTGTAAATTAATTTTTTGATAAAGAAGCCATTTTCACTTATTGAAAGGGGCTTTAACTGAGGCTGGCTAAATTTAATAAATGTAGTGCCTCAAGTCCACAGTGATGTCACCTGAATGAATGGTTTGGTCACTGAGCTGCTACTGACTCCATAAGGAATGGCCTCTGTTCCTGACTAATTTAGGGTATTTATCAGAAACCAGTCTTTTTTGCTCAAACAATTACTCATTGAAAATATAGCTGTCATACTGAAAAATAATTGATCTCAAACTGTTCTTTGTCATGGTTAGGTCACTGCCCATGTGCAGACCTGCAGCAGGTGTTGTGTTTGTGTGTTGGGAAAATTGCTTTAGTTTTTCCTTTTTACACTTTATATAGTACCGCTGCTAATTTTTGAGCCACCATGCTCAAGATACACTATGTGTTTGTTTGTTTTTTTACTTGGAGTTTGTTGGTATAGCTTTGTTTTAGACATTAAAATTGATGATGTGATGGAGTGTTTACTTCAGTGCTTATTGTTTTGCATTAGACCTTATACCAATGATTGCCATCACTTTAAAAGGGAGCAGCTATCAAAGTCCATTGACAGGGATGGAGGCAAGGCATGCTGTGTATAAAGAATCTTCAATGTAGGAATCAAGTAGCTCCCTTCTATTGTCCTGGCAAATAAGAACAGGGGCATGAGGAACAATGCCTACTTATTGGCGTTCACAGAAACTTAGCTTAGCTCCACTGACAGTAATACAGCCTTGGAGATTAGCATGTTTGGAGCCCCCTACACTTCAATCAGGATGGAAAAGTAATGGGGAACACAGGGAGGAGGTGTACAATTATTACAATATGAGAGAGTCCTTGTTTACCTGACATCAAACTACCATCTTTAAACACTTTCGAATATAGAATTAAAATAGCACGCTGGTAGAGAGTGCTGTAGGAATGATATATTTTTCTAGGCATGGGTTCCACCGACAAAAAGCCAATGAGATTTTTTCCATAGAGTTTCCAATAGGATTATTGCAAAAATACACTCTGTGACAAAGAACAGTTTCTGACACTTAACATATTTTGTTCTGGAAGATAATTTTCAGGGGTAAGCACTATCTTTCTGATTTTTACAGCCTAAATGCAAACCCCAATTCCAATGAAGCTGGGACATTGTGTAAAACATAAATAAAAACAGAATACAAAGAATTGCAAGTCCTTTTTGACCCATATTTAATTGAATACACCACAAAGACAAGATATTTAATGTTCAAACTGATAAACTTTATTATTTTTTGCAAATATTCACTCATTTTAGTATGTAGAGAATGTGTGGCACATTTTGAAACACAAACAGTGTCAACAAAGACCTAGGATTCTTGGACATGTTAAGACTTGTTTGCAGGAAGAATGGGACAAAATAACACCTGACACATTTATTCACTTGGTGCCCTCAGTCTATAAACATCTTTTAAGTGTTGTGAAAAGGAACGACAACATCACACCATGGTAAATGCTTTACTGTCCCAACTTTATTTGGAATGTGTTGCAGCATCAGAATTGAAGTGAGTGTGTATTTTGAACAAAGAATGAAACTGATGAGGTGTCACATCAAATAATGTGCTGCTGTGTTGTAATACAGGACACCGATGATTTACACATCACTATTCTCAGTTATAATTTTGACTTTACATACTGTCCCAACCTTTTCTGATTTGGGGTTATACAGTGGTGTGAAAAAGTGTTTGCCCCCTTACTAATTTCTTATCTTTTTGCATGTTTGTCACACTGTAATGTTTCAGATCGTCAAACAAATTTATATATTAGTCAAAGATAACACAAGTAAACACATCATGCAGTTTTTAAATGAAGGTTTTTATTATTAAGGGAAAACAAAATCCAAAACTATATAGCCCTGTGTGAAAAAGTGTTTGCCCCCTAAACCTAATAACTGGTTGGGCCACCCTTAGCAGCAACAACTGCAATCAAGCATTTTTCAGTTTGGAAAAGGTTATAAAGCCATTTCTAAAGCTTTGGGACTGCAGCGAACCACAGTGAGAGCCATTATCCACAAATGGCGAAAACATGGAACAGTGGAGAACCTTCCCAGGAGTGGCCGGCCGACCAAAATTACCCCAAGAGCGCAGCGACAACTCATCCAAGAGGTCACAAAAGACCCCACAACAACATCCAAAGAACTGCAGGCCTCACTTGCCTCAGTTAAGGTGAGTGTTCATGACTCCACCATAAGAAAGAGACTGGGCAAAAATGGTTTGCATGGCAGAGTTCCAAGACGAAAACCACTGCTGAGCAAAAAGAACATAAAGGCTCGTCTCAGTTTTGCCAGAAAACATCTTGATGATCCCCAAGACTTTTGGGATAATACTCTGTGGACAGACGAGACAAAAGTTGAACTTTTTGGAAGGTGTGTGTCCCATTATGTGTGGCGTATATGTAACACCGCATTTCAGAAAAAGAACATCATACCAACAGTAAAATATGGTGGTGGTAGTGTGATGGTCTGGGGCTGTTTTGCTGCTTCAGGCCCTGGAAGACATGCTGTGATAAGTGGAACCATGAATTCTGCTGTGTACCAAAATATCCTGAAGGAGAATGTCCGGCCATCTGTTTGTGACCTCAAGCTGAAGCGAACTTGGGTTCTGCAGCAGGACAATGATCCAAAGCACATCAGCAAGTCCACTTCTGAATGGCTGAAGAAAAACAAAATGAAGACTTTGGAGTGGCCTAGTCAAAGTCCTGACCTGAATCCAATTGAGATGCTGTGGCATGACCTTAAAAAGGCAGTTCATGCCCGAAAACCTTCCAATGTGGCTGACTTACAACAATTCTGCAAAGATGAGTGGGCCAAAATTCCTCCACAGCGCTGTGGCAGACTCATGGCAAGTTATCGAAAACGCTTGATTGCAGTTGTTGCTGCTAAGGGTGGCCCAACCAGTTATTAGGTTTAGGGGGCAAACACTTATTCACACAGGGCTATATAGTTTTGGATTTTGTTTTCCCTTAATAATAAAAACCTTCATTTAAAAACTGCATGATGTGTTTACTTGTGTTATCTTTGACTAATATATAAATTTGTTTGACGATCTGAAACATTACAGTGTGACAAACATGCAAAAAGATAAGAAATTAGTAAGGGGGCAAACACTTTTTCACACCACTGTATATTGGCACTTACTCAGAACACTAAGTAAAATTCTCAGTCAGCTTCCACTGGGTTTTTATACAGGTCTCCGGTCTCAAGGGATCACCCTCTAGTGCACCCAGTGGCGGTTCTACATTGAACATAGTACGTAGTACGTACGCTGGGTAATATAAGAATTGAACTTCCTGGCACCAGTTCAAGTAACTGGCCGTCACTGGGTTCTGTTGATGCTGCAGTTGTGTGTGCTCTGTTGAGCTGGATAGATGTGACATACATGTTGTACTACATATTTGTTTTACTCCAACAAATACGTAGTAAGCGCAGCTTACTTACAATGTTCGAACAAATTTCTGGATTGGTATTACTTGGATAGACTGACCACATATTATCAGCCAAAGAGGGATATTTACTAAGGATTTGCTGCTCATTTTTTAGAGATAAACAGTGAAATCGCATGTGTTCACATTTACTAAGGTGTCACAATAGGGGTTTGTCCTGGACAAATAAAAGAAAAGTAGCACAGTAGGAATTTGCATGTTTGGTCTTATGCAATATGTATTTTAAGGCATTCTTGTTCAGGAGTGCACTAATAAAGGAAGAGAAAATGGAAACTTATACCAATAACCTTAGCACCTGATTTACCACCACTGCAACAGAGTGAATTGTGGCTCAAACTGAACATCAGGAGAAAGCATGTGTAAATTTGTGCACCACTGCTGTCACCATGGCAGCTGTCATTCATGTGAGACCTCATCAGCGTCAAGAACACTTTCGAAGGGGGAGAGGATGAATGTAAATTGGATCACTAGCCAGAGGAGAATGTGAGGGACTTTTACAGGCTTTCAGGTCAAACCATGCTTCACTTACTTATGAAAGATGAGTTCACTAGCAGAAGACCATGTGATTGAAGCTCCAGAATATGTTTGCTGATTTTTTCAGCCATATTAAAGGTCAGTCAGAGTAAATGCACTTTTTTTTCTCAGTCCACCCATGTGCAGTACAGGTGCATCCTTACCAGCTGAAGCATAGTCAAATTAACACAGCAGAACCTGTGCTCATTTAGTCTTGGTAAATAGAAGGGAAACACCAATGCTGATACCAGTATTGGGTCTGATATCACTCTCTAGTACTCTACTCATACTTGTAAAAGTTGTCCCACCAATACCCTTAACGGCAGCATTACATTAACCTCATGCTGGCTGAGCTGGTCTTTAGGCAGCAGAGAAGAAATATCAGCAGTTCAGGGATATTTTAAGACAACTGATGACAACATTTTGTAAAGCCAACCGAGCTCAATTCTCTGTTGTGTGTGAGAGAGAGCCCCCTCGTCCCTGTCTCACACAGATACGCAGGCACGAGGTTGCACTTTACACAGATGAATGTCCAAACTGATTAAAAGTGGCATAATACCAGTTCTAGGTTGAAAATTCTAACAGCTTTGAGTCGTGCTCATAACCTCTACCATCACCATATGGAATCAAAATAATCCCAGTTGGCTCTCACCTGGTTGTTGCTGCATAGAGTCGATCTTTCCCCAGCTGTGGACGGTCACCTCATTGAGCTTCTTCAGTCCCTGTCTCACAGTGAAGTATACTCAGCAATAGTACTGTTTCCATTGACGATGAACAGGCGGCTGTGGCTGGCTGGGAGATTTGTCTCCTTATGTGGTCAAAGTGCTGAGCTGCGCAGTTGTGCACTTTTACAACAAGGGCGCTCACATATAGTCAACACTCTGTCCAAGATTCACAGTGGTGACGAATCATTTAGAAAATTTGTGGATCCATATGGTGATCCCGATCAGCACCAAAATCTAATCAACTGTTCCATGGGCCATACCTTACCTCTCCAAAAAATGTATCAAAATCCATTCATTACTTTTTGAGTTATACTGTGAGCAAACAAAGCAACAAACAGCAGCAAAAACATTACTCCTGCCCCTGGCAGTGGTAAAAGAAAAGAGCAATTAGGTTTGTGACCTCAGCATCATACAGGTAGGCTATACAGGCTCTAGATACTATTTATTCATCTGGTGGGAATGATTATATAGAATGTTCAATCTGGCTACTGTGTGTGTACATGTTTTATTTATATCTTGTAAGGTATGCATGTTTTCTTTCTGAAGCGTCTGTGTGTGTGTATCTGTGCATGCGCCAGAGCTTGGCACAGGAGTTTGCTTGTACTCTGGCCTGCTGACTAATTAGTGGCTGTAATCTGCAGCCTCACTCTAGGATCCTGGCTCTAAGGACACCCAGGTCCCTGAGCATTGGTGCCCACCTGCCCAGCTGTCTGCCTCCCCCACAACACACAGATGGTTTGAAGCAGAAGGTACGCTTTGTATCCCCCTTCTTCAGATTGAACCAAAGCATCACTCTATCAAGGAGATAAAGATCCACATGACAAATGTTTCCATGAAAGTTTTCAGTCCTAAACTTTTTAAACAAATAGGTCATATCTTCAAAGAGAGACAATTATCTCCTTAAACTGAAAATCACACCATACTTTTATCTTTAATGTGATAAAGTATCACTTGGAGTCCATTGGTCCAGTGAAATTAAATTAGCGACTCCAGTTTATAGGACATTTGTCTAAAGTCACGTTCACACTGCAGGCTGAAGTGACTCAAATCCGATCTTTTTGCCTAAATGTGACCCATATCCAATTTCCTTATGACAGTGTGAACAGCACAAATCCAATTTTTTCAAATCCGGCCCAGGCCACTTTCATATGTGGTCCGAAATCGGATACATATCCAAAGTTTTGCAATGTAACTTCAGTCTGAATGGCCATGTCGCATTTCATGTCATTGAAATGCGACAGACGTCACAATCCTGCGCTGGAGGAGGCGAGGCCATAAGCAATATTTGTGCTGTCCTCCTTCTTGATGTTCTTCTTCTTATTTCTTTATTTCGATTGCACATTAACTGGTACATCGCTACGCAGATGCTATCACGAGCTGCAGCCATTTTTATTTCCGCAAACACAGTACGCTGCGTCTGACGTCACGTCCTCTTCTGCGCATGCGGGTCACCTCAGGACCGTATACCGTTCACACATGAGACAGATGGCAGTCACATTTAAATGACAGTGTGAACAACAGTGCAAAAAAATCGGATTTCAGCTACAAATTCGATCTGAGCATTAAGACCTGCAGTGTGTACATAGTCTCAGTCATGTAAAGCTTTGAGCTTAGTCACCATAGGCCCTCTCATAGTGTGCTGGGATTTGCCTGATTATGTACCATCTATGGAAGAGGATTTATCTCAAGATGACATCATCACCAGAGTCTCTGTGTAGCTTAAAAAGACTTCTCCTAATTCAAGTTAAATGTTATAAATCACAGCTGTAAAACACTGTAGAAATCAACTTCTACTTTATAGGACATCTTTCTTTTAACATGCACACTAGCTTAATTATTAATACAGGTACAATGTATAGTGTATCACATTTTTTCAACTGTGCTGAAGCTCCGGTTATACACATCAGTTAAGAAAATGACCAAACACACATTACTGTACATGCAACTTTAAAGGTAATACTGTATGTCTTCAATTCATGTAAGAGCAAAATGCTTTACAGACAAAAATGAACTAGAGTTACTGCTTTGCAGTCATATGTCTCAATAAAAGTCAAATTCATGTGAAAGTGACAGATGTTGCAGTGACCTTTGACCACCAAAATCAAATCTGTTCATCTTTGGATCAAACTGGATGCTTTTGCCAAATTCAAAAGAATTCCCTAAAGTTGTTTCTGAGATATCGAGTTCATGAGAATGGGCCAGATGAACAGGAGGTTACTGTTCCCCTTGCTTTCTCTCTTGGGTTTATTGCTCAGATTATTTATTGTATGGATGCTGAATCAGCATCCATACTATGTTATCCTGGTCTTTATTGTATGGATGCTGATTCGCTATCAAAATGTTCAGCTCTTCAAGGACATTCATGCCTCTCCTCAGAAGTTTTCTAAACTTCATACTTTTGACATATTTAGCTTTATTTTGAAAATCTTGCCCCATTCAAATGAATGGGAAAATTCTACTTCAGCATAATTTCAGCTATCAAAATGTTCAGCTCTTCAAGGACATTCATGCCTCTCCTCAGAAGTTTTCTAAACTTCATACTTTTGACATATTTAGCTTTATTTTGAAAATCTTGCCCCATTCAAATGAATGGGAAAATTCTACTTCAGCATAATTTCAGCTATCAAAATGTTCAGCTCTTCAAGGACATTCATGCCTCTCCTCAGAAGTTTTCTAAACTTCATACTTTTGACATATTTAGCTTTATTTTGAAAATCTTGCCCCATTCAAATGAATGGGAAAATTCTACTTCAGCATAATTTCAGCTATCAAAATGTTCAGCTCTTCAAGGACATTCATGCCTCTCCTCAGAAGTTTTCTAAACTTCATACTTTTGACATATTTAGCTTTATTTTGAAAATCTTGCCCCATTCAAATGAATGGGAAAATTCTACTTCAGCATAATTTCAGCTATCAAAATGTTCAGCTCTTCAAGGACATTCATGCCTCTCCTCAGAAGTTTTCTAAACTTCATACTTTTGACATATTTAGCTTTATTTTGAAAATCTTGCCCCATTCAAATGAATGGGAAAATTCTACTTCAGCATAATTTCAGCTATCAAAATGTTCAGCTCTTCAAGGACATTCATGCCTCTCCTCAGAAGTTTTCTAAACTTCATACTTTTGACATATTTAGCTTTATTTTGAAAATCTTGCCCCATTCAAATGAATGGGAAAATTCTACTTCAGCATAATTTCAGCTATCAAAATGTTCAGCTCTTCAAGGACATTCATGCCTCTCCTCAGAAGTTTTCTAAACTTCATACTTTTGACATATTTAGCTTTATTTTGAAAATCTTGCCCCATTCAAATGAATGGGAAAATTCTACTTCAGCATAATTTCAGCTATCAAAATGTTCAGCTCTTCAAGGACATTCATGCCTCTCCTCAGAAGTTTTCTAAACTTCATACTTTTGACATATTTAGCTTTATTTTGAAAATCTTGCCCCATTCAAATGAATGGGAAAATTCTACTTCAGCATAATTTCAGCTATCAAAATGTTCAGCTCTTCAAGGACATTCATGCCTCTCCTCAGAAGTTTTCTAAACTTCATACTTTTGACATATTTAGCTTTATTTTGAAAATCTTGCCCCATTCAAATGAATGGGAAAATTCTACTTCAGCATAATTTCAGCTATCAAAATGTTCAGCTCTTCAAGGACATTCATGCCTCTCCTCAGAAGTTTTCTAAACTTCATACTTTTGACATATTTAGCTTTATTTTGAAAATCTTGCCCCATTCAAATGAATGGGAAAATTCTACTTCAGCATAATTTCAGCTATCAAAATGTTCAGCTCTTCAAGGACATTCATGCCTCTCCTCAGAAGTTTTCTAAACTTCATACTTTTGAAATATTTAGCTTTATTTTGAAAATCTTGCCCCATTCAAATGAATGGGGAAATTCTACTTCAGCATAATTTCAGCTATCAAAATGTTCAGCTCTTCAAGGACATTCATGCTTCTCTTCAGAAGTTTCGTAAACTTCATACTTTTGAAATATTTAGCTTTATTTTGAAAATTTTGCCCATTTCAAATGAATGGGAAAATTCTTCCTCAGCACACTTTCAGCTATTTCAGCTATCAAAAATGTTCAGCTCCTCAAGGACATTCATGCTTTTCTTCAGAATTTTTCTAAATGTCAAACTTTTTAATATATTTAGCTTTATTCTGAAAATCTTGCCACATTCAAAAAAATGGGGAAATTCCAACTTCAGTATACTTTCAGCTAGCAAAAGCATTCAGGTGTCAAAATGTTCAGCATTTTCACTGCAATTTTTCAGCACTCAGCACCATATGCATTTTCTTCAGAAAATGCAATTTTATAGTTTTGTATTAAACTTCACCTGATGGTTTTATTTATGTACTCTGGTGCCACCAAGAGCTCACAAATTGGTTCTGAAAAATATTAGTCAAGAGTGCAATTTGACCTCATGAATGGTGTCTGAGTAAGTTTCAAACACAATGCAGAGTAGCTGCTGATCCAAGCTTTTTCAGTCTGCCTGTATTTGCACACATATTGAGTATATTTCCTCACTTTTCTGCTTTCCACAGCTCCCATGCCTTTTATCTGGCTACTGAATCTTGTTTATCCCCAGTTTACATTCACTTTTTTAAAGGCCACAAATTATGGTCATTTTCAGGTTTATATTGTCTACTTGGTTCTATTAAAAAACATTTACACCCTTCTACATTCATAAATTTCATTAGCTTTCTCATTTGCCAGTCGCATCAGACCCTTTTTTCACCTCTGTGTGAAAACATTCAGTTTTACCTCCTGGCCCCCCTGCCTAAAAGCCCAGTCTGCTCTGATTGGTCATCTCCAATGGCACTGAACAGGAACCATATGACAACTTCAAGCTGTGTTTCTGGATTCCGGACAGCTCCAGTCTTCACATCAGCTTCATCATCAGCTACCATTAGCTTCATTTTTACCATAAAGAAGCCTTCAAGTCAGGGGATCAAATGGAGGACAGGAGAGCCCGGTACAAGCTACAGAGGTCCATCAGAGCTGCAAAGAGAGCATACTCCTAAAAACTGGAGAGCTACTACCTGAAAAACAACACGCGCAGCATTTGGCAGGGAATCCAGGCAGTCACAAACTACAGGAATAAATCAACAACCACAGTTTCCAAGGAGTCACCCTTCCAGACAGCCTTAATACCTTTTATGCTAAGATTGACAGGCTGAACACAGATACCCCCTCAAAATCCCCCTGTGACTCGGGGGACACTGCTTTTCAGGTGACGCACACACAGGTTCTGAAGGCCCTGAAACAGGTGAATCCCCATAAGGCTGCAGGACCGGATGGTGTCTCCCCTAGGGTTCTGAAAGCTTGCGGGGATCAACTAGCTAGTGTGTATACAGACATCTTCAACCTGTCTTTAACCCAAGCAGTAGTCCCTCGCTGTCAGGGCCGCTCAGCGGCCGCTGCCTCTCCGCCACCTTTCTCTCCTCTGTTCTCTCGATCCTGTGGGCTCTGCACCTCAGCTATGTTGCATTCCAGTAATTAGCGACTGGTTTGTCGATGCACACAGCTGGGGTGCATCCTGATGATTACCTTCTCCTCCTTATTTATACCTCTGGCAGACGCTCCGTCTTCGCCGGAACATTAACTCAGTACTGCGTTATGTACGTGTGATTAGAATGCTATGCTGACAGTTCCTGTGCGTTTTGGCTTGACTCTATCACACCACCTATGCGCGACACTAACTTACACTACACTACATACATTACATAACGTGCACTACTTACCCAAGTAGATGACAAATGTTGTGTTCGACCCGCATTATATTAAGTGTGTAAGATGCTACGCTGACAGTTCCTGTGCGTTTTGGCTTGACCTTATCCACATATTTATGCGGTTAGCAACAACCAATATACGTGCTTTTGTTTTCCACTCTGACAGTTCTTGTGCTGTGGATTGCATTGTGTACACTGGTCTTTTCATTCTTTCACCTGTCCGTCTTCGTCTTCCTGCCCTTTGGTTTTTGCCATCAGTCCCATGGTTCACCTGTTTTGATTCCCTCCACCATCTCTACTCTATCCGGACTTTTATGTACCTGGACTTAGTTATGTTCTTTTGATACTTTGTGTTCTTTTACCTGCAACTGTCATGTTTTTCCCCCTAGCACCTGGGTCTGCAAACTTGAGTCCAACCTCAGTCCTCCCTCACCCTCCTGGTGAGGGGGGCTACCATAACACTCGCATTTTCAAAAAATCGTACTGGTCCCTAAGACATCAGACACATCCACTCTGAATGACTTCAGGCCAGTGCGCTCACATCAGTTGCCATAAGTGCTTAGAAAAACCGGCCCTCACACACATTAACCACAAGGTTATGGACACTGTAGACCCTCTCCAGTTTGCCTATCATCCCAACAGATAAGTGGATGATGCAATGGCTGTGGCTTAATTCCACACCCTGAAACACCTGGACAACAGCAGAATGTACGTTAGGATGCCCTTCCTGGACTACAGTTCTGCATTCAACACCATTCACCTGGGTAGGCTGACTGGGAATCTGACAGACCTCAGTGTCCCGACTCCCACCTGTAGCTGGATTTTGGACTTCTTGACTGAAAGACCACAGGTGGTCAGAAAGGGAGGGCCGGGTGTCTGCTGAGCTCACAATCAGCACAGGCTCACCGCAAGGCTATTGTCTCAGCCCTGTATACTTACGATGGTGTCTCCAACCAGGACAACACCACCATCATTAAATATGCTGATGACACCACCATCCTGGGCATCATCAAGGGGGGAGACGAGTTGGGTTACAGAAGCTTGGTGTACGACATTCTTGTTTTTAGAGAGGAGAATGACCTCATCCTCAACATAAACAAGACAAAAGAAATAATAGTAGACTTCAGGAAGAACCCCACCCCTCTGCTGCCTCTGACCATCAAAGTGACTGAGGCAGCAGAGGGCTGACAGCCACGGGTTCCTGGGCCTGCAGGTGACATCTGATCTGAGCTGGTCACTGAACACAGCTGCCACAGTGAAGAAAGCCCAGCAGCGGCTATACTTCATCAGGCGGCTCAGAAAAGCTGAGTTGAACCATTGCCTTCTCACCCAGGCTTATAGAGGACTGGTAGAGAGCATCCTCACCACTGGCATCACAGTCTGGTATGGTAACACCACACAGGCAGAGAGGAAGGCTCTTCAAAGGGTCACAAAGACTGCAGAGAGGATCATTGGGACTGAACTGCCTGCTATGGACACACTATACACACACAGCGCTGTTGCAAAAGGGCAGAGAACATAATCAGGGATCCATGCCACCCAGCTCACACTCTGCTCAGACACAAAAACTGCACCTGCAGCCTCAGGCACAGCAGGGCGGACAGTATCATCTCACACAGAACTAGACTTTACAACAGCTTTTTCCCTGCTGCAGTAAGACTGATGGCAAATATGAGCAATAACCCCTCATTACCTTACTAAGCAGAATACCACTGTGGAATTTTTGAAATTCGCCATTTTATTTATTGTATTCACAATTTTATTTACTATCTTATTCTTTTTTTTATTAAAAAAAGTAACACATTATCAAAACAAGTTTGGACATGGGACACAGGACAACGGATATATGACATTATAGAAAGATGTAGTGTTTTACAAGACCGTGGTCTGTGAAGTGTGTGTATTTCCATCTTATGCAGTCTATGAAGGGCAGGAAAGGGAGAAGGAGAAGAAAATTACAATAACAGTAATAAGGTACTACTAATAAAAGCAGCTTATTGTTAGATCTGGTCAGACACAGAGGTGAGCGAGCAAAAAAAGGATGGACCCAGGTGGCTGACTTCAGTGCAAGTAGTGCTCGGTTTATTTACAGTGATATCAACAAGGAAGTGAATA
>NW_018128014.1:1328295-1333715 GCF_001952655.1 Monopterus albus | reverse complement strand
CCAGAGCAAACCTGACATTGAGTTTTGGTATTGTTATTGTTGAATCTGTATTTGATATGAGTTTATATAGCTTGGATATTATTTTCTTGGAATCTTTAATTTTCATAATCTCTTTAATTAATTTGGAGGGTTGTAGTGGGTTATTGATTACACTAATCTTTGACTATGGATTTTAGCTGATTGTACTGAAGGAACTGTTCTCTCTGAACTCAGTACTTCTGCATCAGTGTATTAAATGATATGAACAGGTTATTTTCAAATAGGTGATGTAAGTGAGTGATTCCTTTGTGCTGCCATGTTGGGAAATAGATAGGGTTATTATGTAGCTGAAAATCAGGGTTGTGCCAAATTGGAGTGTATCTACGTGGTGCAAGTGATGATTTAGAGACTTTGTTTGCTTTCCACCAGGCTGTCAGAGTTGAGAGGATTGTGATGTTCTTACAGTAATTCATTTTCTTAATAGAGTTGGGAAGGAAGGGAAGTTCTGAAACTCAAGTTATATGAGTTATTTTTGGAGTAATTTTGCTCTTATTCTATCCATGCAATGTTGTAACTGTCCTTCTGAATCCATTTGACTAAATACTGTTGTCATGATCCTGCCCCGTCCGCTTCCGGGATCCTGCTTTTATTTTGATACCACTTCCTGTCACCAGCTCATCCACAACCCCGGTAACGTCAGCTCATCATGCACATTGGTTTCACCTGCCACTAATCACCCGCACCTGTTCACCACAGCATATAGCAGCTCCTCACACTGTGTGGAGCTGCCACATTGTTCTATTCCTTGTCTAGACTCTCCAGCATTTTCCTCCGACTGCTTTCCTGGTACTGGACCCTTGCCTGCTCTAACGACCTGTAATCCAGCCTGCTCCCTTTTGTGTGACTGCCAACCTGAGATCGATACCCTGCCTGTTCAACTAACCTGTGATTCTGCCTTGCCTTCCATGCTGCCCTGCTGGACACTTTGACCTTGGACCATATTAAGTACCACTCTTCTGCCTGATCCCCCAAGACTGTGTGTGTTTCTGCTGAAATCACAAAAGGACATTAAAGTCTGTTCTACTGCCTCAGCTGACTCTTTAATTGGGTTCACTCCTCCATCTTCACAGGAGCATCACTCACCTCCCTGACAACTGTGGCTGATTTGCCAACTAGTAATATTGGAGATTTAGCGCTTCTAGGCCACCTAGTGATTTCTTCTTTTGAACTTGTACATAAGGAAATTTTGGGTTTCTTGTTTTTCCATTAAAACTGTAAAGTTATAGAATCAAGTTATTTTAACAATTTATCTGTGGGTGTTGTGGGAAGCATTGTAAACAGGTAGTTAATATGAGGTAGAGTTTTCATTTTGACAGTAGCAAGAAGAAGATTGGACCAGCGCTTGAAATTATCTATCTTTTTTAGCAGAGGGGTATAGTTGAGGTTAAAAAGTTCTGACAGCCTGGGGGAGATATTTATACCTAGATATTTAATGTTGCCTGTGCAGAGTTGGAGGGAGGACTCTTGAGCTGCAGAATCGCAGGCATCCTCAGAGAGTGGCAATATGGTGGATTTATTCCAATTTATTGTGTAGTTTGCGATCTTAGAGAATGTGTTAATAATGTGTAACGTTTCCTGTAATGAGTTGTAGGGTCCTGTAAATATAATAATGAGTCATCTGCATAAAGACTAATATTATATTCTGAGTAAGTATCTTGTATTCCTTTAATTATATTGTTCTGTCGTATCGCTGCTGCTACAGGCTTAATGAAAATGGCGAATAGAGATGGTGAGAGTGGGCATCCTTGTCTTGTACCCTGCTGTAAAATGAGACTTTGTGACCTGATTCCATTTGTACTTATTGTTGCCCTAGGTAATGTGTACAGTGTTCTTATCCAATGGATGAACGACTCTCCAAACCCAAAACTGCGTAATGTACTGAGGCGAAATGTCCAGTTAACTTTGTCAAATGCTTTCTCTGCATGGTCATTGGACATTCTCAACCACCTTTGGAGGTGTATCCCATTTTGACTTTGGGACTTTCAGCCTGTACTCGGCACAGATATTTCTGTACACTATGCCAGTTTGGTTATGGCGTTCCATGTATGCCCTGCCTGCTAGCATCTTGCACCCCGCTATTATGTGCTGGATCGTCTCAGGGGCATCTTTGCACAGCCTGCACCTAGGGTCCTGCCTGGTATGGTAGACCCCAGCCTCTATTGATCTTGTACTTAGAGCCTGTTCCTGTGCTGCCAGGATTAGTGCCTTTGTGCTGTCTTTCAGCACAAAGGCAAAAAATCCTACCAGCTTTGTCCAGCCACTGGTAGGATTTTTTGACATCAGCCACTTCTACTATTTGACGGTGGTACATACCGTGCAGAGGTTTGTCCTTCCATGAGGGTTCCTGCTCTTCCTTCCCTTGTTCCTTCCCTGTTTTCTGCTGCCTGAGGTATTCACTAAGCACGTCATTGCTCAGGGCCATCTTTCTGATGTATTCATAGATCTTTGTTGTTTCATCCTGGATAGTGACTCTGACGCTCACTAATCCTCGGCCTCCTTCCTTCCACTTAGTGTACAGTCTCAGGATGCTGGACTTGGGGTGAAACCCGCCGTGCATTGTAAGGAGCTTCCTTGTCTTGATGTCAGTGGCCTCTATCTCCTCCTTTGGCCAGCTTATTATGCCAGCAGGGCATAGGTATTAATTGCCCAGACTTTGTTCTTTCCATTCAGCTGACTTCTCAGGACTTGCCTTACTCTCTGCAGGTACTTGGTGGTTGCTGCTTTCCTTGCAGCCTCTTCATGGTTCCCATTTGCCTGCGGGATCCCAAGGTACTTGTAGCTGTTCTCAACATCTGCTGTGTTGCCTTCTGGTAGTACAATCCCCTCAGTTCTGACTACCTTCCCTCTCCTTGTTACCATTCAACCACACTTTATTTATATTATATTATTTTTAGTGTAGGTCAATCATTTTGACATGCATGGTGTAAATGGTAAATGGTCTTATACTTGTATAGCGCCTTTCTACACTTTTTACAGCACACTCAAAGCGCTTTCACATTATTCGGCCATTCACCCATTCGCACTCCCAAGCACACACACATTCACACGCCGGTGACATCACCGGGAGCAACCGGGGGTTTAGTGTCTTGCTCAAGGACACTTCAACATGTTGACTGGACAAGCCGGGAATCGACCCGCTAATTCTCTGGGTAGGAAACGACCCACTCTACCTCCTGAGCCACAGCCGCCCCTGTGTACAGAAACATCTGTGCAGAGTACAGGCTGGAAGTCCCAAAGTCAAGATGGAATACACCTCCTAAGGTGGTTGAGAATGACCAAGCTAAGATTGTGTGGGACTTCCAGATACAGACCGATGAACTGATAATGGCCAACCAATTGGACATAGTGGTGGACAAACAGGAGAAGAAGGTCGTAGTGATAGATGTAGCAATCCCAAACGATGGCAACATCAGGAAGAAGGAACACAAGAAGCTCGAGAAATACGAAAGGGCTGAAAGAAGAGCTAGACAAGATGTGGAAGGTGAAGGCACAAGTGGTCCCCGTGGTAATAGGAACATTGAGGGCTGTGACCCCCAAATGGGGAGAGTGGCTTCAACAGATCCCAGGAAAAACATCTGTGATCTCTGTCCGCAAGAGTGCAGTCCAAGGAACAGCTAAGATACTGCGCAGGACCCTCAAGCTTCCAGGCCTCTGGTAGAGGACCCGAGCTTTAAGGAAGGAATACAAGACCGCCCCAAAGTGGGGGGCAAGTGGGGAATTTTTATATTTCAGAATCAGAATCAGCTTTATTGGCCAGGTGTGACGGACACACAAGGAATTTGACTCAGGTACATCGGCTCACAATGTGCAAAACAGTAAACCAACATAAGGCTGTGTAATATAACAAAATCGCAGTATTAACATCAACAAACAGTGCAAACAATGCAAAAAAAGCAGTATAAACAGACAGTAAACAATGCAGACAACAAAGGAATGTTCACTGAAATGAGATAAATAGGGATAAAAACAGAGTACTTAAAACTAGAAACCTCTATGACTGTATAATCTGTACAATGTATATATACACAGGTATTGCACTGAGGGTTATTGTCTTATCATACTGTCATGGGTTAAGTGTTCATCAGAGCGACAGCCTGGGGGAAGAAACTGTCCCTGTGCCTGGTTGTCTTAGTGCACAGTGACCTGTAATGCCGTCCATAGGGGAGGATGTCAAACAGATTATATCCAGGGTGTGAAGGGTCTGCAGTGATCCTCTCCGCCCTCCTTTTGACCCGTGCGGTGGACAGGTCCTCCATGGAGGGCAGACTCACACCAATGACCTTTTCTGCAGTCCTGACTGTCTGCTGAAGCCCTGTTTGGTTGCTGAGCCAAACCAGACAGTGATGGAGGTGCAGAGAACAGACTCGATGATTCCTCTGTAGAACTGTATCAGTTGCTCCTGGGGCAGGTCGAACTTCCTGAGCTGGCGCAGGAAGTACATCCACTGCTGTGCCTTCTTGGTGATGGTCCTGATGTTGGACATCCACTTCAGGTCCTCGGAGATAGTGTAGCCCAGGAACTTGAAGGACTTTACTACTGATACAGTGCTGTATGTAAGTATGGTAAGTGGGGGAAAGGTGGCAGGGCTCTTCCTGAAGTCCACTGTCATCTCCACTGTTTTGAGCGTGTTCAGCTCCAAGTTGTTGCGGCTACACCACAGGACCAGCTGTTCAACCTCCTGTCTGTAGGCTGACTTGTTATTGTCTTGGATGAGACCAATGACCGTTGTGTCATCTGCAGACTTTAGGAGCTTGACAGACTGGTCCTTCGAGATGCAGTCATTGGTGTAGAGTGAAAACAGCAGAGGGGAGAGCACACATCCCTGGGGGGCACCTGTGCTTATTGTCCGGGTGCTGGATATGGTTTTCCCCAGCCTCACTTGCTGCTTCCTGTCTGTCAGAAAGCTAGTAATCCACTGACAGGTGGGGGCGGGCACAGTGAGCTGGGTCAGTTTGGAGTGGAGGATGTCTGGGATGATGGTGTTGAATGCCAAGCTGAAGTCCACAAAGAGGCCCGTGCTAGGGTCCCTGGGGAGTTGAGGTGTTGCAGGATGTAATGCAGTGCCATGTTCACTGCATCGTCCACTGACCTGTTTGCCTGGTAGGGAAACTGAAGGGGGTCTAGCAGGGGGTCTACGATGTCCTTCAGGTGGGCCGACACCAGTCTTTTAAAGGACTTCATAACTACAGATGTCAGGGCGACTGGTCATTAAGTCTACTGATGGAGGTTTTCTTGGGGACTTTCAGGCATCTCCACACAGACAAGGAGTCGCTGGCTGAAACCTGAGCTTTCAGCTTTTCAGAGTAGCTCCTCTTTGCTGCTCTGATCTCCCTTGTCAGTGTGTTCCTGGCCTGGCTGTATAGAGTCCTGTCCCCACTTCT
>NW_018128014.1:1318841-1328167 GCF_001952655.1 Monopterus albus | reverse complement strand
CAGCTTTAAGTTTCTGCCTGTAGGTTGGAATAAGATGGACCATACAGTGATCAGAGAGTCGAAGGGCTGCGTGGGGGACAGAGTGATAGTCATCTTTTATTGTTGTGTAGCAGTGATCCATTTCTCCCTGGTGGGACAGGTGACGTGCTGTCTGTATTTGGGCAGTTCTTGGGTGAGATTTGCTCAGTTAAAGTCCCCTAGAACAATGAGTGGAGAGTCGAGATGTTCTAGCTCCAGGCTAGTTATCAGTTCTAATAGGAGCCGTAGCACGCTAGCGTTAGCCTGCGGTGTTATGTACACTCCCATTAGCATGAAACTGTTGAATTCACGGGGAGAGTAAAATGGTTTGCAGTTGATAACAAGAGTCTCTAGGTCTGCGGTACATGTCCTCTGTAGCACTGTGACATCTGTGCACAAACCTTAATTTGTGTAGAAGCAGATTCTACCTCCTATCTGTTGCAATCGGTTCTTTTTACCATGCTAACTCTGAGAGACGAAGCAGTCCAAGTAGCTTCAAAACATTGCTGATTTATTCAATGAACACAGGTAAAAATTAACATTACACGCTCAGGTATCTTACACCTCCAACATGCACGCAGGCAGATGAAAGATGAAAAACCCTGAACCACAACAGGCCTATACATTACATCCTGTCTACTCTAAACATTCCTAATACAACAAGTATCTGACCAATATCTATCTGACTAAAAATACCTAACATATAATTTTCCCGGACAGCTCCTTTACACGATCCGCTCTGAACACGTGGAAACCCGGTATTCGAATCGCATTGTCTGCGATCGAGTCGCTGAGCCAGGTCTCCATGAATCACAAAGCAGCAGAGCGTGCAAAGTCAGAGTTAGTCCTGTTGATAAGAATTTCATCCATTTTGTTGACCAAGAAGCGGAGATTAGCCAGGTGAATAGATGGGAGTGAGGTCTGAGCTTCCCTCTGTTGTAACCGCACCATATCAATGCCAGAGCATTTTCCACGCCGGCGGCATTTTTTCCAGGTCCCATATATTGCTGCTGTACCTCCGATCAGAATGTCCATACAGCATTCTTCGTTCACAAAAATCGGAGGAAGGTAGTTTGGTGTGAGTTGTCTGATATTTAACAGTTCTTCTCTGGTAAAAGTAATCCGGGATGAGTTGCACAGGACCAAGAAAGCAAAGAAAAACAACAAACACATGAGAGCGTGTGTAATCTTGGTCACCATTGCTGTCGGCGCCGGACATCTACACACACTACTGTATATTGCCCAAAGTATTCATTCACCCATCTCGCTCTCAGGAGCTCAGTGAACTCCAGCGTGGTACCGTGATAGGATGCCACCTGTGCAATAAGTCCAGTTGTGAAATTTTCCTTGCTACTAAATATTCCACTGTCAACTGATAGTGGTATTATAACAAAGTGGAAGCGATTGGGAACAACAGCAACTCAGCCACGAAAGGGTAGGCCATGTAAAATCACAGAGCAGGGACAGCGGATGCTGAGATGCATAGTGCACAGAGGTCACCAACTTTCTGCAGAGTCAACAGCTACAGACCTCCAAACTTCATGTGGCCTTCAGATTACCTCGAGAGCAGTGTGTAGAAGGCTTCATGGAATGGGGTTTCCTTGGTCGAGCAGCTGCATCCAAGACTTACATCACCAAGTGCAAAGCAAAGCGTCAGATGCAGGGTGTAAAGCACACTGCCACTGGACTCTAGAGCTGTATATACTCACACACGTGTGTGTATGAATGATTGTCGTAGTTTTTATGAACAGTCTGAAAGTGCCACTCCACATTTCCCTTCTTTGGAATAGCAATGGTAGATTGGCAGATCAAGCAAACGCACTTATGTCATGAAAAAAAACTGCCCTTTCTGCAGAGCATTTACCATCGCAGGGTGCGTAGGAAAGCTGCCTCCATCCTCAAAGATCCCACCCACCCCCAGCACGGACTGTTCACTTCTTTGCTATTCCTCGCTATTCCTCTGTCCTACAGCGGCCATTACAATTACATGCAAATTGAATTTTATGCAAAATTAGGCGATTGCGTCATTTAGCAACTTCTAGCTACTTTAGGACAGCCAATAGCTACTTTCCTTACTGAGGAGTTGGCAACACTGTGTAACTTCCAAGGTCAGAAAAACTGAGAAAGGTAAAGGACTCTTATGTGGACTTTTTCAATTTAAATCTCTTCCACACGGCAGAGTTGATAGAACAAAAGTCATTTGTAGCCAGTGGAAAGCCGAATTTTGTTATCACTGGAGTACTTCGAGTCAGAAGTATCACACAATACACACCACTGATGCCAGCAAATCACCCAGCCAAACAAATAGCGGAGGGAGGCTTCGCCAGATATACCTGATATAGCGTGTGGGAGAAGTATAGATAAACAAAAGCAAGACAAGCTAACAAATGCCATAGCTAAGTGGATAGCTACAAACTGCAGGCCAATTAGTATTGTGGAAGATGTTGGTCTGAGGAACGTTATTAGGATTGCAACGAATGACGGCATGTATGAACCTTGATTGATGTGCCTTGATATGAGCTTGATTATATTGTTTGAGATTTTCTGCTACTGTGCAAAGGGAATGCTTCTGTTAAAAAGTACCTTATTTGTTTAAAGTGTTTGCAAACCAAATCTTATTGCACTTTTGTTCAATTAGTAGTACTTTTAAAATACAAGTGCACAATACACTACTTTTGAATTCATTATTGAATGATGCTCATATCAGTGCAGTTAATCGCAGTTAATCTCAGAAAAACCATGCAGTTAACGCGATTAAGGATTTTAATCATTGCCCAGCACTAGTATTAAGTTTAAAGACCCCCAGTAGTTCATTTAATGTTAAAGGTGAATTGTTAAAAGGATGTTAAAAAATGTTATGCTCTGTTTAAAAGCATAAATAGAGTCAATACAGTTCATGATATGGCGAGAATACAGTAAAATGCAATAAGTTAAAAGCAAAGTACACATATTGGGAAGTGAGTTGTGTTACTTTGGGCTAGAGAGACATTGGTGAATTGGTGGATGAGCATGATTTTATTTTTGCTTACTTGTGATGACAAAAAGAAGTAACTAATAGAGCTTAACTAAGCTATGGCCACATGGACATTGGACTGGTTTAAGGCCATTCAGTTACCTATTCATGTTGATGTCATGTTAATAGGTGAATAAGAGGAAGACTCATTCCTCTGTTGTGAAATAAAGCAGCTGAAACATGTCCTCTGCATATTCTTTATCCAAGACACACACTGTATCCCCTCTGAACCCCAGAGGAGCAACAAATAGGATACAAATAATACAGGAGAAATTCCATTGCTGTAGCAGACAAACTAAACACACATTTGTATGAGGGGGGTTTCAAAGACGTGTCCTCGTACATCTTTGTCTTCTTTTCTGAAGAACCAAAATACATCTGGAAGAGGGATAACAAGTCTCAGGTGCCACTTGTCTGCTTATATGGCAGCTCTCTGTCTTCGGTTGTCTCCGGAGCATCACTCAGTCCCAGCCTTATGTGCCAGTGACACCCTTCTCATGAAAATATTATTACTGTGGGAAAAGTATAACTGATTATAGTACTTTAGTTATTCATATGCGGTATTATGTCCTTTGCCCTACAGGTCATGACTTTGAGTGGGAAACTGCTAAACTATTTTTTTCAATGTACCCAGCAAGCAGGACAGAAATGTAGAAACTAAGATCAGGTCTTTTGGAATGGTTTTGAGATAATATTGAAAGAGATATTTTGAAGTGCAATTAAAAAAAACCTTGGCTGTGACAGATTACTACAGGTGACATCTCAACCTGCCTAAATTCAATGTTTAGGTTACTGTATCCATATTTTTTAAAGGCCAGAATGTTTGCAGTGATTTTTTTTCAGATGAAGACATTTATCTTATCAGGGCACAACACCACCCTGTGTTGAATTAGTGTTAGCAGTGTTGCACTGCATTCTGACAGAGTAGTAGACTTCAGCCCCTTATAACCACTAATGTGGTAGTGAATAAATGTGTTAACAAAATGCTTTGACTTACAGTAAAATAAATACATTTACAAATACACTTATCCTTTACCTTAAAACACAAAGTCCTCAAAATTCTAACCAGTTATTTTTACACAAGGATTTGTCATGAAAATAGTCATTTTTAACCAGACTAGTGGTTCAATAGGCAGCAATATTGATCTGTTAGTTGGTCCACCACATTGATCCAAACTGAAAAATCTAAATATTAAATGGATTGTCATGAAAATGTGTACAGACATTCATGGCCCCAGTCAAGGGCAAAATCTTCAGTCTGACTTTAGGGGGATGGGGTGGGTGGTAGTGGACCTCCAGTATTTGGATTCAAGTAGCTTGAGCTGATAAATACAATGTATCAGATTAAGCAAGATCTCTTCAAGATGTTCTTTCAATGTGTCAGATACACATTTAATCAACATTTACTGCAGGTAAATAACTATCAAATCAGATTTGATATTGGAAAATATCCACAATGAGTATATAGGCTACATTTATATATTTATAGCTAGTGGCTCGGACTTAATCTCTTAAGGTTTAGGTCATCAGCTCCTCAATAACTCAATAGGCCTATCCAGGTTAGATCCAAATGTACTCACACCTGAGCATGTTTTCTGAAAAGGATGAATAAATAGGCTATTCTCTGATACAGACTGTGCACCACACAATGCAATCTCTGGCACACAGAGTTTGCACCCAGGAGTGTTTGTGCGTTTTGTCCAGCAACATATGGATAATATGGACGGTTCACAGTGGCACTGTTTAGTGTCGACTACAGACCCCATTTACAAAAGATGAGACTGAATCATCCACGGCGTAATCACCATGGGGGAATGTAGAAACAAACATCAGATGGAGACAAACCTTAGCAGCACTTTACCTTTAACATACAGTACATGTTATAGGTAAAGTGTACCTGTGAGTGATCTGCTGTAGGCCTTATATGGTACAAGCAGGGTACAGAATGTGCAAAAACGTTGACCCATGCTAACCAGTCGTGAGCATCTCGCACAGCTGATGTGTTCACTGCTGTTGGATCACATGGAAACCAACATGAAAGAGTAGGAGTTCAGTCTGTTTGGATTCGGTTTAATGATTGGAGAACATGTATTTTCTTTTAGCTTTAATAGGCATTTGAGGCCTGGTCATGACAAATATTTTCCATTTACAGTTTTCCATTTTTCATATTTGGGGCAGAGCGCATCCCCTGGTCCCCCTTAGAGATTATGCTCTAGTCCCCAGTGGATGAATCCTAATGACTTTGATGATCCCCTAAGTTTTCTTCATCTGCCACCATGACATTTTGGGTTTTGTGTGAACTCTCTCTACAGCTACCAGATGAATTGCTGTGAAACTTGATGCAGATATCCATGGCCCACCAAGGGTAAACTGTAATAACTCTGTTACAACCAAGACCTTTCAGCTACAAAAAGAAATTTTGACCAAAGTTTGGTACCTTAGGTCATACATTTCAGTTTGACCAAACACCTGAATAACTAATGACACTAATTATCAGCTTCAACTGTTCTTTGAAGTCGTAATAGATACCAGTAGAAAAAGAAGAAAAACATGTGGATTAGAGGTTATTTATAATAAATCATTCATAATTTCAAAAACTGCCTTAGATATTGCAAGGAACATATGCCTCTGATTGACTTCTCACAGTATGTACTGTATGTTATAGTGACAGTAAGCTGTAAATTACAAAAAAACATTAATAGTGACCCTGAGAGGACCCAAACTGGAAGATGGAAAGTAAATGAAGATTGGAAGTTTAAAAAAATACATCACTTCCTTTGATTGTATATTTGAGATTGCGTATATTTAGGGCCCAACCTGACTCTGCATGTCTCGGTTTGAGAAGCCACTCTGCCTGTTACCAAGCTGTCACTATGGTGGGAGGGCACTAAAGTAATATTGAGGCTAATGTGATTGGCCATGGCACAACCCAGTGGTGGTAAAAAATAATGGATTCCTCTTCATCTCACACCATATTCAACTGTCCCCCAGCTGTAAAGAGACCCCGGCCTTAAAATATTGAACAAAGTATTTAGTGAAATGAGACTATGCTTTACATTCCTTGTCTGTTAGGTTACTGATTAATCTGCAATGACAGAATCTTGTGAATGAGACTCTGGCTGCACAGACTTACTTTTCTCACACTGCACAAACATACATTTACAAAAATCTCATAGACAGCACTTGGTTGTCTTAAGACATAACTATATTACAGTGCTGAGTAACTGATATTACTGGATTACTGCCATCTTAATGAAAGAGAGAAAAAATAAAATGAAACTATTTAACAAGTCGTCTCATCTCTGCTTCTTGAAGCGGCCGGGATGAGAATCAGCACCTCCAAGTCCGAGGCCATGGTTCTCAGTCAGAAAAGGGTGGTTTGTTCCCTTCAGGTTGGTGGAGAGTTCCTGCCTCAAGTGGAGGAGTTTAAGTATCTCGGGGTCTTGTTCACGAGTGAGGGAAGGATGGAACGGGAGATCAGGCGGATTGGTGCAGCTTCTGCAGTAATGCGATCGATGTACCGGTCCATCGTGGTGAAGACGGAGCTGAGCTGTAAGGCGAAGCTCTCGATTTACTGGTCGATCTACGTTCCGACTCTCACCTATGGTCATGAGCTTTGGGTCATGACCGAAAGGGCAAGATTCTTCCTCCGCAGGGTGGCCAGGCACACCCTTAGAGATAGGGTGAGGAGCTCAGTCACCCGGGAGGAGCTCAAAGTAGAACCGCTGCTCCTCCACATTGAGAGGAGCCAGCTGAGGTGGTTCTGGATCCAGGAGCTTTTTAAATGATTCTTCGGCATTCCCCTGGAGGAGCTGGAGGAAGTGTCTGGAGAGAGGGAAGTCTGGGCATCTTTGCTTAGACTGCTGCCCCCACAACCCGGTTCTGGATAAGCGGAGGAAAATGGATGGATATTTAACAAGTTTAAGTAATATTTTTCATTTAAACCGTCCAAAGTCATGATTAATGACATTATAAACTGTCATATATTTTCTCTGCCAGGTAAAACCCATAATGGTTATCTCATTGGTCCATTGAAGATTTTTCATTTATATGCAGCTACAACTGGCTGCTCTAACTAGTGAAGGTCTGAAGACTTTGTACATCTGAGGTCTTAAGAGACCGGTATGGCACATGGTACTTATTGTATTGAGAAATACATCCTATTTACAGCTCCATGTTCACTTTTTTAGAATGTTATTTTCAACCTAACTCCTGAGACACCTTTGATGCCAGCCACTCCTAAACCGGCATGTATGCTGCCTTTGCATTATTTTTCTCCTCACATTTGTAAATGTATCCATCATGATATCTTTTTCATAAACACTGTGACAGCACTGATTTCCTCAGAGTTGTATTACATAAGGTGAAATTGGTTCAAAGTCCCTTGAGTAATACACTACCATTCTCCTTGTATTTTGAGCCCAACCTCACCCAATAACCTTTTATGCATGCACACACAAACACACTCACTGACACATGCACACAAACACACTCACTGACACATGCACACATAAACACACAAATACACACTATAAACTTATCCACAAGGTACACAGAGTAAGTCAGCATGATGTGTCTCTTAAACAGAATGGTGGCTCTAAACTGCATGAAAAAAGCAATCATATTGATTAACACTAGCCATAACAAATGCGTATTTTGCGTTTTAGATTTGCTTTCCTTTAAGAAGCTACATTTAAAGATAATCAGGTATTTTGGTCATTACAAAATTACATATTTTGCAATATCACAGTGGAACACAGTATGTCAAGTATTCATGGACCCCTTCATGAAAGTATACAGTGCAGCAGAAGCTTGAACACTTTTAGATGTCTGTCTTCTCATTTTACATTTCAGCAGTTTCAGCAGCAAATATAATTAGACAGCACTCAGAGAGTCCATACCTCAACCAAGGGGGCACTTAGTTTTCCCATAATGCCATAAAAGAAATATTCCCATGACAGTCTGACCCTCATAATATGATAGCTTGACCTTGAAAGCTTACTGCTGGCATTTGGAATGATGCTGATATCTTTATTAGTTTCAAAGTCTTATTTCTGCAAGTCTGTGTTCTGCTTGTTCGACAGCTATCTGATAAACTGCTTATACAGTAAATGGATGTCATTTTAGTATAGTTTGGCCAGCCTGTGAGGTTATGCCAGGTATGCTAGGTAACAGTTAAGGGAAGCACAGGGTGTAATGCTCATTAGGCTCTGACAGTGGAAACACAGCTATAATGTACAGCTGGAACACTAGTGTCCTTGCCAAGAGGCTAGTGTGCTCTGAACACTATGCAGCTGCCAATAGTCAAACAACAAGTACTCGCATCACCAAAAATATCAGAACAAATGTATAAATTGGTATTACTTGGATAGACTGACCACATATTCTCAGTCTAAGTGGTTACTTTGTCCTCTGATTTAAAAACACATCACAACATAATAAAATGGCAAAGTACCAGTCCAACTGATGAAAATGATATCAACTTTGAGCCTGGCTCAAAATCTGTGACATCATGACCCTGCCAAGCTGACACTAAATATAGCAGATCTTTCCCCAGCTGCGTATGTGCTTGAATTGTTCTGCACTGAGGCTGCATGCTTTGGCCACAGGGGGGTTCACATACAGTCAGCAGCCTTTCTAGCACTCATAATGGGGAATAATCTTTTAAAATATTCCTGCATCCAAATTGTGATAAAGATCAGCACCAAACTCGAATCAATTGTTCCTTGGGCCATATCTTACCTCTCCAAAAAATGTAATCAAAATCTGTTCATTACTTTTTGAGTTATGCTGTTAAAAACCAAACAAACTACCAAATGCTGGCGAAAACATAACCCTCACCCTTGGCGGTGTTATATTCTGTCCTTGATTTCCTGCTAGAGACTCTTATTTTGAAAGGAGCTTCTGGATTTTCACCATCTCACTCTCCCCAGCCTCACTACTGCCAGTCAGTGGCTGACTCAGATCACCTGGCTGATTCCATTCACCTGTGGCTTGCGGTCTCTGCTCTACATATACTGCCTTGTTTCTCTGCTCTAGTTGCCAGAGCTTTATTCAGGGTTGTTAAAATTTGTTTCAGCCCTTGGTTCACTGGAACTGTGTGTGCTGAGACTCTCCTCCAGCATTATCCTTACAGTGTTGTAAATTACTCTTGAACTATTTCAAACTGTCTTTTTGTTTTCATTCTCTTTTTCTTGACAGCCTATTTAGTTTTTGTATTTTTGGAATTCAGTAGCTAGGTTGTTTTGTTCATGGCACTTGGTTTCATTTTCTTACGGTGCAGTGGGACTTTTTC
>NW_018128014.1:1317661-1318793 GCF_001952655.1 Monopterus albus | reverse complement strand
GTCTGTGAAATTTGTTTTGATCTCTTCTAATGCAGTCATATTGCAAACCTGAGAGGAACAGAAGTTTCCTGGTAATCCATTCCAGAGTTAATTCATTGTGACTGACCACCAGAGAAACACTACCATCCATGGAGCTATGATTGAGACCAAGATAAGCTGAAAGGTACACATTTGCCACCATATCAGCTTATGTAGGTTAATGTAATTGCAAATCTCGCTGCTGCGGCCCGGGTTTGAATCAGGGTTGCGTCAGGAAGGGCATCCAGTGTAAAATACGTGCCAAATGTCAACATGCGACTTGTCAGTGTCACGATTCACTGTGGCGACCCCTAAACGGGAAAAGCCGAAAGTGACTTACTTTCACCAGTGAACATTTTGACAAAATAGCTTAAAATCCATTGGTACCCAAACACACTAGTTATAGTCACAGAAAGCTAAGGTTCAGGATGAAATAGTGTCAAGTTTTGGGGGCTGGTCCCATTAGGGGTTGCCACAGCAGGAACACCTGTCTCCATGAATGCCTAGTGTATGATCTGCACGCCTGTGACAAAATTTACAGCAGTGCACATGCTAAACCAGTTAATGAACTCGATTTCCCATAAGCTTCTGGGTCCCACCTACAGACCAATCAATACCTACTGGATATACAGTAGGTACAGCAATGGCCTACAGCAGGTGCAGTAATGATGTAACCACAGGAATATAAATTCCCTTCTCACCCATACAGTCTTCCTCACTCTCAGGTCCTCTACCAGAAGCCTGGGAGGTTAAAGGTTGTGCATAGTATCTTAGCTGCTCATAGGACTCCACTCTTCTGGACAAAGAGCTCTGATGTTGTTCCTGGGATCTGTTGGAGCCACTCTCCCAGTTTAGGAGTCACAGCCCCGAGTGCTCCTACCACCACTGGAACCACTCATACTCTGATCCATGAGCCAAACTAATGCCAGTGTATTACATATAATGCTCTTTAAACCAGGGGTTGACCAAAGTGCTGTATGTGATGCCCAACTAATGTTAGTTTGAATGTATATAATGGCATTAAGGGTAAATGCGTATTTTTCATGTAAACATCTTGTTTTCTCAAAACATGACATAACCCAGTGTTATGGATATGACAATACTTTTTTTTCAT
>NW_018128014.1:1312194-1317300 GCF_001952655.1 Monopterus albus | reverse complement strand
TTTGTAATTTGACCCTGGCTCCATGTTCATGTTAAAAAGGAAATGTGTGAGCTGTTAATTATGTTTCATGATTTGTTTATCTGGTACTGCTCTCAAGTTAAAAATGATACAAAAGTGCTTATTCATTAGTGATAGTACACTTCAAACCCAGGATGTGTTTAAAGTAAAAGCAAAGATATGTAAGACGGGATTTCAACCAAGATGTTTTGTGTGTTATATCTGTTTCATGAGCACAATCTACTATGTATAAGAATACATTGAATGTGCAGTATGTACTGGAAAATTAATAAGTGAGCGACAGATACAGTACCCAGTGGACAGACTGTTGAAATAATTTGTGTTTAAATAAAAATAATGGCGGAGAACTCAGCATAGTGAAGCCAAATCTCCCTGCCTAATTATTGCTTTCCTGAATTTCAGGATAGATACATCTGCTTACAGGTGTTATATTCTGATACCTGTAACATGTACATCAGTCAATAAAATCACAAATAAACCACAGTTTAAAAACAATCACAAATAAAAAGATTCAAGTCACCACTGTAAAAAAAAAAAAAAAAACAATAAATGAAGAAAAAAAGAGAATGTAGCTCTCTGGGTATAAATGCCAGAGGAAAAATATGGGATTTGTTGGCATGATTTAAACAGTTCCAGCATTGGTGATAGTTAAACAGTAAACTTCCACAGTTTGGGATCCATGACAAAAAAAGCATGATCCCCTTTGAGTTTAAATCTAGACTATGGAAAAACCAGTAGCATCTGGTCAAGAGGATCTAAGAGCTCTGCAGAGTGTATAAGACTGCAAAAGCTTGGATGGATAAAATAAGGCAAGACCATGTAGTGCTTCAAAAACAAGAGTTTTAAATCTACTCTGGATCAAACTCTGAGCCAGTGGAGTGATTTACATATGGGAGAAATACAGTCCTGTTAGGAGCCTAGCAGCAGCATTTTGAACAAGCTGTAAATGAGACAATAAAGACTGGCTGATTCCTGAGTACAGGAAATTGCAGTAATCAAGTCATGATGTGATAAATGCATGAATCACTTTATCAAGATCAGAAAAAGAAAAAGTTTATCTGTAGCTATAGTTCTGAGCTGAGGAAAATTAGATTTGACTTAATTTGTCTGTCAGACTTAAGATCACTATTAAATAGAACTCCCAGATTCCTGGCATTGGATTTACAATAGTAGGTCTGTTATGGTTTAGTACCCCTCACCAGGAGGGTGAGGGAGAACTGAGGTAGGACTCAAGAGTGCAGACCCAGGTGCTAGTAAAAAAAAAGGTGGTTTTAATGGTGGCAACACGAAGTAACAGAATCAATATATACTGTATATATGATGTTGTGTTAAATAGCCTTTGGTGATGGTTAAGTGTATGAGGAACCAATGTGGAGAGAGGAGATGAGGAGGAGACCAGTTAGAGTGGCGGGAAGCCAAGGTTAATAATAAAAAGCAGTTCGTGTGCAGAGAACTCACGTAGCAAGAGTATTATTACAAAATACGATATGGTGTCAGATGTTCTGTGACACTGACGCTGGCTGCATGACGCGGTCTACCGAGTGAAAGGAAATGGACGGTAGTGGGGATGAGCTGAATGAGGAAGGAGTTAGCAGAATGGCTAGCACACCCAGCGCTACTTTTAGCATCCAGCCACCGGAGCCCTTCGATTTTCCCAAACCATACGAATGGACAAAATGGATACGGCGATTCGAGAGATTTTGGCAAGCAAGTAATCTAGCCATCAGATCCGAAGATAATCAAGTAAATACTTTGATTTATTGTATGGGTGATGAAGCAGATGACGTTCTGTGGGGCCTGAAACTCAGTGAAGCCGTTCAGCGTCAGTATGCTAAAGTAAGAGACGGCTTTCAGTCATTCTTTGTAGTGAAAAAGAACATTGTGTATGAGCGTGCAAGATTTAATATGCGCAAACAAGGAGCAAACGAGACAGTTGATGCATTTGTCACAGCTCTGTATGCGTTGGCAGAACATTGTAACTATGGAGCACTACATGACGAGCTCATCAGGGACAGGATTGTAGTAGGCTTGGTCGATACACGGCTGTCAGAACGCATGCAAATGGAAAAAGACCTAGACTTGGATAAAGCTATTAATATGGCAAGACAATCGGAGGAGATTAAAAAACAGCAAACCACATTAAGGAGCGATGTTAGTGTTGTAAAGCAGATGGATATGACCTCTGTGGACAGACTGTTCAAAGGCAGTCATCAGAAAGAGAAACAAAAATTCAGCAGATCTAAGAATGGTGGCACAAAGCTTCAAAGCGGTCAGACCAAAAGCACCAAAGACCCTCGGTGTCACAAATGCGGTGGCATGTTACACCCTAGACAGGAATGTCCTGCTAAGGAAGCTAAGTGCCGTACCTGTGGAAAAAAAAAGGTCACTATCAATGTGTGTGTTTTGCCAGCAAAGCTGTGCATGGCAGAGAGGGAGAGGAGAGAAGCTTCTTTCTCGGCTTCGTGACATCACATACTGTACTGATCCATGGACTGTGGAAATCAGAATGATGGATAGAAACATCACATTCAAGTTGGACACGGGAGCGGATGCCACTGTTGTTTCTCAGAAGACTTTCGCCAACATTTTCCAAAACATACAGTTGCCAGTGCTTCATAAAGCAGAGAGACCTCTACTGGGTCCAGGGCGAATTCCACTAGAAGTGATGGGGTTTGTCAAACTACAGCTAAATAAAGGAGATAAGCAAATCACAGAGAAGGTGTATGTGGTAAAAAACCTAAGTATGCCTTTGCTCGGACTACCAGCTATTGTAGCTCTTGGTCTACTGATTCGTGTGGACATTATTGACATGGGCAGCCTGAAGTCAAGTTACCCAAAGTTATGTAGTGGCTTAGGTGAGGTCCGACAACCCTACTGTATTAAGCTCAAACCCGATGCTGTGCCCTTCTCTTTGAAAACCCCAAGGAGGATTCCCCTACCGTTGATGGGGAAGGTCAAGGATGAGCTTCAGTGTATGGAAAACTTGGGAGTAATCACTTGCGTGGAAGAGCCTACCGACTGGTGCGCAGGCATGGTGGTAATGCCCAAGAAGGACAGCAAAGAGGTGCGGTTGTGTGTGGACCTAACGAGCCTGAACAAGTATGTGTCGTGAAAAATACATTTTGCCATCCGTGGAACAGATTCTTGGAACTCTGGCTGGTGCTCAAATGTTTAGTAAACTGGACGCCAATATGGGGTTTTGGCAGATACCCCTTACTGAGGAGTCAGCGAAATTTACCACATTCATCACACCCTTCGGGTGGTTCCACTTCAACAGTCTTCCATTTGGCATTGCCTCAGCGCCTGAACATTTCCAATGCATGATGGCAGAGGTCACAGAGGGGCTGGAAGGTATAGTTTGCCACATTGATGATGTGCTGGTATGGGGGCAGGACCGAGGAGAACATGACACTTGACTCCATGCAGTGCTACAAAGAATGGAGAAAGCGGGAATCACTCTGAACGTGGATAAGTTTGAACCCTCCAGGAGCGAGGTGGTCTTTTTGGGTCATATCATTTCTGCCTCAGGAATACGACCTGACTCAAGAAAGACGGAAGCTATTAGGGAGGAGTTTTCTTGGCATGGTAAACCAGCTGGGGAAGTTCCTCCCCCATTTGGCAGAAAAAGCCAAGCCACTTCGTGATCTCCTTTCAAAGAAAAACTGTTGGGTTTGGGATGTGGATCAGGCCAGGGCATTTAAGACATTGAAAGATGCTTTGTCTTCCCCTCCGGTGCTGGCCATGTATGACCCGAACAAAGAGACGAAAGTGTCAGCGGATGCATCGTCTTATGGCTTGGGGGCTGTTCTCCTGCAAGAGTGGAATGACAAATGAAAGCCGGTAGTCTACGCGTCACGCTCATTCATGCTATGCGCAGGTGGAAAAGGAAGGCCTGGCTCTAACCTGGGCGTGTGAAAGGTTTCGGGATTTTCTCCCAGGAAAGCATTTCTGCTTGGAGACCGACCATAAACCACTTGTCAGCTTGTTCGGTGATCAAGCACTAGATCTTCTACCCCTGAGAATTCAGCAGTTCAGGATGAGGCTCATGCGATACTCGTACTTCATTGTGTACGTGCCAGGAAAGTCACTTTGGACAGCAGACACATTGTCACGTTCGCCTGTGGACACTCACATGTCTGAAGCAGAACAGGAGCTGATGGAAAGCACTAATATATATGTGGACTGTGCAGTGGAAACCCTACCTGCTAGCCACACATATATGGAAATCATAAAAGAGCAGTTGCAAGCTGATAGTATCTGCTCTCATGTCATGAAGCTGTGTGCAGAGGGATGGCCAGTGCATGCAAAGCAGGAACCTGCACTGAGAGGCTACTGGCTAGAACGGGTTACACTCACTGTGCAAGATGGTTTACTACTAAAAAACACTAGGCTTGTGATCCCATCCATTCTGAGGAATGAGGTGTTGGCAAAGTTGCATGAAGGACACCAAGGGGTGGTGAAATGCAGAGAACGTTCTCGTCAGTCTGTGTGGTGGCCAGGAGTCCTGGCCACAGTTCAGATGGCGAAAAGTCTCTTGAAAAAGGCGAGCGACCCTTATCCACCCCTGCTCACCTACAGAACTACCCCTCTCCAGAGTCGGTTTAGTCCAGCTCAGCTGCTCATGGGGCGACGGCTGCGTACCACTGTGCCAACTCTTCCCTCTCGGTTGGACCCAGCATTGTCATCTGTTGGCAATTTTGTTCATAAAGAGAGAGCGAAGAAGGAGCTGGAAGCTGAACGTTACAACAGGAGACATCACGCAAAATTGCTTAGTGATCTAGTGCCAGGAGAGCACATATGGGTCACTGATGCAAAAGAATCTGGGACTGTGCTGCAGAATCACACCAGTCCAAGGTCATATCTGGTGGATATGCCCAAAGGGGTGGTCAGACGTGTTAGGTTATTTTTTAGTTAGATAGATATTCAGAGATTTGTTGTCTATGAGTGTTTAGTGCAGACTGCAGGCACGTCAGGGTTACAGGAAAACTGCTGTTAGTGTCAACTGTAATGCTAGTCTTAATATTTGTCTTAATGTGTAAGGTTATGTCCAATTGTTTTAGATACACACCACGAAAACAACAGTCACGC
>NW_018128014.1:1302256-1303885 GCF_001952655.1 Monopterus albus | reverse complement strand
GGTGTTAGGTTATTTTTTAGTTAGATAGATATTCAGAGATTTGTTGTCTATGAGTGTTTAGTGCAGACTGCAGGCACGTCAAGGTTACAGGAAAACTGCTGTTAGTGTCAACTGTAATGCTAGTCTTAATATTTGTCTTAATGTGTAAGGTTATGTCCAATTGTTTTAGATACACACCACGAAAACAACAGTCACGCACCTTGACTTTTCCTCATGTTTTGGCTAAACGATAGAGCAGCTGCAAAGCTTGCTTATCGGGTGGCGTCACGGTTTGACGCCCCTTGTAGCATGGGCTAGCCCAAAAATGATTAATATTATATAGGTTGTTGGGTCCAGACTTGCTCAGCTTTCTGCTGCCTGCGCGCAGGTAGAGGGGTGAGAGAGCTCTGGACGTGTCCTGTGAATTTTACCTGTGATCCTCTGAATAAACCAGCACGGTTATTTTTTATAAAATCTAAAGCAGTCTCTTTCGTCTCATTGAGAGTTCCTGGTTTGAAAGAACCGGAAGAAGCTACACAGAAATAATAGCTTATAGACACAATCTTCAGCATCTGATACCCTTACTCTCGCATGCAAGTGGTGGAGACGCAGCGGAGCAGCAAGAGTTGCCGGAGACAAACAACGAACAGGTTTCTACATCTCCGGGGAAAACACCTGAAACCCTGCCTACTGGGACAGCTACACTTAGGACAAGGTCTGGGAGAGCCGTAGTTAAACCAGAGAGACTGAATCTGTGAACTGAAAAGAAAAAAAAAACTAAAAGAGCATGTTTTGTTATTGTTTATGTAACTGACAATGGGTAATGATGATGTTTAGTACAGTAAGAAATTTGAGATCCAGGATAGTTTCATCACAGTTAGGGTGTAAGATTTGGGTCTTATGGACTCTGGTTGCTTTGTCAGCTTTGGTTGCTTCTCATGCCTTTGGTTCCCTTTGGTTACCTTTCATAACTTTATCTTACCTGATTACAGCTGTATTGATTATTGTGCATTACTGAGCCCTGGTTATTTTCTAATACAATTATTCTCCTTGCTTATATGTCTTACAATTTGAATGAGGTAGAATCTGCTTACTTTCTGCAACTTTTGAATGTCTGCATCCCCCAGGCAACCAGACGACCTATTTACATTTCAACAAAGCCCCACTAGCCCACACCTGGACACACTTAGCATATCCCAAGTTCTGCCCCACCAGGGGGTGTCTTACACACACAGGGGGTCTTATCACCTGAAGATGACCACTTGGCCAGTCTAGCATACCTATTGTCTCACACACACATAGGGGACCTGCAACCCAGTTAACCCATTGTTTGGTGTGCTTGATCACGACTTAGTTATCACATGAGATACACACACACACACACACACACACACACACACACACACACACACACACACACACACACCTATACCTAGACAAGGGGAGCTCCGGTTCACACTAAATGGAGAATAGTGCAAGATTTGATTCTTATAGGCCCTAGTTACTTTATAATCTTTGGTTGCTTTTCGGTTCTTCATTGTCTTTCAGTTACTTTTCATATGGTTACCTTCCTTGCTTACCCATGGTAAAACTGTACTGATGATTGACCAGAATTACTGAGCCTTGGTTACTTTAATACATTTAATTTCC
>NW_018128014.1:1299006-1301886 GCF_001952655.1 Monopterus albus | reverse complement strand
CCCTGATAATTCAGCAGTTCAGGAGGAGGCTCATGCGATGCTCGTACTTCATTGTGTACGTGCCAGGAAAGTCACTTTGGACAGCAGACACATTGTCACGTTCGCCTGTGGACACTCACATGTCTGAAGCGGAACAGGAGCTGATGGAAAGCACTAATATATATGTGGACTGTGCAGTGGAAACCCTACCTGCTAGCCACACATATATGGAAATCATAAAAGAGCAGTTGCAAGCTGATAGTATCTGCTCTCGTGTCATGAAGCTCTGTGCAGAGGGATGGCCAGTGCATGCAAAGCAGGAACCTGCACTGAGAGGCTACTGGCCAGAACAGGCTACACTCACTGTGCAAGATGGTTTACTAGTAAAAGACACTAGGCTTGTGATCCCGTCCATTCTGAGGAATGAGGTGTTGGTGAAGTTGCATGAAGGACACAAAGGGGAGGTGAAATGCAGAGAACGTGCTCGTCAGTCTGTGTGGTGGCCAGGACTCAGTCAGCAGGTCAGTGAAATGGTGCTCAAATGCAGGGCATGTATTCAAGAGCGTCAGAATCCTAGAGAGCCACTGGTGGAATCCGAGTGCCCTGCAAGACCATGGCAAAAGTTAGGGACTGACTTGTTTGTACTGAAAGGAAAAACATACTTAGTAGTGGTAGACTATTTCTCCAGATATGTTGAGGTTGCACAGCTATCTAACACTAAGTCGACTGACATCATTGTCCAGCTGAAGTCAATCTTTGCCCGACATGGGATTCCAGAAGAGTTGATGTCGGACAATGGACCACAGTTTTCGGGTCAAGACTTCACGCAGTTTGCAGACACATATGGGTTCAGACACATTACCAGTAGTCCAAAGTTTCCACAAAGTAACGGAGAAGCTGGATGCGCAGTTCAGACAGCAAAAGGTCTCTTGAAAAAGGCTAGCGACCCTTATCTGCTCGCCTACAGAACTACCCCTCTCCAGAGTGGGTTTAGTCCGGCTCAGCTGCTCATGGGGCGACGGCTTCGTACCACTGTGCCAACTCTTCCCTCTCGGCTGGACCCAGCAGTGCCATCTGTTGGCGATTTTGTTCATAAAGAGAGAGCGAAGAAGGAGCTGGAGGCTGAACGTTACAACAGGAGACATTGCGCAAAATTGCTTAGTGATCTAGTGCCCGAAGAACACGTATGGGTCACTGATGCAAAAGAATCTGGGACTGTGTTGCAGAATCACACCAGTCCAAGGTCATATCTGGTGAATATGCCCAAAGGGGTGGTGAGACGCAATCGTCAACATCTGATACCCTTACTCTCGCATGCAAGTGATGGAGACGTGGCAGAGCAGCAGGAGTTGCCAGAGACAAACAACCAACAGGTTTCTACATCTCCAGGGAAAACACCTGAAACCCTGCCTACTGGGACAGCTACACTCAGGACAAGGTCTGGGAGAGCCGTAGTTAAACCAGAGAGACTGAATCTGTGAACTGAAAAGAAAAAAAAAACAAAGAGCATGTTTTGTTATTGTGTATGTAAGTGACGATGGGTAATGATGATGTTTAGTACAGTAAAAAATTTGAGATGCAGGATAGTTTCATCACAGTTAGGGGTTAATAAGGATTATTTGTTATGGTAACATTTTCTTGCCTTCTGAACGAAATAGGAACAGACCTTCAACAAAAGAGGCAGAATAATCCTCTACGGTCTGGCGAGACAAAGGTAGTCTACCATTTGTTCTCTAGAAAAGGGGAGATGTGGTGTTGTGTTAAATAGCCTTTGGTGATGGTTAAGTGTAAGAGGAACCAATGTGGACAGAGGAGATGAGGAGGAGACCGATTAGAGTGTAACACGGCAGGAAGCCAAGGTTAATAATAAAAAGCAGTTCGTGTGCAGAGAACTCACGTAGCAAGTATTATTACAAAATACGACAATATATACACACAATACTGAACCAGGGTATGGCGGAGGCAATTGAGGGGACCAGGACGAGCAGATGAGTAGACAGAACAACAGGAACCAGGAGAGTTAGAGGACTAGAACAAACAGGTGAGTAAACAGAACAACTGGGAGGATTAGCAAATGCCGTCAGGGAAGCAGAGTAGCGAACGACAAAAAAAGAAATCAACAGCACAGGAATTGTCAGTGTTGAAATCAATTACGTATCGCTAAACTCATGGAAACAAACATACAAAGAGATCCACAGCACAGGACGGTCAGTGTGGACTTCTACAAACGTATAACACAAAAACAACATATAACCAATGTACAAAATGAAATCCACAGCACAGGAACTATCAGCGTGGAAATCAAAAAGACGTATCACACATACAGTGGATATAAAAAGTCTACACACCCCTGTTAAAATGCCAGGTTTCTGTGATGTAAAAAAACGAGACCAAGATAAATAATTCCAGAACTTTAGCCACCTTTAATGTGACCTATAACTTGTACAACTCAATTGAAAACAAACTGAAATCTGTTTTTCAGTGGGAAGTAAAAATAAAAAACTAAAATAATGTGGTTGCATTAGTGTGCACACCCTCTTACTGTGGGGCTGTGACTGTTGTCAGAATTAAGCAGTCACATTCAAACTCATGTTAAATAGGACTCAGTACACCTGCCATCAATTAAAGTGCCTCTGATTAACCCCATATAAAGTTCAGCTGTTCCAGTAGGCTATTCCTGACATTTTCCTAGTCGCATCCTACAGCAAAAGCCATAGTCCGCAGAGAACTTCCAAAGCATCAGAGGGATCTCATTGTTAAAAGGTATCAGTCAGGAGAAGGGTACAAAAGAATTTCCAAGGCATTAGATATACCATGGAACACAGTGAAGTCAGTCATCATCAAGTGGAGAAAATATGGTGCAACAGTGACATTACCAAGAGCTGGACGTCCCTCCAAAAT
>NW_018128014.1:1273168-1298672 GCF_001952655.1 Monopterus albus | reverse complement strand
GAGATCCCTCTGATGCTTTGGAAGTTCTCTGCGGACCATGGCTTTTGCTGTAGGATGCGACTAGGAAAATGTCAGGAATAGCCTACTGGAACAGCTGAACTTTATATGGGGTTAATCAGAGGCACTTTAATTGATGGCAGGTGTACTGAGTCCTATTTAACATGAGTTTGAATGTGACTGCTTAATTCTGACAACAGTCACAGCCCCACAGTAAGAGGGTGTGCACACTAATGCAACCACATTATTTTAGTTTTTTATTTTTACTTCCCACTGAAAAACAGATTTCAGTTTGTTTTCAATTGAGTTGTACAAGTTATAGGTCACATTAAAGGTGGCTAAAGTTCTGGAATTATTTATCTTGGTCTCGTTTTTTTACATCACAGAAACCTGGCATTTTAACAGGGGTGTGTAGACTTTTTATATCCACTGTACCATGAACGCAGGTATGTCTACAGGTATTTCGGTATAATGCTCCGGCGAAGACAGAGCGTCTGCCAGAGGTTTAAATAAGAAGGAAGGTGTCAGGTTTGCCCGGTGGCACCTTCCTCTCTTCTTTTCCTTGCACTAGTCAGTTCCCTTGCACTGATTGCACGATCTGACACACCTGCCCCGCTCCATTGATTATCACCAGCTGACCCTCGTTAGTCTCCCTCCTTATTTATACACTGCTCACCGATCACTCCCCTGCCAGTTCTTTCTCTGTCTTCAAGCCCCCATGTACGCTAACGTTGTCTCTTTGTGCCAAGTACGCTCTCTGTTTTTTTTTCCTGTAGCCCGAGTTTCTGTCCTGCCCCGCCGTTTCTGGTTTTCCTCCATATCAGACCTTTCCTCTGGACCCTGTTTTCCCTCAGCTTTACCAACCACCGCCTCACAGGTTGATGCACAGTCTCCGTTTATCTGTCTCTCTGCTGTTCTCTCCCCTCAGTCATCATCTTCATCCGCCCTGCCCATCATCACTCCATTGACTGTTTTTTTTCTGCTACCGCTGATCGACACCCGGTCCTCTCACTACTCCTCTCCTCCTGTTTATATTTTTGCACTGTTGACACTGTTAATAAATTTCACTGCTTGCATCGAAGCCAGCCGCCTGGGCTTGCTCACCAGTGTGTCGAGTGTTCATAACAGAAGGTAATCATAGGAATGCACCCCGGCTGTGCGCACTGGCAAACGAGTCACTAATTACCGAATGTAACACAGCTGAGGTGCAGATCCCGCAGGTCGAGAGAGGGAAAGGAGGAGGAGAGGCAGACCGCACCGAGTGGACCTGACAAGGTCATTTAAGAGAAACAACTGTCATCAGTGTTAATGGGCCAAAATGTCGTTCATTCAGTTTTTGACATTAATATTAAGAAAATTGAGACATCCATGCCTTAAGTTATTATTAACTTGCTTGTAGGACATTAAGTTTTCTATACCATGTAAGCTCAACAATGAAAAGAGATGTTATTAAAAATAGATCCAAGAGGAGCCATATAAAGGGAAAACAAAATGGGGCAGAGAACAAAGCCCTGAGCTACCCCACAACTAAGCACAGCTGAAAAAAAAAACGAAAAACCACCCAAATTAATTGAAAAAGTCCTATTAACCAATTTAGTGCAGAACCTCTTATACCACAGCAAGTGTCAGCAAATAAGAATTGTGTGATCCACAGTATCAAACACAGCACTAAAGTCAAGAAGTACTAAAATAGCTAAATCTCCTCAGTTATCATTAAAAGGTCAATAAAAGCTGAGAGAATTGGTAGTTTCATTAAGCCACGGACCAGATTTAGACTTAGCACTTGTAATCTAACAAGGAGCAATAATCTCCAATAAATATCCAATATATTAAATCAGGTTGAATTGAGTAAATGAACTAGACAATCACTATCAAGATGAGGAAGATGGTGTAGCATCATAGATATGAAAACTATCGCTTTGTGAGCAGTGCTCCAGTCAATTACAGTTAAAATCAATAAAAAAGCTGGTATGATGGAAAATATAACTAGATATACCACTTTGTGGTAAACCAACAAACCACCGACCAGTCAAATTCACAGGAATGAGACAGGTGTGAGGTCACTGAGCTTGGCTGTTGTCTTTTGACCGCCAAAATCTAATCAATTCATCCTTGAGTCCAAGTGGACTTTTGTGCCAATTTGATGAAATTCCTTTGAGGCTTTCCTGAAATATCATATTCACAATAATGTGTTGGATGTGAGGAGACAGTGACCTTTGACTACCAAAGTCAGAATCAGAATCAGCTTTATTGGCCAGAGGTGTTGGACACATGAAGAATTTGATTCTGGTACAGTGGCTCTGAATGTGTATGTACAATGTTCTTCTTCTGTAAAGCAAAGTGTAGACAAATTGAGAGAACAAAAATGTGCATTAGGAATATAAATAAAAGTACGTAGAACTACATATACACACAGTTTAGATGCAATTTTTCAGACAGATATATACAAAAGTATATTTACAAGGTATTGGACTGAGGGTTGTCATTGTTTTATACAGTCTAGATTAGGTGTTCATCAGAGTGATGGCCAGGGGGAAGAAACTGTCCTAATGTCTGCTTGTTTTGGCGTACAGTGACCTGTAACGCCAACCAGAGGGGACGAGTTCAATCAGTTCAAGTCCAGGAGGTGAGGGGTCTGCAGAAATCTTCTCTGCCCTCCTTTTGCCCTGTGAGGTGTACAAGTGCTCCATGGAGGGCAGCCTGGCACCGATGTTTGTATGTAATGGATGGGTTCAATAAAGCCACTGAAAGATCATGGCTGTTTGTGTTTTATCAGCTTAGAAATAATGTGTTTGTTGGTATTTGTGAATTTGGTGAAGATCAGATCATGATTATGCAGAAAACCAGGAAATTGCAAACAGTGCCATTACTTTTTATTGTGACTTGTGAATTAGATATCCACAATGTAATTATGACTACTCAAAACTTCAAAACTCAAATTTTAAGATATCTGCAATTACAACAATAAATTATCCTAAGATATGACTAGTCAAAATTGAATTGTAGCTATCCAAAGGTGTATTGAAAGTGTAGATACTTGTATCTTATATCTACACACACACACTGACCACTTTATTAGGTACAATTGTATGCAATTCAATGCAACATTTTCACCTTAACGTTTATGTTTGTGAGGCTCAAAATGTTTCAGTTTTTGGTGAAATTGTCATATTATTGAGTTCATAGTCAAAGGTGGTGAACTGGACAACATATATTCAGAGGTGTACAGAGAGTACAGAATACAACACACTTTAGCCTTGCTGCAAATGCAGTGAGCCTTTGTTTAGCAGTCCCCAGGGCCTCAGATGCTGCTAGTCCTTTGTATTTTTCTAGTATGCTTTTCTTATTCTTTATCTTCACACCTTTCTGTAGTTCCAGCAGCTGACTAACTTCCCTCTGAGTGTTCTTGATCTTAGCTTCCAGCCTCATATATCAGTTCATTGGTCTGGGTTATGGTGGTAGTAGGGATTGTCATGAGGGTTTTGTTGTTGTAGCATACTATCTAATTGGGCTTTCCCACTGAGCCTTGGTAATCAGACTCGGGGTTAACCGTAGCCAGAGGAGGAGAAGATCCTGTAGCACAGAGCCAGCATTTCTTATCTGTTTATTAAGTTTGCTGGTTTCACTGGTTCTGATGCTGCTGCCCCAGCAAAGAACAGTGTGCTGGCCACAGCCGGAGTGGAGGAAGCTGTGTGTGCAAGGACCTCTATGAAGACAGGTGTGTATGACCACCAGCCACCCATTGCGCAATATAATTTTGAAATAATTGGAGCATCAATGCGTTATGTGGCCTTATGAGTTAGATAAAATTATTAGATTGCTTTTTTAAATTGTTTGCTCTGAAAGTTAAAATTCAACAACTCAAACTCTGCTTGACAATCACATTAGTTATCTTTGTGAAATGCAGAAGAAGGCAAAAAAGTGTGCAATACAAGGCCAGACTTTTACACCATAAAAACATGTTGAGAATGTTCTTAATGAATGTTGAAAAATATTTTCATAATGATTAATACCTCTAGATTTCTGCCTTTACCAGTAGCTGTTCAGTAGCAGCAGTACGGCAGTGGAACAGTGGGCTAAGCAAGGGAAGGTCACATAGCACAGTATAGAGCACATTTCATTCATGCAGCAGATGTTCAAGAAAAAAAATGTGATTTGAGTAATGGAGAGCCTGCCCTCGTACAGCTTTATGTCTAGCAACACCCCTGCCTGAGCTTCCTCAGAAAGTAAAGTCTGCTTTGTCCCTTCCTGTGGACAGCCTTTGTCTTGCACTTTCAGCCCTGCCTGTTGTCTCCAAAGTATTTGTAGCTCTCCACCACCTCTGCCTTCCCTCCAAGAATGGAAACAGTATTTGAGCTAGTCCTAGTATTGCTCAAGTCCACAGCCATCTCCTTCGTCTTGGCCACATTAAGAGCAGGTGATTATTCACACACCACACCACAAAGTGGTTTACCAGGCCTCTGTACTCCTCCCTACTGCTGCCACTCAAACACAGTCATCTTAAAACGTCTGCAGATTGACTGGACTTTGACGAATTCCTGAATTTATATGGCCATACTTTCGCTTTGTGAAATTCTCAATACTCACTTTCAAGGTGTCTAATTTAAAACACTTTATTTCTACTATATAATTAGTTTTCCCAATATATATTTGTTTTCACTGAGCTCAATACAGATGAAAAAATTTCAGTCAAATCCAAAACTCTGGCTGCTCAAATATGCTTGGTCAAATTCAGACTGATCTGAACCTCAGGGACACCAAGGAAAGGCAATCAAGCTTGAACTGTGTCTATCCTTGAGGCCTAATAAATGTGTTGACTGCATTCAACATTCAAACACTGAAGAGAAAGTTTCTGGAAGAATATGAAAGCTGTATTGTAAACATCCATGTTTGGTTTCCAGCAGTCTTTTCTTTCTTGCCTTTGTTGGGTTGGAACACTTGCTGCATTTCTTGGCACAGTGCTACCACTGACTGCCACAAATCAGTGGAATATCAAAGCCACTGGACTGTTTATCACATCACCAGTGTGAATGTACATTTAATACACAGCACTAACAAAATGGCCTGTAAAACTGATCCATTATTGTGACACATCTAGCGATATATTTCACATTCAAATGTCCAGATGTGTTCAACATCCTTTCCCAACCTCAGTGGCCTCCGAAATATTTTTCTTTCCAAAAAAGGTAAAAACCTTTTCATCTACAGTACACACAGCCCATGTGAAAGTTTAATCTCATCAAACTTTAAACAAAGATGATGGACATAAATCCTCTCTAATCCGCCCCCTTTGAAACATGTACTTGACATACAGCACTACCAGCTTGATTCCAGCTTGCAGCAGTTACTGTAGCTTGGCCCAGTGCCACAGGAGTTTTAGAGTTCAGAAAAGGGAGGATGCTTTCTCATGGGGAGTCAAACATGATTAATGAGTTGATTTTCTGACAAGTGTGACACAGCAGGTTGACAGTTGATGTTTCCGTTACTATACACCTGTCACTGAAAATGTGTTTGCACACAAGGGAAGGACATTGGATGCCAACCTCCCAGGATAATACTATTACATATGTGAACCAAATATAGGCTGATTAATCTAGCTTCATTAGCCAATTTAGAATTTTTTTGTGTTTTTGATGCACAGTTTCATTGCACACTGAATGCAATGGGTCAAATGATGAATCCAGTGTGTGCCAACAATTACCTTAAAATGTTTCAGATATTCTGAGAATATTATTAGATCTTTGATAAATGAATTGAGTGCTATCTATATTGTTACTGACTGATTAGTTAGCTACTACCGTTGTTTTAGATACTCCTTACATGTAGTATTAAGTTGTTTTAAGTATTGCTGGTTTGATAATAAAAGTTATTATTGTAAATTCAATTTGTATTTGTTATCCCATTTTTAGTCATTAGATTCAGTAAATAAATTTATAAATTATTTCTGGTAAATAATGGGGCCAAATAAAACTGAAATCAAATTACATTAAAGGGAGTTTTCTTGTTGTGTTGCAGAGTTGGCACCAAATAAACAAAGTTCTGATGTTGCACTGATGAATTGTTCAACATGTCAGAATATGAAGCTCAGTGGGCCAGAATCTGCATTTGGATAAGATCTGATGAAGAAGAGCTCCTCCTGAGATGGTGACACGATTTTCTTGGCTCTCAACTCTCCTTTCTCTTTCAGGCTTTGAGTCTCAGGGACAGGTAGATGTCTGAAACTTGTTTTTGGTTTTTGAGATCTAATCAAAATTTTACTCAACATGAAATGTAAAAATCTGTTTTTTATGATTAATAAATTATGAAATTATGCTGTAGGTACATTTGGTAGCTTAGGGTTAGTGGAATAAAAGTGTAGCTAAAACATACACAAAGTATTTCATGCACACATAATAAATACAGGTTTGCATGTCTTAAGGAAAAACTCCAAAATCTAAACTAAACATTTAAGTAAATCACAGCCTCTGTGGGTGGTGGGTTTATGATGGTGAGCTGCTGATTATCTAAGTGCTGCTTGCTGCCCACACTGGGATGTGGATTGAACATTTCCAGTTTGCCGGTTCAACGGTGGCAGAATCAGTGTTCTGGTTCAGTGGCCATGCAGGTCTGCTCTGTTATGGTTTAGTCCCCCTCACCAGGAGGGTGAGGGAGAACTGGGGTTGGACTCAAGATGGCTGACCCAGGTGCTAGTACAAAAAAGGTGGTTTAATGGAATAAAAACAACATGACAACAACAGGGACTGTCAGCGTGGAAGACAAAAGGACATATTGCTAACCGTATAATTAGCGTGATAAGGTCAAGCCAAAACGCACAGGAACTGTGTGCGTAGCATCTTAAACACGTCTAAAAATGCGGGTCAAACATAACCTTTATCTTACTTTAGGTAAGTATTGTCCGTTACTTGTCGCAATGATCCGGCCCCGGCGGAGCTCCTGCCCGAGGTATAAATAAGGAGGAAAACTAATCAGCGGGATGCACCCCAGCTGTGTGCACCGACAAACGAGTCGCCAATTATGGAGTGCAACACAGCTGAGGTGCAGAATCCCGCAGATCAAGAAAATAGAGGAGAGAAAGGTGGAGGAGAGGCAGCGGCCGCCGAGCGGCCCTGACATGCTCTCTTGCTGCTTTGTGCTTTAGAACACCAGTGTGGAGGTCTGGGTGGGTGTAGGATTAAGTTCTTAGTTGTGTCCTTAGCTAACAATACTGGGTAGTTGTTTTGAATATATCGTTGGTCCTGTGGAGAAGATCCAGTTGGACAGGCAGTCCTGACTGCTCTTTGAACTGACTTCCCTCTTCACCATACAGCATTAGTATGCCCTCATTGTGCATGTGTGCCCATTTCTTTCTGTCTGTGACTGCTATATTCACTCTGGATCATTACAGTTTCGGATATCCTGATGCTGAAGGTATGCTATAACTTCTCCACTGACAACAGAGGATTATATTCATAGCTAAAACCACCACCACTGAGAGCTGGTGGTATAGTTAATATAGTTAGTTACACTTATTTTTCTCCTATCACACTTTCAGTACCAAATGTCCATTTTAATACTCATTAAATTATTCAGTGAAGAGAGGCATGCAGTGTACTACCCAGTGGTCAGACATATTCCCCTTCTAAATACACACAGATATGTCAAACTAAAACCTGAATTCTCTTCACTATGTGTGGAAGCAGCTATAGTAGGTTCCTGTAGTCAGAGCTGTGTTCCTTACATGTTATACAGTGAAGGAGGTCTTGTTGTCACGCTGACTGTCAAAGCTCACACCAACTGTGATTTGGTTGTGAGACTTCACCATATTGTACATTACCCTGAAATTCGAGCCATAACACAGAGCAGAGTAGAGCAGGGAGTGTTCAAGTAATAACATCAGTCCAAGACCGGTGAACTGTTTGTGGACCCGCTGGAATCTAAGTGAGCTATTTTGAGTGCCCCTAGTTTTCAAAGTAGAAGTCTCACTTTTTTTTTTTTAGCATTGTTGTCCACAACTGAATTCACGACTGTGCTGATTCACATCTCTGACTGGCTTCTTCTCCAAAATAACAATGGTGAAGGTTACTACATCTTATCAAACCACCTGCCTGAACAGACAGAAACAAAGAGCTGAAATAATTTAAACTAGTGGCCATAGCATAAACGTCCAGGAGTGTTTAATTAACTACGAGAGTTTTGTGTTTTATGTCAAGTAACAGTGAGGATGTTCTTAAAATAAAAACATTTAAATAGATATACAATCTTTTTAGATAATATACCATAGTTATTCTATAAAATAATATTGAATCAGACTGAGTCTTATAGTCTATATAGAAAACATCAAGATGTACAAATTTAAAGAAGTGATACATACAAATTAGTACATTTGTATTAAACACAGACATCTTTAGTGCAGAAAAGCAAGAAATTATTTAAATCCATTTGAAGAAGCAACAAGGCCTATGACTGTTCCCAGGCTGGGGAAATTCCTGCCACAGATGTCCACAGATGTCCGCAGACATCTTTCACTGCTGTTCAAACATAATGTTATTTAAAGCTCCCCAGAATGCTCAGGGACATCTCAAATCATGCGTGTCAGTGTCTGAACATTATGAGAACAGACAGCAAAGGAGACATTGAGGAGACTGTTTCATGCTCTGTTCTCAATTTCTGAACTTGGAAACTTTACTCATAGAAAGTTGAAAAGGTCATTACATCCACTTAGGTCTGTTCTTAAATGCGTCAGTGTTCACACATCATAGTGAACACACATTATCTTAGTCTGGCCTTTTTTCTGCATGGTAACACTTAATGAGTCTATTCTGAGCCTAGGGTGAAACTTTGTATTATTTTTATTAGTGTATTTAAGCTTCTAATATAAAAAAAATCTAAATATTCTGTTTGATCTGGATGAACTTGATAAACATAATCAAATGCAATTGGTCATGTATGTCACCATAAAACATTATTCAAAGTTCTGGGATTTTTATGCTCATCGCAGAACATTTAGCTGCCAGCCGTGTCATTATACTATACAATCTGCACAAACACGCATCAGTGAGAATCATAAGGAGAAGAGAAAATAAGGTTTTGAGACATTTAATATAGCATTGTCCACTGACATGAAGACCAACTGCTGTCAAGACAATTGTTGCTAACACTTGCTTTCTAAACATGTAATATGCAATACAAAGTGGAAAATAATCCATTCATACATGTTTCAGTGTGACTTCCACTACAGGTGGGTTGTTACTGACTTTGTGGAGTGGTGTGAGAAAAATTGACTGGTCCTGAACACCAGCAAGACTAAAGAGATGGTGATTGATCCCCGACGGAAATCACCAGCACTCACTCCGGTGAGCTTGTAGGGCTCAGATATTGAGATTATGGACACCTTTAAATACCTGGGTGTCCACCTCCACAATAAGCTGGATTGGAGCAACAACACAGATGCCCTGTACAGGAAGGGCCTCAGCCGTCTCCACTTGTTGAGGAGACTGAGGTCCTTTGGTGTGTGCAGGGCACTCCTTCAGACATTTTATGATTCTGTGGTGGCATCTGCAGTTTTTACTAGAGGCTCTGAACAGTTCCTTTAGCACAAGACTGTTACATCCCCAGTGTAAGAAGGAGCGTTACCGTAGGTCATTCCTCCCCACAGCAATCAGACTGTACAGTACATCACTGCAGTGATAAGCTAGGTGAAATTATGAGGGACTATGTAATAGTCAACTGAGGTGCAATATTCAGCTCCTCCTATTCCTCTCAATACTATTCTTTTTTGTCTTGTTCCTAGGTATCTTTTTTAACTTGTGTCTCAGGGACAAACTGTGGGAGGTCTATTCTTGTTCTTGATTGTCTCTGAAATACTTTTTTTTTTATAGGGTACCTGGATCTTGTTTTCAAGCTATGCATGGGGTGTTTATTCTTATGCTGTCATGTTGTTTTGTTCTTTACTGCTGCTGGAACACTGGAATTTCCCCACTGTGGGATCAGTAAAGTTCTACCTACCTACCTGTTGGCTCATAAGAAATTCAACAAGGTTAGAAAGCTATGTTTATGTTAAGGGGAAATTTTCAGATATCAAATATAGGTATGTCAGGGCTACAATAAATAGTGCAGGCTAAATGTAATATTTGCCATAGCTGTGAATAAAATGTTTAATCTACTCAGCTGTATGCCATCATACAGGATTTGTAACAATGGTATATAATCACTGACAAAACCAATAAAAAAGTACAGTATATCATTACCTATAAGCTTGAGTGTAAGAGACATCCTGCCTGCATCAGTGCTGCACCTGTAAACCTCGACACTCAAGCATTTTTGTTTAAATAAATGTCCTTGTGTAGCTTTGTTCAGTTAGCTGATGTCATTAACTCAGAACTCAAGCAAGTGAATAGAGGCTATATATTATGCCTAGCCTCTTGTGTATTATTACATTTAAGTTACAGAAGCAGGCAACCATTCTATTTTTCAAACGGGTAAATCCTTGACAATATTAAAAGAAAAAAATATTAATGACAACTGTTTGAAAGTGTCCTCAAACATACACCAATAAATATTCTATACACTGCACAACACAGAAAATATATATTCTATTTCCAAGTACCTCTACTCACTGCTGTGGTTTTGTTATCAGTTAGTCTTTTGTACATTCCCTTTATTTGATTTTCCACCATTTTTCCATCATTAGACATAGACAACAAAGCATTTATCTTTTTATCATTTCATAAACCACACAAGGAGATTTGCCCTTCACAGCTGCTCTCTTTGTTTGAAGTAGCAACATGAGAAACAAGCTCAAGTTTTTTTCTACTGGGCAGCATACTGACCTTCTGGGTTTTAAAAGACTTATTCTTCGAGAAAAGCAATGCCTTTGAGTGTAATGTTAATAAATGAGATGCATAAGCCAGGGCTAGAGCAGGTCTATAGGTCCTGTAGTTACAAGAAATGTTTTCTAGGAACAGTTACAGGACACAGTATTATAAAGATACAAAACACCATGAACAGAGCTACTGAAAGTATAAAGTGAGACACAGTATGGAGACAATTTCTGCTAAAGACAGCTTTGAAAAAGTTAATGATTAGATGGGTAAACTTCCAAACTATAAATTCATGTATTGTCTAATTGACAACCAAACCCTCACTATGTCTACAATAACCCTGAACTAATGCGTGCAGTGGGACCAGTAACACTTGTCCCAGAGTCTTCCACTCCACCGGCTCATCCTTTCTGACTTTGCCCAGTGGAAGATATTCCTTTTTAACGAATATGACCTAATCATAGCCTCTTGGAAGTCTGAGCAGCACCAAGAGCACGGACACACTGTCGAGGGGCCAGCGCCTGCATTGCTAAGGGCAAGATAACACCAAATGAGTTGTGACAGCTGAAAGAGAAAACAGCCTGAGCTGATGGGCCTGATATGAGAACAGAAGTCAGTTTGTATCATATGCTTTAGTATTTTCATAGTAGCTGCAGTGAGGGTACAGTAAGAAAAATATGGGTGAATAATTGTAAATTAAGGAGTTTTATTGCATAAAATTTGATATATCTCGTTGAAATCATATTATTGATATTATTACAGTTTTAATTTCAATCAGAGCTACTGTAGCTGCTCTCCTGCCCATGACTTCATGACATACTGCACATGTTCAGTGATTACTGCCCTTCTCTGACCTTGTTATTGTGAAGTCTGAGAAACGAGCAGGTTTCACATTCAGCTCAGGGCTCATCTGTAGGCAAAAGATCTGAGCTGTCCTGATGATGTAAAGGGGGGAGGCAGGGGGAGCTGTCTAGCTGAAATTGTTGTTTCATCAATAAATAATGGCAGACAGAACTCTGATGACCATGCTGCGCCTCTGATCTATGATCAAACAGAAAGCACTGTCCTGTTCTCAGACTGCAAATACAGCCACAAGCCATGCGTCAAGCCCACAAACGCACACACTAATAGGTGCGTGTGCCAACACACACTAACAAATAAATCAACCCCTTGTGGTAATCTAAACACTTAGCTCTAAACTCAACAAAGTCTTTGGAGTTTGAAGTGAGGTCATTTTATCCCACCATACTTCCCATAGTTCCAGTGTGTTTCAGCTGCCTCAGGCTTTCCACTGACTCCAGGTGTTCACACAACCCTTCATTTCCAGCAGATACATTTGAGGGTTCCCACCAGTCTTCCGGCACCCGGAAGCCAAGTGAGTGTGCGAACCTTTCACTGTCAGGAACAATATCTTGGTTCTGCTCAGTGTACTCACCTCAGTCAGAAGAACTGCTCCAGCTTCTCTGGACCTGAAATGTTTTTCACCTTCTTTTGTAATGTGAGCAGTGTTTGCTGCAGATCTATTTGCTGCCTCTTTTCATCTTCTCTTTCTCCCTCAGGGAATGGATTTGTCCTTCTAGGGGCCTTCTAGGTTTTTACCTTCAGACATTTGGTTTTTCAACATTTCTGCCAATCCCATTGGTACCAGCTTGAGTCACCATCTGTATTTTGCTGTGATTATGATGAGATATAAAGGAATTGTATTATACTAACTGGTGGTAGGAAACAAGAACCATAATGTAGTCTTCTGTTTCAAAGCTTGATGTTTTGTTGACACACCCATCCATCTTGATCTCTTCCCTCTGTGGCTCAATAATAATGTCATCAGGCTTTTTCTTTTACACCCGATGAACAAGGCTCATAATGAGAGCTGTCACCTCAACACACTTCATTTATAGGCATTTGTTGTTTTTTTTTCTCAGGAGGACAATCTGGTAATGTCAAATAATATTGTCCAGGGTACGAATCAGGTGCTCTCAGCAAGGGTACAAAGAACAAAACCACAAAATGGTCTTCATAGTCATTTTATATTAGGTTTTACTGTTAAGGTTAAAAAAGCATGCTGGTAGAGAACACAGGCCTGTATCAGATCTGTTTTTTCTATCAGCCATGTGTTTTTTTAATCTGAAGAATAAAACTTAATGGTGAGGCTTCTTTCAGAGTGCAAAGGCCCTTTCTTGGATTTAAGTAGAACCACTGAGTTTAGTTTGGGACTTGTTGCTTCTTGCTGTACTTCAGTGAAGGGAACAGGTGACAGTCCTGTGTACAACACCTTGCCATCCAGTAACCCCTCTGTTCTCCTTGAATCAACAATTTCTGAGCTGCCAAGCGGCTGTTAACCACCTTGAACCAAACAATCACGCTCTGGCTTGCCTTGTTTGCACTATGCACACTGCTACCTGCTGATGGCACCGACTGCTCTCAGCCTGTTTACACCACTGTGCTTCTGGACCTGAATATCAACACCTGGGCACCCCTACAGTAGCTCTGTAGACAGGCGTGTTTGCATTCTTATGGTGACATGATTCAGTTTGAATACACAGGCTGTTTCTGAGAAGAAGTGAAGTAATCATGTTGTAGAGGTGATAGTGACAGCATTGTAACTAGTACCATTCATTTCATTAGCCTTAGAATGCTGTAAGGCCAAGGCATTACTCCAGTGTTTCATCCACTACTGTAAATGTTTGTGTGACATCAACTGTGTAAGCGAACATGAAATGACATCTGCTTTTCTAAAAATTCTTTTCTCTCTTCTCATCCTGAAGCAGAAACAATGCTTACTTTCACATTTCAATTCAGCTCACAAAGGCTGACGGTCTTGACCTTTTGGATTCACGCACTCTGCTGCACACATAAAAAAACATTTGCTTTATCCTCATATAGCATCTAATCCACTGGTTTTTATGTTTCTTTTACATGAAAATGGCAATGTGCAAATAAGTAAAAAAACATGTAATTCCTGACTGTTAACCCATTAAAAGGAGATTATACTGTATAGATCATATATAATCATGTTTATGTTTTTCAAAGGTTATGTTGTAGGGAGGGGACAAGATGTACTGCTGTTGTGGGACTGGGGAGTTACAATGCAGGTGAAGTTAGAAATAAAGTGTTTTTAAGACAAACAATCATAATGGTTAAATCCAAAATTTACTGAAATGAAATAATATGAGAATATGGTATCCAGGAATTTATTTAAAAGATATTGTATGCCTTTATCAAATAGACAGTAGGGAGGTGAAAATTAATGAGGACAGACAGATGGAGAGATGCACAAGCCCAAGATGTTTGCTTTAACCCCTAGTCCTCCAGCAGCCCCAGATGATATCCATGAATTTCAGATAAAATGTTATGTTAGATTTGTTGCTGATAGGGGTGTGACCAGATCTCATCCCACAAGATCTTGCAATATTAAAATGTGATGATATTTTTTGTCAAAGTGAAAAGCTGCTTCGCGATATCAATACAAAACAGAAGCACAGCAGTAGCCAGCATGATGGAGTATGAGGGTGAAATTAGCATAGAAGATGTCCCTGCTGCATTTTTATGTTCAGTTTGTGGAAAGGAGTTTATTTAGACGGTCACACAATTAGAAGGTAGAAGCTCATGCATAGTTCATGCACAGTTATAAGGTCTGAAGAGACTCAAGTAAAATCATACAGGAGAGAAGCCAGTCAGATGAGTTTGTGGGAAAACCTTCTACAGTGCTGCACATTGTTCTGTCTTTTACTGCATATGATATTTCATACTCAGAAAGTAGATGTGAAGTAACTTTTATTAAAAGATGGCTAGTTAAAACATTTCAAAATGCACCTGCATTGTTTAGTTTGTTGTGACTTTCAGTCAAACAAGATTCTGTTTTTCCAGTCATATATTTTGTCCTTGAAGAGTTCTTAATAATATTGTTAAAATATTGTCTTTTTTCATTCTCGTGAACTCAACATTGTGTATCATCTCATCTTTTAAGCTAAGTGTATCATCACACCCCTAGTTGCTGATATAAACAAAGGCTGAATTTAGAAAAGGTAGACATGTAAGTTTAATGTTTCTTAATCTAGGACGTTACTTTGGGGGCGGCTGCGGCAGGTCATTTCCTAACCGGAGGATTAGCGGTTCGGTTCCCGGCTTGTCCAGTCAACATGTCGAGGTGTCCTTGAGCAAGACACTGAAGCCCCAGTTGCTCCCGGTGATGTCACCGGTGTGCGAATGGGTGAATGGCCGAATAATGTGAAAGCGCTTTGAGTGTGCTGTAAAAAGCATAGAAAGGCGCTATACAAGTATAAGACCATTTACTTTGGGAGTGGTTTAATGTAGATAGAGTTATTCAATGATAAGAATTTAAATAACCGGAAACCACTGATGTATACCTTTCTTTGTATCCCATTGTGTCTTGATAATATCCCATTCTGAATGGCTTTTGTTGGTTCTTGAAAGAAAACAATATTCATGATGTCAATGTTTAAATAAATTCTTAAAAAATAAAAAGATGTCAGCATTGACCCAAAATCCATCCCCCCCCCACCTTAGTCATTACTGCTTGAAGTCACCCATCACAAAGTAGGATATGTACCCCAGAGGAAGTGTGTTTAAAAGTCTGTGCCATTTCCAAACATGCAGACTGTTACAGAGCTGAGCTGCACAACTCAATGTGCAATCTTCACCTCAACAAATGTTATTGAAAATAGGATTATAAAATATTAATTTATTCATTAAAAAATAATGGTTGCTTTTTCTTATCAGTGTGTGTTGAAACCACCACTCTGGTACTTTGTAGTGACAGTGTTTTTGTTATAGCTGTATTCTGGTGGACTATAGCTTCCAGTCCTTGTGTAAACAGCAGAAAAGGGCCATGACCTCACCGTGACTCCATTCAGAAACACACTCCTGGCAGTTAACAAAAGTGAATTCTTTTTGAAGGGCACACAGTGTTTCTTTGAGTGTGTCCCATTGTGTTGGTAGGCAAGTCCAACACTCACTGATGCAGTATTGTATTTTGGACCTTGCTTAGTTTGTGTGAGGCTATGTGTATAACAGGACTGTAGCTCTTTACAAGCAAGTATGACCACATACACATTATAGGAGGTGCATGTAAGCTATTAGCTGTTTTCCTAACAAGCTCACTATAATTATCACATATGGCGGTGGATGACAGACTGCAGTCAAAGCAGAAATGATCTCTTCTCTGCACATTTATGCTTGTTTAACGGGCATTTTGATAAATTACACTTATTAGCTTTTTAGATGCAGGAGGTATATTGCAAGTACAATAATCAGCATAGGTGTTGTTAATAATCATATAAAAGTCTCACTTCACCTGATGTCATGCTTTCCACCGTGGCCTCTAAGCTGCTGTGCTTTGTGTGAGGAGGAGCTCGGTCAAACACTGGCACAGAGCGGAGGTGACACAGAAGCCGCTCCATAAACACTAAAACCATATTTTCTGACTGAATAATCTCACTCACCGGTCTCTTCAAGCATTGATAAAATGCTCCTGGTCCTTACAGCCTGAGCACCAAGCACAGAGTCAGCTGCACCAGTGCACCCGAATAACTTTTTAAATTCACTCACTCACGTATGCAAGAGAAATGCTCCCCTGTGCTCATTGTGACTTCATTTCGGAAAGCATGTCTTTGCTGAGTCTCAGTATATCAATAATCACCTTTATTGGCCAAGTATATTATACACAAGGAATTTGTTTCTGGTACAGAACTGAGGCAGCCATCTCCAGTGCCACCTCAACTGATGGCTCTAACCATCAGGGGCAACTTGGAGGATCAGTATCTTGCGCAAGGACACTTTTGACACGTGGACTGCAGGCACCAAGATTCGAACCTCCAACCCTCTGGTTGGGAGACGACTGTTCTACCTACTGAACCACAGTCACCCCCGTATGTTGTCATAACGCACTGTGCTATGACTGTTGCCAAACAATGCATAAAAGGTGTGTAAGAAAGGGAGCAGCGGAGGCAGCTTTGCTTAATGTGTAATACTGAGGAATGGAGAAACGATTATTGAGGCTTACTGTTCAACATTCTTAACGTCATTATCATCAGTGTCCACCGCAGCACTAGAAATTTGGAAGAAGTGGAATGAAATCTCACTAGTCACAGTAGTTGAAGTTTCTATGTGGTGTCTCCATTATCACCTTTATTGCAGGACTGTGGTATTAGACAGCATTAGCTTTAGCTTGGTGTACCTAAGAAACTGCCAACATCTTGGTAGAATTGTTGAGCCTATTGATAATAGCAGTGACATATTTTGACATAACTCAAATGTCCAGGAAACACAGCCATGTGATGGCTACATCACATCCCGGACATTATTTCAGAACTATTACGGGATGTCTCTTTATAAATTCCAAAGACAAATATAGCTGCTAAATGCTCCACTATCTTCACCAGCTGTGCCACTCTGCTGTTTGTGGCGAAGCAGGTAGTGTACAGTGGGATTTAAGAGCTTTGTGACTGAAAGCAGCTGCCTGCTGCCATCAGGAAACACCAGTGATGAGAGAGATGAGAATGAACCAAAACAGTCAAGTTGTGGAAACAGCATAATAATAAAAAAACAATGAGCTGAAAGAGGCTCTGTAGAGTTTGGAGTTACACAGTTGGTAATGATTCTTTGGGGGTCTGTCACTACAAAACATCAGTCATTTGACCCATGCGCCATTTGAAAATACTGATTAGTGCAACTACAGAGACTTAATCAGCTGTAAGTGTACTTTAATATGCTGACTCATATGTCCCTGTGCTGTCTTTACACTGTTGCTCAGCACAGTGGATCACTGAATGCAAAACTCTGTCAGAGCAGATCACTAGAACAAGCCAAAAGCTAAACATTTTCAAGTAGTTCATCACAGTAATGGATCCCACTTCCACATCATAAACATTATCAATGTTATACACTTACCGACCACTTTATTAGGTACATCTGTACAATTGTATGCAATTCGGTGCAACACTTGTTTGTGGTGTTGTATGAGGCTACATTATATTCCAAGGTGACAAAAATTTAGAGACACCTCTAAATATAATATACTCCAGTACAACACCACCTTTAACTATGACCTCAGTAATAAACATGTAATTGAATGTACACATTTATGACAATCTCACTAAAAACTGAAACATTTTGAGCTTCATAAACACAGATAAGGCGGAAGTGTTGCACTGAATTGTACAGGTGTACCTAATAAAGTGGCCAGTGAGTGTATGTAAAATGATCTTTAAAGCCAAATTAACAAACAACTACTACCATTCAACTAATTCATGGAGCCAGGTGCAGTAGAAACAAGCCAGTGGCACACTAAAATCCCTGTGATCTGCCCTATTTTGGTTCAGTAAATAATTGATAAATTAGTCAATGAAGGCTTGTTCAGAATGAAAACAGAATGAATCTGAGCACATTTGTATGCAACAAGAACTCTGCCATACAACAGTACCAATACATCTTAAACCAATTGGATTGTGGTTTAGCAATCCATTCTCATATTCCAACCCTGCAGCCTCATGATACTTGAATGGCTCTTTTTGCCTGTTCCATCCATTGCCTATTCAGTCACAATCTATTACTTGCATCCATTCAAAGACTGCGATGCTCTCATTTAGCCACCAGTGTTCAGTGAATGCTTGCCGGGGATTGTTCACTGATGCCCAGAGACAGCATTCTCACAAATGTATCCCTTCCAATGAATGCTAGCCTGTGTTCACTATTGTTACAATGCTGCGGCAGTGTGTAAGTAGTGACTCACTGTCAATGATTGTTCCATTGTATAGGTCTCCAGTCAATACCCCGAAGTCCCAAAACCAAAGTAGATTATGTGTTATTTCACTAGGTTACTGGTCGTTGAGTAATATTTAAAGAAAATTGCTTCTGATTTGTATTTTTTCATGAATGCTTGGAACATACACCACCATAGCTTGGCACTTGTGGGACTCACCCTTTTGAGTTTATATGGTAAGATATACTGCAGGAGCATTCTTCTTTAATTGAAGTTACTGTATGTACATGTTTTAGGTGTGACATGTGAGGGTACACATCACTGCATCTAAAGATTGAACACTGACATAAGAGGCAGCTCAGTCTTTCATTGGGGTTAAAACTGCTTTGTATATAAAACCGTTTGATATATATCTGGAGATTTGAAAGCCTTGCTTCACTTATACTAACAAAATCTGAAAATGTCACTGGGCTGCATGAATGATATGATCCCCAGGAAAGTTGACAAGGTGATAAATTGTCACACTTTCCATTTCCTTTACAGACATAAGTTGTGTCAAATGTGAGTAATATGAACCCTTAAAATGTGACACATCATACATTTTAGAGAAAACAATAGCAGAAATAAGTTTAACTGTGCTCCCCTGACAGCTGTTTTCAAACAGGGCTTCTGTGTTGAGCATGGTTAGCATGAATTACAATTACAATTTAGACTAAGTGACATTTGATGGCATAAATATTAAGTAGAAGGGGATGCACAGACTGATCATCAGCAGCTAATAAACTGAAGCTTCATTATCACAACCAATTTGACTCGCTAATAATTGCAATCCATCATTTAGAGTCTTTGGGATGTATTGGCAGAATCAAGCAGTCATTTTGTCTATAGTTGGCTGTGGGTGTGTCATTATGATAAATGGTTCAATCAGCTGGAGTGAGGAGGCTACACTGTATGAGTCGCGCACAGATCAGAAAACTGGAGGGAATTTAGGCCCGAACCTTATCCTCTATCAGTTTGATAGATATGCAGCCTCAGGGGAAGGACTGTGTATTGGGAAGGAGTACGAGTGTGGGGGAGAGTTTGCCCCAAGGAGCAGATTGTCTAAAGGATAATACTGGTGTGAGTCTTATTCTGATTCATTCCTATTATTAATCCATGCATTTCATAAGTTTCATAACAGGTTCCTTTATAAACACACACACACACACACACACACACACACACACACTCGCACACACACACACACACACACACGTCAACGAGTGGGATACAGTATATTAGGTTATTTCAGTTTGTTCTTGAAGTTGATGTGTTAAAAACGTAAGCAGCAAACGTGAGGATCTGAGTGACTTTAACAAGGGCCAAATTGTGATGGCTAGACGACTGGGTCAGAACATCTCCCAAACTACAGGTTCTGTGGGATGTTCCCAGTCTGCAGTGGTTGGTAACTAGCAAAAGAACAGAATCACTGGTGCACTTTGGGAGCAAAGGTTAGCCCGTGTCGTCTGATTCGACAAACACAAATGAAAAACTTAAAGCTGGTTCTGATGGAAAGGTGTCAGAACACAGCATCACATTACAAATGATTTGATTTGATTTGATTTGATTTGATTTATTCTTTCAAACATGTAAAGACAGTCAATATGTCAACACACATAATTTCACACATATCCACAAATGCATTATCAATTTGCTTATACCTAGTACATGCTTGAACGGAGTAGGAAGAAGTTAGACTTATCTAGTCCTACCCCATAACATCATCTTACCATCATTGGTTTGCAAGCAGTATTACTACATAGATAATTTTGTTCTACACCACGCTAGTGATATACTAAAAAATTATTACAGAGTGTTAACATTCTTACATAATTACATACTTTGATAATTATCTTCTACATCACACAAGTAGTAGTGTTAACATTCTTACACCACACCCACAATGTTACACCTGATTTATCATTGAGCCTGTTCTTGCATATATCTTGATTGACACATACCTTTATATTTATGTTTAAACTCATCAATTCTATTACTGTTTTTTATGTCCACACTTAAATTATTCCATAGTTTTACCCCACTTATGGAAATACAGAATCTTTTTTTGGTTGTACGTATAGCATGAATTTTTAAATTTAACTGACCCCTTAAATTGTATCCCCCTTCCCTTTCATTAAATAGTTTTTGAATTCCACCAGGTAATAAATTGTTCCTGGCTTTATACATAAACACAGCAGTCGTATATCCCACTAAATCAAAAAATTTTAACAATTTAGACTGTATGAAAGCTACATTGGTGTGATCCCTATATCTCATCTTATGCACAATTCTTATCGCTCTTTTTTGTAATATATACAATGGTTGAAGTGAGCTTTTGTATGTATTTCCCCAGTTTTCAACGCCATACTCTAAGTATGGTAAAATCAATGAAGAATACAAAATACGTAGTGCTTTCCTGTCCAAAATATATCTAACCTTTGCCAATATCGATATGTTTTTTGCTATTTTGTGCTGAACATATCTGATATGAGATTTCCAGGCAAATTTATCATCAACTATGACACCTAGAAATTTAATTTTATATACTCGTTCTATATTAGCTGTATAGGCACAAACTGGTTAGAGTGCCCATGCTGGCCTATCTACCACCAAAAGTGCCTACAGTGGGCATGAGAGCATCAGAACTAGACCATGGAGCAATGGATGAAAGTGGCCTGGTCTGTTGAATCACATTTTCTTTTGCATCACATAGACCCGGTCCCGGATAAGCAGAAGAAAATGGATGGATGGATGGATAGATGGCCGGGTGCGTGTGTGTTGTGTGCCTGGGATGTGACCAGGATGCACTATGGGGAGAAGTCATGCCAGCAGAAGCTGTGTAATGCTCTGGGCAGTGTTCTGCTGGGAAATCCTTGGTCCTGCCATTCATGTGGATGCTATTTTGACATGTACCACCTACCTAAATGCTGTTGCAAACCAAATACACCCCTTCATAACAACGGCATTCTGGGTGTATTCCAGTATTCAGTGTGGATGGGTGGGCGCCAATGCACAGGACACCTTCTTTCCCATTTCAAACTGATATTCAATGTTATTACTTTATAACTTAAGTTGTTGCAGCATCCAAATTATATTATCCACAACCAGCTTTTTACTCACATAAATAATCAATATTGCAGTCTCTTGGCTATCATTATAGGGCTATGTGAGATATAATAGCGTACACTAACACTTATTTCTATAGCTGAGTCAGTGTCACTGTTTCATTGTAGGTGACCTGCTGACTGTCATCACTGTGGTCACTTTGGCTAGTTTGGTTGATGGATAAATAACAGCACCTTATGTATGCATTTACTCCCTCAACAGCTGTTGTTAGCTCAACCATCTGGACTATGCCGAGTTTCTCTCACAGCATCTCTCCTAAAAACAAAAAATAATTCACTGCAGAAATGGGCTCCATATACTGTATGTGTCACTCTCTCAGCTTTGCAAACGACATAGTCATTTTGATCACTATCTTGGTCTGTTTAGGATTTCTCAGGTGAAATCTGAAGAATCCTTTAGCCCATTACTTGTTTCTTTCAAAACACACTAAATTAATCTTTCACACAGACTAAAGTTAGTCACAGCATTCCACAGGGCTCTGTGCCAGGTCCAATTCTCTTCAGTTGTTCAATATTCAAGCATGTCTTAAACACATAAAGGTCTGGATGACCTGTAACTTCTTACATCTAAACTCTGAAAAAAACTGAAGTTATTGTACTTCGGCCTGAAAATCTTAGAAATGTGCCGTCTAACCACATAGTTACTCTAGATGACATAGCTCTGGCCTCCAGTACTACTGTGAGGAACCTTGGAGTCATTTTTGACCAGGATATGTCCTTTAAATCACACATAAACCAAGGCTGTCTTGTTGCTTTTCTTTTCTTTCTTCTCTCCTCTGTCCACTCACCCCAACGGTTTGAGGCAGAAGGCTGGATAGACGAGAGAGGTGTACGGCTCCCTCTCTGCTGTAACTTAAACAGGGCCCTCGCTGACATTTTCTCCAAGTCCCATAGATGGCCTCTTGTCCGCTGACCAGAATGTCTATACAGCTTTTTATATTAGCGAAAATCTGAAAAAAGGTGTTTGGAGTGAGGTGTCTGATGTTTAGTAGCTCTTCTCTGGTGAAGGTAATGTGGGATGAGTTGCAAGAGACAGAGAGAGCATTTTACCAAGGCAGCCATATGTGGCATCATGATGTTCTAATGTTACACCTTATAAGTCACAGCTGATGTAATTTTACCTCTAATTTCCCCTTGATATCGAACTGTCAAATAAAACATAAACCAACATATAAAACCACCAGATAATGATAAGGCCATCAATGCTCTTGTGTGGGCGTCTATGTGCTTTTTGTATAGATACTGCACTACAGACCTTGTATCTTTGACTTCTCAACATTTTTTTAGTTGTGTATAATTAAATGGTTTCATTTTTCACAGCTACACGGTTGACAAAATCTAAAGACATATAGATTTCACTATTAAACCTTTGATGCAAAAAGCAATTGTGTTCCATGATGGTTTGAAATTAAAAATCTGATAAAGCTGTTTGTGTGACATTGTTTTAAAATGTGTAGTTCTTTCATGATATTTTGTGTTAAAAGCTTCCAAAATAGACACAGTAATCAGCAATTCTTACAAAGTATTATTACAGTAAGTGGAGTAGTGATCAGAGATCCTCATAATGTCATTGACTATTGCCTTAATTGTGTGTGCTGTAAAGCATCCACACTATGCTGTCCTGTTCTTTATTTATTGTGTGGATGCTGTAAAGCACTATGCTCTCCTGTTCTTTATTTATTATTATTATTCTGGGATCTTCCACCCTTTTTTTTGGCACTTAATAAGTCCAGCATACTTTCTGCTATACAGGCCATTCCCCACACACACACACACACACACACACATGTTCACACCTACTTGTTTACTTGTTTTACCTAGTTTGTGGGGTCCTACTGGACTATTTTCACATCGTTAATAAGTTCAGCATACTTTCAGCTAGCAAAGCATTCAGGTATCAAAATGTTCAGCTCTTCAAGGACAGTCATTTCCATTTTATACTTTTGAAATATTTAGCTTTATTTTGACAATCTTGCCCCATTCAAATGAATGGGAAAATTCTAATTCAGCATAATTTCAGTTATCAGAATGTTCAGCTCTTCAAGGACATTCATGCTTCTATTCAGAGGTTTTCTAAACTTCATACCTTTGAAATATTTAGCTTTATTTTGAAAGTTTTCCCTGATTCATATGAATGGAAAAATTCTATTTCAGCATACTTTTAGCTACTTCAGGTAGCATAATGTTCAGCTCTCCCAGGACATTCATGCTTCGACTCAGAATTTTTTTACACTTCACACTTCTGAAATATTTAGCTTTATTTTGAAAATTTTCCCCCATTCAAAATAATGGGAAAATTGTACTTCAGCATACTTTCACGTGTCAAAATGTTCAGCATTTTCAGGCGATCCTTCAGCACACAGCATCCACACACATTTTGGACAGGAAATGCATTTCTCTAGTTTAGTTTCTCTTTTCTTTAAAGTACTTGCATTGTGTTTAGACATGTCAATTTAAGAACCATTCATTTTCAACAAGCAGACAGTCTAAAACTAAAAAAATTTTGCACAAGCTAGAATTTGGAATTCATTCAAACATTTAAATTTAGTCATTTTTCACACATCCAATATACATGTATTCTTGGACAGTTTAATCTGCTGTGTCTTGTGACTTGAGAATACAAGGGCAGGTTCCTCAGTCACACTGAAAATGGAGGCAAAGCTTTTATAAGCTCAAAATGCAGTCAAAGACCAATTAAATCCAATAAATAAGAGATAAACAAAACCAACAGCAGGGTGTGTGTTTCAACAAGGCATGACATTCAGCAAACACACACTGACTGGGATTGTTCAACACACTGTCATAGGAAGATGTTTACACTGTTTTATGTGAAAGTCAGCTCTTTCTCCAAACACGTGCACCCTTGCAGTCATCGCTTACAGGGTTCGTACACAGACTTATATTCATTTCTAGGAGACTTACCCTAACCAGAACCACTACATGCCAAACCTTAACCAAAGCGGACACTTGCTTTTTGTAAAATTCAACAAACTACTTGTGGGTCCAAGTCTCTGACCCTCACAAGTACACTGCCAGTCCCCATGAAGATAGTAACTCCTGGATTTTGGGCTGCACAAATACATAAAAACACCCACACACACACACACACACACACACACACACACACACACACACAAACCTTCCTTCCCCTGATCCACTGCCCTTTTTTAATCACAAGATGTATCATTCCATTAATGTCCAAATGATATCAGGTTGCAATCACAACCTGCTTAATGTCTGTGCTCGTTGGCTGTTCACTGGTGCTGTTGGGATGTTCCTGGATCACAGTGGTCATAGAGAGATTGTGGAGGCTTATTGGTAAGTGACTCTGGGATATGTTATTTTTGGAAATGCAAAAAAGACTTTGACAGATCTAATACACATGGTTTTTTTTCCCTAGATGTAGAGCGCACCATCGGGCTTTTGGTCAGCCAGATGTACCAGAATTTGTCAAATATTATTGTATCTAACAGTCATAATCTGCGTGTTCTGTTTAAAACAATTGGGTCTGTGTTGGACCCTCCACAGTCTACCTGCTTGGAAGCATCAGTTGAGATGTGTGAACATTTTTGACAGTTTTTTAATGGAAAGGTTGCCACTATAAGGGCTTCTGTTCCAGCTCCTGTGTTCGATTCGTCAGACTGCGCCCCCTGCCTGGCTGTGTTTGATACATTTGAGCCGGTGTCTCTCCCATTTTTGGAGGAAGTGGTTAGCCAGGTTAAGCCATCTGGCTCCCCTAGAGATGCTATTCCCCCATTTAAGGATTTCTTTCCTTGTATAGGAATGCTGGTTCTGGCTATTATTAATAGCAGTGTGTCCTCTGG